>NW_008796214.1:2284448-2286667 GCF_000699145.1 Aptenodytes forsteri | reverse complement strand
TCAAAAAATTGGCCGTCTTGGCTGTCAGGTCGAACTGAAAGCAGGGCAGTTCAGAGCCAGTTGCTGAGGCCGTCACCTTAAAACCAAACACTGGAACAGGATGCCCAGAGAGGCTGTGAAGTCTTCATCCGTGGAGATACTCAAAACCCGACGGGACACGATCCCGGGCAGCCTCCTCCCTCTGACCCTGCTTGGGCTAGGGGTTGAGGCGGTCTCCAGAGGCGCCTTCCCACCTCCACGGTTCTGTGGTCCTGTGACACACCAGAGACCAGAGCTTGCCGTCTCCTTAGGGGCAGAAAAATCTGGCTGTCTCTCCCGTCTTACAGCTCCACAGGCCTCCTGCCGTCCCCCTTCGGCCTCACCTAGCTGGAGAACAAAGTTCTCCATCCGTAATGCTTCTCCATGCGACTCCCTGTACCTCCCTTCCTCCACAGTTCAATATATTTCATGTTTCTTAATCTGCCTCTTTCCTTGTCAAACAGTGACATTAGAACAATACGTTGCTTTGACGTACACCAGGTTTTCACATCCAATGTGAACTGTATTTGGTTCAAATACTGGTTTCAAAACAGGTGTTTGTCTCAAATACATAACCAACTGAATTCTTCGTACATGCGCTTACTGTAATTGCACGTGCTAGCTTGCTGCCTATGTACAGTTCTGCTGAAAATGTTGCCACTAAATAGGGAAGTCAGGAAAAATTCAAAGCTAGAAAAATCAAAACAAGGTAAACTCTTTAGTTAATTATGCACATTGAGAATGAGAACTGCATAATAAAATGTTTTTTTTTAAAGGCAGCCAGTAAAAATCAAGACTTGCAACTAAGGGACAAAGCCAAGCATTAACAGCCACGTAGTTAAGCGGAAAATATTTGTACAATCCAAACCATCGTCCTGACCTATGACATCAGAAATTATTTGTTTTCAGTTTGCCCTTCAGAAAAACAGGCAACCTATAATAAAGCCTTAAATTAAAACAGTATGAATCTGCGGTTAAGAGACATGTGGATAAAATATGATCCCATGCTAATTCCCAGAGCCTTACAGCAGCGCATAGAAAGATTTCCAGGCAGCATCCAACGGAAGTTCAACTCAAAAAGCAGATTTGCAGTAAACTCTGGTGACAGTTTGCATGCTAAATTTATCTTTCGAATAAAACGTTTTTCAGGTCAATCCCAGACACTCCCATCGCGTGAAGGACGCATTGCCCTCAGCATGTGGGCTGGCAGCTCAGTGGTGTCCGTGTGTTTGCTCCATCTTTCTGCCCGATTTTTCTCCTTGTGCAGGAACACAGACTGTGTTTAATGCCCTTTGTGCAATCTTTGATATTTAAGTTTTTTTTACTACGGTTTATTTTTGAGATTGTTTTTCCCATTTTACCTTTGGAGAAACCCTTGAGGGCCCCGTGCATTTTAAGGTATCAGTTAGTACCTGGCACATTCATCAGCACATGGTGCCTTTGAAATACAAGACATGGGTTTTTTGTCAATACTCGGCATCATAAACGAGCAAATACTTGTAGTAGCGAGATGCTGAGGCTAGCAAAACACGCAGCTACTGCCTGTTGCAAGCGTGTGGAAAACCACCTGTGTGAAACACCGCAAGTCCCACATTACGGGCAAAGCGTGTAAAATACACAGCTCCAACATATGTAGATGAAATTACGATTATTACTCGTACCACACAATTTGCAGCCGCCTGACGGAGATTGCTGTAGAAGCAGTGGTGTCCCAAGTGGACCCCGAGGCTCAAGGGTGTCGTAGGATGCAACCTGGGATTATCTCTGGCTTTTACAAACGGCATTAATGAGGGAACATTAAGGGTTTTTCGAAAACCACTTACAGAGCTTCCTCTTACGTTTTGTTTTCCTGGTCTACTACGTGATATTATTTCAGAGATGCCAAATTAGAGAGAACTTGAAAGAAAATCAGCCATGTTAAAGCTTTAGATTGGAGGTGGGTGGGAGGACATTGCGAAGAAAAGCTGCTATCTCCCGGTAGGCAGGAGAACCCTCAGTTTAAGTGTGTGTTTGTGTATATATATACACACACATTTAAAAAAAAATCCGAAACCCTAGGATGAGGGTGAGACAGCCCAGGAAAAAGCGCCAGCGATCCCGGCAGCGCCGCCGGGCTCCTTCGCCCTGTGAGGGGATCTCCCGCCTCCTGTGAGGAGAGGCTCCGCCCCCGCCCAGGGAACCGACCGTTGCGGCGCGCGGCG
>NW_008796214.1:2269859-2284098 GCF_000699145.1 Aptenodytes forsteri | reverse complement strand
CGCAGCAGGGTGAGGCTGTTCCCGAGGCAGCTGTTCGTGTTCCTGCCCCGCGGGGCTGAACGCTGTTTGTTAGACGAAAGGCCTGTGTAGCCTGGTGGCTCCGCTGCAGTGCCAGCCAGCGTAAGAGCAGTACGAGCTAGAGGGGTGCGCCTGTCCCGGCCGCTGGTGACCCACGGGCCCTCAGAGCCACGAGTGGTTTCTTTGCAGTTAGCAACCTCGCGTGGATGTCTTCTCTGTGAGCTTGTCCAGTCTGGCTTTGACCTTGTGTTACATTTTCGGCGTATGCAGCATCTTGTGGCAGCTCCTGGGGGTTCCTCGGTTTTACCGATTCTGCCCCTTTAAAGTTCTCATTAGGCGGGAAAAAAAAAGTAAAAGTAGTTGTTTTGGGTTGGTTGGTTTGTCATCTGCTCATTTCCTGCAGGTATCCGGGTACAAGAGAGTTTTTAAAGAGACCGCAGTCATTCTGAGAGGAACTGGTAGCATTTCACTCATTTGGAGCTGCTTGGAGGATGGTACAAAGCTACCTTTGAGAGAAGACATAGCAGGTAGAGAGATGGCATCACTGAGCAGAAGGACAAAATAGGCAACTCTGAACAAGAAGTTCAAATAGGAGACTGTTGTATGGGATAATTAGCAAAATTACTCAAACCAAAGTTAAGATGGTTAAAACAAGAAGCGGGATGATCTGACAGAAGCATCTTGGAAAGCTTAATTGCTAAGCCAGGGCTTAGCCTCAAAGGATGTCTCTGTCCATGTGACAAGACTAGTATTACTACAGTGCTGTAGCCTTTTAGTGGTGGTGTGTGCTCATGTAAGCGGCATTTTGGAAATGTGTTTTACTGGCTTAGAGAGGTAGGTTGCACCTGGATAACGCTATCAGTATAGCACGAGGAGTGCAAATGTCCCTTTTTTTCTAGGTAGAGTCAAAGAACCTGAAACAGGGATTTTAGTAGTTTATGTTAAAGGTCAGTGGAGATTTGTAAGCTGTGGCGATATTAGTAGACCCATGTGTCTGCAATGGCGTAGTGGGGAAAGGTGAAGCGCTTAAGGAAACTGAAAAACTGGAACAGTTACTAAATAGTTCAACTTTTTCAGCATTAAAAAGCCCGTTTTGAAACGTAACATTTGTGCCGCGTGTTCCTGTCCTTATTATCGTAGGAAAGAATATCTTTCGGCTTTGAGACTGATTTCAATGTGTCCTTTGTATTTTCAGTGAGGAAATGAATCGAGGGTTGATACTAAAGTTTGAAAATCTGGTCCAGTTACGTGGTGCTTGCCGGCAGCTGCGAACTGTCTCCTACAGAAAAGTTTACAGAGGACAATGGAAGCCTGTGCAGTCATCTGCACATCCCGTGTGGTCCGTTCTTCTGTATCCGCAGTTCTGGCAAAAAGACAAATTAATTAGTATTGCCTTATCGCAATGCAGACATCTAGCTACAAAGGAGGTAATTAACAAAATCCAATAATCTATGGTTTTATGTGACATTTCAAAGTGCAAGAGCTCAGTTTGAGCATTTTAGTTACAAAATTTTATTAATGAATATAGAGAAGTTATTATAAATTTATAAGACAAAATGTACTTAATGTATGACTGTATTGTGACTCCCTCTCAAATATTGACTTAAAGTGCTTATACCAGCAGCATCATGAATCTTGCAGAGGCAGGAGGAAACTATTACAAAAATGAAAATTATTTTGTTGATTTTTTTTCCCTTGTTTTGAAAAATTAAAAATGAAAAAAGATTAGGTGTAGTATGCTATACACTTTAAATATTCAGTATGATGTGTTAAGTCATTCATTTGTTATAATTCATTGGTATTGTAGTAAAAAAGATGTGTTTACATCATATGGCTTGAGACCACTGTCTTTTTAATATTGTTTTTATTATTTCTTAGTCTAAGCCAGCTATGTGTTCCTATATACGTGTCTAATTCCATGTAGGAGACAAAAAAGAAGAAAAAGAAGATAGCACTGACAAAAGGTGAAGTGGCAGTAAGGCAGAAGATGACTATTGAGGAACTTGCACGAGCTATGGGTAAAGACATAGGTGAGAGCCTGCTCTGTTGTTTGAGATTGAATGATACACAACAGTTAAAATCTATCATGCCGCTTTCATGAGTGGTAAAGGCAAAGATGTCTACGATGGCATTAGGTAGTGGTTGCTAATCCCTCGCTTAGCAAGGTAGATTGTACCCATACCAGAGAAAATGTTGGTAGACACAACGGCAGACTAAAGAGAAAAAAAGTTGGGCCATCCAAGTTACCAGGCAAGATGCTTTAATGTGAAGAAGCCAGGACTTTCCTCTGTCTCCAGCAGAAAGGCTTCAGATCCATGTGGGCTGCTCTTTATGACTGTGTTTCCTAAGTGCTAAATTATTCTGGAAGGAAAAACGTTGCACGCTGGTTTCTTGAAGCTGGACCCGTGTGAGGGAAGAATTCACGGCTAAAGAGAGAAGGCACAAAAGAGCTTCACCCTGCAGTCCAACACTGGGAGCAGGAATCTTGGATTCAGGAGCAATATGTATTCCATTAAAACAGTCGTCTGATTAACTGGGAGCGGGCAGGACTTGTCTGGAAACATTCCCCTCTTTAGGTGACTGCCCTAACAACTGGGTTACAGAAGCAGGCTTGTTCTTTTAACCCCATGAACCACTCCTGGTTGTATAGTGGCTCAGCTTGACCAGTTTTCAGTGATGTTTTAGGGGGGTTATTAGCATGTTTTGACTATTGACATTTGAAATAATTCCATACCTGTATGATACCAATCTCCAGTCTCTTTTTATCCAGCTGGGTACTTTTTCTGGCAAATTTCCCTCTCAGCAATGAGGAGAGAAGCAGAAAAGTCTGTCATGTCTTGCTGTGCATTTCTGAGATAGATTTGTAATGGTACTTACATCAGCATGTAACAATTTTTGACTACTGCAATATGTTCTGTATTTCTACTACCAAAGAAAGTGGCATATGAACAGATTTATCAAGTTTCCTTCCTCCTTGAGCCACTTCTTTGCTATTTGGTTTAGATGAGTTTCAGTTGTTTTCTTCTTAGGGGTTAATGGAAAAGTAAGCGATGAAAATCTGAGTGAAAAAGAAGATTGTAGCATCTAATGAAGCAGTCGTTTTCAGTAAATCTTTCTGAATCAAGTTGTTCTCTGTAAGTCTGTAGCATAACAGGAAGTTTTAGATAAGTCTAACTAAAGGAAAAATGCTTTGTGAATGAAACTTATTAGCGTGATATAAACTACTAATGAAAAAGACTTAAACTGTATGAAGTGTTTTTTTTTTTGTCCCACATGTTTTTGTGGATGTAATTGTTAAATGTCTTTATCTTTTCTACAGATCATATTTATGAAGCGCTGCTATACACAGACATTGACCTTGATTCACTCGAACCAGATTCCATCTTATATGAGGACCACATCAAGCTAATTGTTAAAAAATCAGGAATGAAGTATAAATCAGCAAAACTGAAAGAGGAAAAAGAAAGAGAAAACACAGATGCTGTGAAAAGGTAAGTTGTGAACTGTTCTTTTTGGCTCTTTTTATCCTATTTGTTTCTGTAAGTATTTTTCATATACTGTATTTTCTTTGTTCTGATGGTATGTTGATAATACCTGATGATATAGTCACAATCTGATAATATTTAAAAGGTAAAGTTTACTATTTTGATTTCTTCGGCCATAAAACTGATACTCGGATTTGATTTCTTTTAGGTGAGCTTTTTCTATGCCGTTTTCTGAAGAAAAGCCAATTCTTCTTTGATACACTGATTTGCTGTATTAATTGATGCAGCAGTAAGACTGAGTACTAAGAGGGCTAACTGTGGTGTAGCTAGGATTTGTGATCACAGTGGGGAGAAGCTAGGCTCAGCTGTCCATCGCTGAGTTGTGGTGAATGGCTCTTCGTTAGCCATAGTGGGCATTAATGTCGCTCAGTGAACTTTTTTGCTATTTACAAAACGCATTTTTGTTTTAATTGTAGGCCTCCTGCAGACCCAGCGGTACTAACCCCGCGGCCCCCGGTTGTTACTATATTGGGCCACGTTGATCATGGGAAAACAACCTTACTTGACAGTCTACGAAAAACTCAAGTGGCATCAATGGAAGCAGGAGGCATTACACAACACATTGGTGCTTTTCTTGGTATGATTCAAGTGTACGTGCATGTGTGTAAAATGGTTTACTCTCTGTCTTGTATAACGGGCTGACTTGCTGCCGGTTCATTGGGGAAAAATGTTGCAACATAAACAGTTTATATGTAAGCAGTGAAAAAGGAAATCATAACTTGTGATAACTGTCATAAATATGTGGATGGAACTTTGAAGTGGATTGTCTGTGCAGTTGAAATTATACTTAGACTCTTAGATTATGAAAGATCCCAGGACACTTTTTCTTTCCTGAGGAATTAAAAGCACCTTTGACCTCATGCCAACAGTTGTCTGTCTGTCTAAAATATGTCATTATTATTAAAAAAGTTCTCAAAGGAGTGATGCTTGATTTACAGTAGGTCAAATAAAGCTACGTGAAATGCTGATTTTAACATGTACCGTATACATTTGTTCACAGTGCATTTGCCCTCTGGGGAAAAGATAACTTTTCTTGATACTCCTGGACATGCAGCTTTTTCAGCCATGCGAGCAAGAGGTACCCATGTTACTGACATCGTCATACTGGTTGTAGCAGCAGAAGATGGAGTGATGCAACAAACCATAGAATCCATTCAGCATGCTAAAAATGCAGGAGGTATGGTGTTTAACTTGTTAATATTACATTTTGAAATGAGTGGCAAGCCCAGTACCAAAGTTAATATACAAGACATATGTTACTATGGAGCTCAAATAATGAGCGCTTTTCAAACGTTTATTCACCTCTCAAAAGAAACTCCTTGAATTGGAATCCACGGAACTTGGGAAGTAACTGTCGTAGTCCCGTTCTGTCTCCCCTGGGAAGGTGTTTGAAAATATATTGAATGTTAGAGTAATACATAAAGATATTAAAATACTAATTTTTTTGCAGGACTTGCAGGTTTGCGGGAAAAGCACGCATGGGGTGTGTGTGTGGTATTCACCTCTCAAAAGAAACTCCTTGAATTGGAATCCACGGAACTTGGGAAGTAACTGTCGTAGTCCCGTTCTGTCTCCCCTGGGAAGGTGTTTGAAAATATATTGAATGTTAGAGTAATACATAAAGATATTAAAATACTAATTTTTTTGCAGGACTTGCAGGTTTGTGGGAAAAGCACGCATGGGGTGTGTGTGTGTGGGGTTTATTGTTGGGTTTTTTTCCCTTCCCTACTAGGATAACTCCTCCAGCTTACTCATGGTAGCTCAGATCTCAGTGGCTGCTCAGGGAATAGGCACCAAGTGAGATGGTTTGTTCTAAGTGGTCATAACCTGCTCTAACCTCTTACTGCAATTGTGCTAGTAGCAGCAAGTTTTGGTTAGGTTGATAATGAGTTAGTTTGTTCTCTTTTTAGTTCCTCTTATCCTCGCCATTAATAAATGTGACAAACCTGAAGCTGATCCTGAAAGAGTAAAGAAGGAATTGCTGGCTCACGATGTGGTCTGTGAAGAGTTTGGAGGTGATGTTCAAGCTGTAAATATTTCTGCACTCAAGGTAAAGTTTTGGTGGAAAAAATGATGGTGTTCGTGGGTGTCTAATATGTGCATACAGCTGCATTTTTATTTGGCAGCTGGAAAATAAGTGTTTATCTTCCTGGCATTTGACACCTTATTATGAGCTAAGTGCTGCTGGCTCTCACCAGAATTATTTGAAACATACTCCTATCATATTTTGAGGCTCAGACCTTCAGTAAGCAATAATATCTCATTTTTCTTCTGGAAACTTAGTGGATATTTTTCAGGTTCATCCTGATTTGCTCATTGTATGAAATGAGTGCAAAATCAAGGTTGGTGATAATGCTATGCATGAAGGGAGAAATTCAAACAAGGGTAAATAAGTATTTTCGTAACACATGCCTAATCACAGGAACATAGTTTTGTAGTGGTCTCACAAGATTTACCATCTTATCCTTGCAAACAACTGGTAGCTAAAAACTGAACTAAAATCTGAACTTTAGTACTTACTTTCAGTTTTGTGGTGGCCAAAGCAGCTTTGTCCAAACTGATGCAGCAGTATCTTAGGCTTATTGCTATCTTTCTAAATGCATTCCAAGTAATTTTCTAAAGTTTCAGGGAAGTTCAAGACCTTCTGAAGTCATGCTTTTACACTTAAAAATAGGCATACGTAAAAATGGCTTCTCCATTCACCTCTGTAGCACACGTTGTTGCCCTAATTCCTGTGGAGCTGGATCTGCTAACTGACAGCTAGCTCGTTGTATCTGTTCTCAAGAATAAAATGTAATTGGAACAAAGGGGAAAAAAAAGAAAACAGACCAACAGTTTTGTCTCTGATGTCCTGGGGTCTTGACTGTGTGGTAGATGTCATCAAGTTTCAATTTGGCTGTTTAGGTGTGTGTTTGAGTTTTTTTGGGGGGGCTTGGGGGGTGGGGATGGATGGTTTTTTTTTTGTTTTTTAATTTGCATTCCTAATATACTTGTAGCAGAATATTGCAAGGTCTTTTTCTGCATTTGTCAGCTGGATGCTATGAACAGAGAAGCAAGGAAACTGTCCTTCCTAATATGTCGTGCCTCCTGGACTGGCAGTACAGCGGTCTTAATAGTTTGTTACTTCTGTGCCATCTTGCCTTGAAGGCAAAGGGAGCTGTGCTGTTGGACTGCATTGCATTGTTAGAGGTTCTGAATTAAATGGGGGAATTTGGCACTAAGGTTTCAACTTCTGATCTTACTTTAATTGGGCACTTGGCACTCCCTTTATTCTTTATATTTTTTGTGCGTATGGTTTTAAACAGGGTGAAAACCTCATGGTTTTAGCAGAAGCAACTGTTGCTTTAGCAGAGATGTTAGAACTGAAGGCGGATTCCACAGGCCTGGTAGAGGGGACCGTGATCGAGTCTCGCAAAGACAAAGGGAAAGGGTAAGTAATCTGCTGCCTTTACAACTTCAATGAAGCAATTTGTAACAATGCAGAGATACTGTTCGGGTGGTTTGTACCTCTATGTTTATGTTTAACATTGAACTTTTTGTTGATGTTGTTAGATAAAACTGTAACAGTTTCTTTGCAGTGTTAGTAACAAAAGCATTGAAATGTTATTCTACAGCATGAGAGCCAGAAAAAGAAGTGATGAAGTGATGGGGCAAAATTCATCGTATGATTGAAATTAAATCCTGTAAGCACAGGAAATAGTTTAAAATGCTAGAACAGATGTGTTTTTTAAAATGTCACTACAAAGTAGGAATGATGAAGCTAATGGTCATAATACATACGCAATTTTTGGCGAATTGCGTGTAACGTGACATTTTACTCTTTTAAATATCTTAGTGCTTTTGCAGGTTCTCTGTAAACAAGGTGTGTTCTGCCCTCTTTAAAAATTAACTGAATTCTAGAAAGTTGTTGGGGCTTGGTTTTTTTTTTTTTGGTGGGGGGTCACTTAATGTGTAAAATCACTCTGCTGATTTCACAAATGCCAAATTTTGTATTGATCTGCAGAAATGAATAGTACAGTACAGGTTTTGGGCTTTTTGCAAGTCACTTTAAAATTTAATTAGCGCTCTAATAAAACATGTCACGGAATATTCTGCCTGCGATCGATCACAAGTACGTTCTGTTTTGTGTTTGTTTACCTATGCTGAGCGTGAAAATGGGGAGAAGAGTTACTTAAATTTTATCTGTTATTTTTCTCCTCTGCTCTTCACTAGTCCAGTTACCACAGCCGTCATCCAAAGAGGAACTCTGAGAAAAGGCTGTGTTCTGGTTGCAGGGAAGACCTGGGCAAAGGTGCGTTTCATGTTTGATGAGAATGGCAAAGCTGTAGATGCAGCCTCTCCAGGCATCCCAGTGGAAATCATGGGCTGGAAGGAAGTCCCTTCGGCAGGAGATGAAATCCTTGAAGTAGAATCTGAGGTACAGAAAGAACTCTTTAATGGAAAACTTACACTGCAGTAAGGTGGATGGGAAGGAGTTGAGTAAAAAACAAGTGATAGCTTTCATTCTAAATAACCTGGATAACGTGATGAAAGACAAAGGGTCATAACATGGGTATTAAGAGACCTGAGCTAGGTGTTCTGTAAGAGGAATGAGGATTTGCATATTGACTCTTTATTTTCCACTGCCCCCACCTCTCCCCTGCCGGACTGTCCTCTCCTCATCTCCATGCATCCAGGTTAACCTGCTTTACAATCACATGAAGAAAGCAGGCTGCCTCTGGAATTAAAGATGAGTCACCTTTGGTTCATGCGTCTGCTTCTGATGGTCATCCTGCCGTCCTCCATGCTTTGTTTGCAATGACTGCAGTCCTGAATGGCTTCTGCTGGGGTAATCTGGGATGTGTTCTAACATGTTCCCTTTCTAAAGGCACAGAAGACTTATCTTTTATATGATCATGCTATCACCCTGCCTGGAGAACAATCTGGTACTTAATGGTATCAGCGTTTTAATTTTAGAATGAGAGAACTAGTTTCTGACAAAAGAATATGCATAAAATGTAGCTTGAAATAGGTGTTGTGACAGCTGGACAAATACCACATGAAAGAATGAACAATAATTCTCTTCTTCAGTGCAGAGACCATAAAAATAGGCCTTGAGTCATGTTGTTGTAGCCCAGGGAGGAAGCTAGTGTGCTCATTCTCTGCCATCCTTGCAGCAAAATCTATTGTTAGATGTGAAAGAAAATGAGTGAGAGATGCAAAAGGATGAAACTGCATTAATGTGGAGTTTTCTGATGCGGTGCTTTGAAAGGTAATGTTTCTGTCTCTTTCTGCCCAGCAAAGGGCGCATGAAGTTGTGGCTTGGAGAACCTATGTTGAACAACAGGAGAGGATGAAAAGGGATGTGGAAGTTATTGAAGCAAAGCAAAAGGAGCACAGGATGGATTATGAGAAGAAACAACAGAAGCTAGCCCATCTGACCTGGAGACAGAGGAAGGCGGTGCTGTACAAGGCCAATAAGCATCTTATGTTTTCAAAGCCTAAAGAGAGAACAGAGATGGACAAAAATGTGCTATCGGTAATTGTTAAAGGTGCTGTCCTATTCTGTTTACTGCTCCATTGTTCTTGTGCTTCTCAAATGCTCAGTCTGAAGCATAGCTCTAAACTATCAACAAAATTTCTTCTACCAGAAGTTTGATCAGTTTAAAAGTGAAGAGATTATCGAACTTCTCTCAGTAAGGGGAGGGGCATCGGAAAACATCCAGTGGTCAGAAGGATGCACTTCCCGCAGGGCCAGAGCAACAGGAAAATTTAAGCCCAACCCTAAATTATATATTAAAAAAAAAAAATACCAGCTATATGAGCAGCAGTACTGCATCAGCAAAATGGAGGACAAGAACAATTACGTGTTAGTTAAAGTGGGACAGGAGGAACTTGGTCTGACCTCACGTTTAGTGATATGTAAGCAGTGATGGTAGTAACTGAAAAACTATGCAAACTTGACCTGAAAATGACAGCAGACATGGAGCCTCTGGTCCTATTGTATTTATTCAGTTCATTTTCTGGAACTAATAGACTTGTTAGATGTGTTTTAACATACAAATAAAAATATAGTAAGAATGATAGATGTCAAAAGACTTTATGTTGCATAGTGTGGAGTTGTCATTCCCTTAGTTCTACCTCAGTGTTTCTTTGATGTATACAAAGTCAGCAGTACTACCATTTTTACACGCAGGTGATGTGGATGGATCTATTGAAGCTATTCTGAACATTCTGGACAGCTATGATGCTGACAGTGAATGCAAATTGGATATCATTCATTTTGGAATGGGAGATATCAGTGAAACTGATATAAATCTTGCTGAAGCATTTAATGGTGAGTGTGTATTTAAAAATCAATTTACGATTAGTACAAACTCTTCATTGAAATGGGTAAGTCTCATTCTGGTTTTGTTTTCTCGTTAGTAATTAGCAGCATCAATAAGGCAGACTTATATGTATCTCAAAAACATTTCCTTTAACATCAAACAGTAGTGCAGGTGGGGAAGGCTAGAAATCTCATGGAGATGGAAGGACTCTTGACAAGCTGTTGCCAGTAGTTGAATTGTTAAGGTTGAACTCTGACTCTTCACTCGGGTTGCTTTATGATGCTCAAACAGGGCAAAGCTAGAAAAGTAGCTTACAAAAGAATTCCCTTTTGCTCAGGGAGGTAATTGGAAAGACTGTGTCAGTAGTTGTTCCTGTTCGTACACCGTAATTCTCACCTGCTGTAGAGGGTGTGGGGTCATTGGACCTGCCATAGTCCACAGTTGGATGAGAATGATTTAGAGTTCACTTCCAGCTTAATTTGGAAAACCGAGCTGGTTTTTCCAGCCCAAAAATGGGAGGTCCTTGTCCCTTTACGTAAGCTCTGGTGAGCTGTGCGTAAGCTTTAGTTTCTGCTTGGATACCTCCAGTTCTGTCATCAGGGAACTTTCTATGAGGGCTTTTTTGAGCCATTTGTTTTGATACAAGGTTAGTAGCAGTCGATGTGCAGTAGTGGGAGAAGTACATGGTCCCTCCTTAACAGGGAAGTAGTGGTAAAATAGTGTTTCTTGTTTTGCTGACCGCTAATTCTAACCTGTGCTGGAAGTTCAACATTACAGAATAGACACAGCAGATGCTTTCACTTACTGTTTAAGGAGTGATCTCTTGCAGTCATCACTTGCCGATTGTTTTATTTATCAGGTGTTATATTTGGATTCAGTGTGAAAGCAAATGAAAGTATTAAACAGCTGGCTGCTAAAAAGGGAATAAAAATTAAACTTCATAATATCATCTACAAACTTATTGAAGACTTGAAAGATGAGCTAAATAGCAGACTACCCCCGTCTGTGGTGGAGAATACAATAGGTGAGTTTTCATTGACTGTTAAATTTTTGCTTCGCAATGTGGCCAAAAGTTTATTCTCCAATGAAGTGTCCCTATTGTATCAAATATTTTTTATTCCTCTGTAGCTGCTTTTGTGTTTTGTTATAAAGCTCGGTAAGTGGAATAGTGTAGCTTGCTTCTACTTACTGCCAGTTTGTTATTCTCATGTACTTAATACAACTTTACTTTTTTGTTTTAGGGGAAGCTTCTGTTCTAGACATCTTCTCTGTAACGGTAGGAAAAAACAAAATTCCAGTAGCTGGATGCAGAGTACAGAAGGGGCTGCTAGACAAAAAAATGAAATTTAAGTTAATCCGTAAAGGGGATGTTATTTGGAGAGGTAAGTGTAATTGCCACAAAACATGTATTTGCATTCCGTATTAGACACAGCTAGTTCCCTGTGAAGTTAGTGCAAAATGCACGCATCTGCTCGTAGGGCAGTCCCATATGCTATTGAGCCCCTATGCTATTGAGGATGGAGTTGCTCCAACTAGAGAAAAGCTGCAAAATGTCACTGTACTGTTATCCAGACCTTCTTCTAACCACCAACTCTGGTAGGAAAGCAGTAGCATCACAGGACTTGCCTGCTGAAAAGGACTGATGTCTGACTGTCACTAGCTGCAAGTGCTCACAATCCCTACGTTTTCTTGCTTTCATTTTTGTAGCTACAAGGTGAAACATTAATTCTGTAAGAAGGGCAAACCAAAACCCTTCTATGCTCTGATGTTGGTGGGCTCTTTCTTTGAGGCACTTTCTCTTTGTAGGATCATTATCATCACTGAAGCATCATAAAGATGACGTCCAGGTAATAAAAACGGGTATGGATTGTGGATTGAGTTTGGACAAATACATAGAATTCAATATTGGAGATGAAATTACCTGTTACGAAGAAAAAGAAGTCCAACAGACAACTTCCTGGGATCCAGGATTTTAAAATACATTTGAATACATTAACACTAAAGGACATGTATTATTCCTGGCTGGCCTTCAACTCTTAACATTAAATGAACTTTCAGAGCTGCACGTGAGCTTCTTCATGTCTGATGTTTATATAACAATGTTCTGCTTTTAAATCTTGTCAAGCAACCAGCTTACCTCATTGGAACATGGGATAAACTACAACAATTAATTGCAAGCACTTCAAGTGTCTAAAACCATCACGGTATAAACACTTCCGATGACTGACTATTGGTTCTAAAATAGCTGAGCCATCTTTTTTTCTCCTCCTCAGTGCTGCTATACAATTTTTCAGTACGTGGTCTGCATTTTGTTAGCAGGACTCTACTACCCTTTTCTCTAGCATTGACCCGCTTGTAGACACGACTTTGGACCTCTTGATCTCCTGTTTTTCTGGATTCGAACTACTGTAGTGTCTACTCCTCTCATCTTTAAAGAGACCACTTCTAAGGTTAGCTAGTGTTGGGTTTTTTTTCTGCCATTGCTACCCATTATCTCCTTTGAAGGAGGCTTAACTAACCAAAGCCACTCTTTAAAAGAAGTTGCTGCTTCAGTTCCAGAGTCAAAGTATTTCATCTTAGTTGGCAGTCAGCATCCAGAGTTTCACAGATTTTTCTCACTTATCCGCAGACAGGAAATACAGTGCGACAGGAAGCAGAAATAAATCCTTAAACCGTACAGAACTTCAGATTTTTATTGTCTAGTACATTTACTTGTCTTCTGGTTTATTGAAGCAGTATGTCAGACAGCACTTGCCACAATAGTGTCTGTCGAAGTGACTAGCCATGAAGACTCCAGCTCCACACTCTTCAGAGGGGCACTCCCGGCGCAGACGACTGATCTTGCCATTCTCATCCACCTGGGAAGGGCAAAGAAGCAACATCTCATATATACTCGGCACCTTTTGGCACCAATGACAATTTTGGCAAAGTAGTTTTCGTGATAGTGACTACATCAAACTTCCTAAAGCAAAGTTCAGAAGTACCCAATTGCAACAGTCAGTTTCTCTTCTATTTAACAGGTGGGATATTTGTAAATAGAAGGACTTTAAATACACCAGGCTACGTGCAGACTAGTTACAGGCTTTACGTTCTTCCTGGTGAGAGCTAAGTTTTCATCAAGTTTCTCCTAGAGTTAGTTCTACATACCTTGTAGTACTTCAGCACTGCAAGCTTAACCTTCTTTCTCTTATGCTTGTTCTTCTTGGGAGTAGTGTAAGACTTCTTCTTTCTTTTCTTGGCACCACCACGAAGTCTCAGCACAAGGTGAAGAGTTGATTCCTGTTTGTAAAGCATGTGAAATAGACTCAAAAGGCTTTCTCAAGACAAGAGTAGCATTTAAGCAGGCTTTTCTTTTATCTACAGAAAGTAGATCTCAAGCACCAGGCAATTAGGAAAGCTCTGAAAGGATTATTCACTATTAAGTCTGCAAATGAACAGGCTCCAGAGAACAGTGGGCTGCTGCATCCCAAACCCTGGAAGGTTCAATTACTGTAAAATCTGTTGTGACTATATTCCTCAGTTCTAACTGCAACTGCAGAATAGTTTCATGATGTAACTAAGTTGACCCGACAGCTATTTGCTGCTCCTCCTCTCTAGTGGCACTCACTGGCCTCGCTGTCAGGTTAACCTGGCAGAATTGAGCAGGATTTTCCAAGTTAGCCCCCTAAAGCAGCTCACCACAGAGTGCCAAGTGCCAGGGCTGACAGAAGGGAAGCGCTGGAATTGGAAGCTGTTAGAAATGTTTTCTTCTGACCTGAAACTACAGACTGGGCTGCAGCAACTGTCAGGTCTACTCCTAGCATCAGTACTACCCAATCCTCAATCAATTGGTTTGGTTGAATCTATGTGAAGCGTTTCTTAGGCTCAACAGCAAAGGTCAGTCTGCTCCAATAGTGCCAGCTAGTTGGTACTACAACGCTCTGTTCGGCCTTTCCTACTCACTTTTTGAATATTGTAGTCAGACAGCGTGCGCCCATCTTCTAGCTGCTTACCAGCAAAAATCAGTCGCTGCTGATCAGGAGGAATGCCTAATGGTGACATAAATGGAGATTAAACGAGGAATGTGAACTATGACATTCTATAATAAAATAATACATCGCTGCAGACAATCACATCTGCATAAGATATGCATCAATCCAACAGAGAAGAGCATACTAACTGCATCTTGAACTTACCTTCCTTATCCTGGATTTTAGCTTTTACATTTTCTATGGTATCAGAAGGCTCAACCTGTTACGAAACAAAACAACGGAGTCAAAACGCATTTTGCCTTTTAATTTGCCCAGAAAAGCACAAGAACCATGAGGAGCTTTAGGCACACCACCTATACTGTCACGGCCATTTCGGCCTCCCCCGGGGCAGACAGCT
>NW_008796214.1:2206107-2268991 GCF_000699145.1 Aptenodytes forsteri | reverse complement strand
GGGGCCGTTGTTTTTGGGGTTGGGGTTTTTTCCGGTAGCCGTGTCCCCTCAGGTCTGCGCTGCGGCGTGAAATCCCAGAAATCGGTGTCCTCGCCTCGGTCTAGCCCTGTGGAGGCAGTTTAAAAACATCCCGCGGCCGCCTTGCCACCTACAGATTCCCCAAGATCAACGCCAAATTTATCTGGGTGTGTAGGGCAAACATTTTTAGAATTAGAAAAGCCATAGGTAAGTTAGGAATAGAGGAGCACTGAGGGTGACGTTAATTTGGAAATTACTTGTTAGGTGTTTTTATGCTTATGAATTGAATAGGGGAAGGGTTAAAGCAGAATGAAGACTTGCTTGAATACACAAGTATCAGCTGATGCTATTTTAACAATTTCAACTCCTAGGTTTTGATCTGAGGCAGTTGTTGAACAAAGGAGGAAAGAGGTTTAGACTTTGTGTTAGGTTGCTACACCAAACCATTGCATGGGAGCCGAGAAACATCGTTTTCCCTCCAGCCCTTTTTGAGAAGGACAGGAGATTTCTGGAGAGTGTACGAACACATACATTGACAGAAAGTGGTTTGTGCTGAGGAGTGTTACGTTACATACAGTAATGCGTTTGATAAGGCAACAAATATTTTTCAGGTAATGAGCAATGAACAATAATAAGTAAAAAGTGGTTTGCCACTTCTTTGCCTTCTGGGGAAAAAGGGTATAAGCAGACCAATTATGACCTGTTGCTGTAGTTACAGAAATCAAGGATTGGTATATTTTCAGCTGGTTTTTATGCCCCTGTACACACTGCAGTGGAATAGAAGCCGCTATGATGAATTCATACTACCAGAAGTTACAGTAGGGTTCATGCTTCCTAACCACTTTTCTTAGATTTATGGCAGTTTCAAAACGATAAAGCATTATAAAGCTGTCCTAAAACAGGAGAAAATCTACATAACTAAAAAGACCCATGACATATACCCCATAGGCCCTGTATGAGCGTTAATGGCTCTTCAGTTTGGCTGAAAGGTTATTGCTGAAGTTCCTGAAGGACTCCTGCCTGCCTGCCTGATTGTGTCTGCCTTTTTTGGACACTGACTGAGATGGGAGATGCCAAGAATAAATAGATTCTTAGTTTTCAAGATGGATAGGAATAAGGGTTGCTGGGTCTGCTTTTAAATCTTGAGTTGGACTGCTATTTTAAGACATTAAAACACACAGCCCATGCTCCTTTGGTTTTCCACACCTGTAAGTGCTAAGGACATTTAGTGCCCATCTAGAGAAAATACCTTTTATCACATGGAAATGGTTGCTGCAGCTGTCCAAATAAGTGCTGATTGCCTTAGTTTTTAATAACATTTGTGATTATCGAATCTGAGGTAAGTTTAGAGGCTGTCTTTCACAATGTAAAGTTTTTCTGTATTTTCATCGTCTTGAACAACGTTACTTGCTTTTGGGGCTGTTTTTTATTATATTAGAGCCAGCGCTATGGACCTTGCTCTAAGGAATATTATTTTGTCTATTCATTTTATTTTAAACCTCTCATGCTTATTAGAAAGTTCCAGAAAGTTGTTTTTCTGTTCATTCTCTCCATATAAATATCGCGTCCAAAAATACATTCACAGATAATAGAGGACGTTACTGCATACAAGAATATCCTGACTTTGATCAAACAGGAATACGAGGCGTTTATTGCCAGAATCAAGAATGGCCAAAGGAATGCATTTTTTCTTCATGGTAGATTAAAAGCCTTGGAATCTGAGTCCACAGCTCTGTTATACTATAGGAAAAGAGCAATGGAGCTTGAAAAGAAGTAAGTTCTCTCTAATAATGTTTAGAGCAAAATATGTTGTTTTAATTAGGACATGAATAGTTTAGTTGTAGCTGGTTCTCTCATTTATATTTTTTAAATGTTTCAATTCTTGTTTTATTTTGATATGGAAGCTGCCAGTGATTGTGTAAAACCTTGCCAATGTGGTGGTAGATTTCTGCTCTTCACATCCTGGTGCTGACTCTTGTGCAGTCAAACTTGGGGTGTAATCAGCAAAGGCTTTGCTTGCAGAAAAACTGGAGGATCAGGCTTGGAAGTTAAACACACACAGATTTTCTCCACCTGGAAAAATAGGATGGCCTCAAAGTGAGGCTATTGTATTGCTAAAATGCGCTGTCTGAGGTTGAGAAATACGGAAAAGTGAGTGAATTGCTCACTTTTTCTCATTTACTGTCTTATATTGAGGAAGGATTGTTATGTAGCTGCACGTATGTAGTAGGAGAGCCAGTTATCTTGCCATATGCAGTCTGAAGTGGAATTATATGGCAAACTGGGGGGGGCAGGCTTTACTGACAACTGCAGAACAGCATGACAGCAAGCCTAGGTCAACAAGTTTTGGTACTGATACCCTTGCAACCTGGCACATAAAAAGGACAAGGTAACAGCTCCTGTTTTACTTTTTTGTTTGTTTGTTTGTTTTTCCCTCCAGAATAAAAGCTATTCAGAAGAATTCTGCAAAAATTAAAAACGTAATATTGGAAATTTATAATGTAAGAAAGGTACCCTCAGAAACCTTTGGCACCTCAGGGAAAACAGCACATCCTCTTAAGCCCATCCCAGGTAAATCCAATATTCTGCTGGTTTGACAGTTTCTTCTAGATTAAATATTTTTTAAAAATAATTATATAAAAACAAAACCAAACCAAACAAAAACCCAAAAACTAAGCCACCCAGAATAGTGCAATGTATCAGAAAAATGCAGATCTGTGTGCTGGAATGCAGAACAGCGGTGACACAGTAGAAATAGGGAGGTGTAGACTTGAAGAATAATGTATTCAGAAGGTCTTTGCTGTTGTGGGAAGCTGCCCGTGACGGGAGGTGCAGCCTGCATTACCGTGACCAGCCGGCTTTACTGCCTGCGGCTGGGAGCTCATGAAAGGCATTTTCTTCTCCCACAGGCCTGAGTGTAGAAGAATCACTCAGCTTGGATTCTCTTTCTAAACATCTTGCTCAGTTAGACAGACGGGTGCTGGAATTGAAAAAAGAAAGGGGGGAAAAAAGTACGTCCCTCGGCAGAAAAAGACTATGTTAGAATAAGAACTCCTGCACTTACTGGCCTTACAAGATACTGCTGAAGCAAAGAGAGAAAAGCTGAAGCTCAGGCTCGAGTCCGTATCTGTAAATATTTTTAATTTAGATGTGTTCCTTATGTCACAAAGACTTTCTTTTTTGTCTTATGGATTGAGGTTCCGTATTAACATACATACTGTTGATACTATGATGAAGATTTCTTGATTTGGGTAACTGTGCTGATCACATACGTCTTTCCCTCTAACTATTCACAGATATGCTAAAATTTTGTTAGTTGCAAATACTATTTCTGCCTGGGCAAAATCGGACAAGATTGTCACCCTGCAAGATCCTCCTCTGTCAGATCATGAAAAATAAAAAAGATGAAAGAGGTGAAATCATTAAAAGTGAAATGTCAGAACAATCGAGAGAGAGAGTATGAGACTAGACAATCAGCAATAGCAGACTAAGAGTTTGGTCTTTAAGATGGTATTTTTTATTCCTGTCTGGTAACTTTTGAGGGCACTGCCGCGAAAACTGTCTTCAACTGATGCTGTAAAAGGTGTTTCCTAAACAATCATCTGCTTAAGGAGATTGTTTCAGTTCTATTAAAAAAAAAAAAAGGAAAAAGAAAATATTCTCAGTTTAAAAAAATATATTTTCATATAAATGTATCAGTTGATAAAGTTAATGGTGTTTGTTTTGTTGTTTGTTGTTTTTTTTTATTTTTTAAATGCTTTAACACTTTTAACTCTGGTTTGCTTGTTGAGATAGTAATGTGGTTATCCTACGCTGCCGTGTTTTATATTTCAGCTCTTGATGTACCTAGTAAAATGGCTGAAGATTCACTGGAATATTTTGAAAGGTAAAAAGAATATGGTTATTGTGCTCTGCATTAGCACTTTGCAATATCATAGTTAAAGCATCATACTGCATGCAGTCCTTCCAGGACACATTCTTTTTGTGACCCTTTTGGTGTTTGTAAAAAGTGCTGACGTGGCAGCCGTGCACATTAAGTCAATTGTTTATCCGTTTCAGAGATTCTTCTCTGGCCCTTTTTCTAAAGGGACTGAAATTGAAAAGACCAGCTCTTCCGTGTGTTGTGAAAACTGACAAGCTTGTCTTAAATATAACTTTGTGCATACAGATGAAAATGTACAACTTGAGTTTTTTTCACAAGTGTCCAGATGCCTGAAGGAAATCGGACATTAGATGCTTTTGAAAATCCCAGTAATGCAGCTGTCTACTTCTAGGTGCCTGGATCTCATTGCTAATATAATCCCTTGGTATTAAAAATAAGAATTAGTTCATCAACTGACCTCATATAGCCTGCTGTGTAACTGTTACACAGAAATAACTCTCTCCTGTTTCTGGCCATTGATTAATTAGATTAGTCCTTCCCAAATCACAGCCTTTTACAAGCCATGTATTAAAGTACACTTCATTTCTCTTTCCAGTTGCCCACAGATAACTGGGGGCAACTTACTGATAAGGTTTCTCAAAGTTTTCATTATGGACACTGTCAGAAGCACTAGGTAGTGAGGCAGAAGAGATGTAACTGGCTGTGTGGAAACAAAATTGCTGCTTCATACTGGAAAATGGTGTGATGAAGATATACTAGGTTTAAATATGTATATTTTAAAGCCGTGTATTCTTAGTGTTTGGGCTTCTTGACTAGACTGCTATACCATCAGCCAACCATTTTATGTATGTATATGTGTATTTATCTAGTGTTTGCATAACATATGTTCTGTATTTTTTTTTTCTTGCTCTTTCCTAGTTTCAGTGAATTACTTTCAAGAGATCAGTATGGTGCCGCAGCAACTTATGCAGTAAACTCTCCTAGGGGAATTCTCTGTAATGAAAAAGCTCTGAAGTATCTTAAATGTATGAACTTGATAATTGGGTCCATTCTTACAGGATTTTAGTTGATGTCAGGCTAGTCATTTCGGTGCTTAGGAATTTGGGATTTATCAAACGAGAATTGTTTGTGTGGGTTTGAAGCTTATGTTTAATATTCCAAATTGAAGATAAGAAAAGCTGTAAGGCTTTTCTTTTTCTCCTTTGTTGTATGTTAAGGACATGCCCTAAGCAGCAGAAAGGGAGATAGCCAACTCACAACCACTGCTTTTCTTACTGTTGGTGAGGTGTTGGGTTAAGCAGTGATCTTAAGGTCTAGTATAAAGGTGTTTCTAATGCAGTGCTGAAACTGTTTTATTTCTACTGATAAATTATGTGCAGTAGACAAGAGCAAAGGTCTACCCACTTGTTTGAAAGTCCAGTCCTTACTGTTACATGTCTTAATTACTCAAGCTTAGTCTTTTGAGTCATAAAGCAATAGTCCAGTTAGATTCATTAAAATTAGTTTCTGAAATCTAAGGTATATAAAAGCTATTGATGATTTCAAATATCCCAGATAAATGCAAAATAATCTTTATAATTTCATCTTCCTCTCAATGTTTTTGTTTGCATTTGGAAACACACAATTCAGTGATATTGGTGATGTCAGAGACGGAAGCAGTGGAGTATTTTGTCTTTCCTTTGGAAGGGGCATTGCTGAACTTTACAAGATCAGCATTTGTTTTTTTTTCCCCTCTGCATATTTTATTGGCTTTTGTTCAAGTTTTAAAGGCAAAAACTGAGAGAAAAATTGTGATAAGCTAGTATTCAGGATCTCAATTGCAAAATTACAAAATTTGTAGTCTCAGCAGCAGATGTTATATTTTCTGTATTCTCACTTGAAAAACTGTATGTTTTAAAGACCCCCACAATCCCCCCTGAGATTTACCCACTACCTGTCAATGGTAGAATACCGTCATGAACTCCCGCCTTCAGTTTTGAGCAACCTGCATTTGGAGTAATTAACAAGGCATCTGATACAGCTCAACCTCAGGAAAGATTTAGTAAGAATTTTGTCAGAGGCATTTGGTGGGTATCAGCAAACAAAGTCTAAAGCTTAAGAAGTCTTAAATAGTGAAAGGTACTTTTCTGGGTGCTCAGCCAGTGACTTTTGTTTTCATCCCTTTAGCTGTTAGCTGCCTTAAAGGAAGAAATCTCTCTTTGCTGAAGTATTTTGACACTCTGCTAAACTCAAGTACTGCAGCTGGACACCTTCCAAATTCAGCCATAACTCTGGAAGCAATCAAATGTGCATTGTCTGAAAAGCAATTAAATCTAGTAACACGTTGGGTTAAACAGCAAAGGTATGTGGTTCTTCCGCACTGAGATTCACGGAGGGGTATGCCATCCTCCGTTACTTCCCAAGTCATGAGGCTTTGCCTTTTCTTCAAAGTAAATCCTTTCAAACAAAATGCAACGAAAAATACATTAATGGATGTCTTTTTTTATTCTTTTGTTAAATCCTAAATTCAATATGAGCGTAGACCAACCAAGCAATATCAACAGCTCCTTCTGAAGGATGCATTTCGGTTTGGTTTCTGTCAGCCTTTCTTACAACATTGCAGACTCCAGTTTTATTTGTGACTCTTTTCTCTTACACTGTACTTAATACAGATATAAGATTTTCACAGCCTTCTGTGGATTAAAAAAACGTTATTACTAGGATATTAATTTCTTTCATTTTATTCTTGTTGTCAGTACCAAATCCACAGTTTCAAACACAATTATGCAAAAAACGTGCGTAAACTGTGAACCCTATACCTGCACTTGACCTCTATTTTTCCATGTTTGGGGATAGGATACAATCATATTTAAATTTCTAGAAATGCGTCTGTTGCTGCATTTTTGATTTGGAGAAGATATAAAACTGTCAGAAATGTTTTCCTAATCCAGTGTAGATTTGTTTGAAATGGTGAAAATCCTACTGGAACAGTCTGGTATTAAATTAATTGTAACGGGTACCTCTCTGCTGAAAGACTCCTGTGAAGAGCAACAGCATTCTTTAATGCTAGCCCATATTTTAGTTTTAAATTGAGATTCTAAACCACCTTGTGTCAGGATCAAAATACCACTTCTTTGTTTCAGTCCTAACCCATAACATAACCTACTAATGCAAAAAACCTGTTACAGCTTGCTCTTTTGAGATGCTGAAATCATCATTGTTCTCACAGTAATAAGACCTAGCTAGTTACGTCATCACACTGAAACAGTGTTTCTTAAGCCGTGCTTTATGACCACTTTGGGAATCATAAAACATTACTAAATGCAATGTTAGTAGACAACAGCTTAGTTCCTCTAGAGTGGAAGAGTGAAAAGCAGCTGTAATTTCTAGTGTCAAGCATTACAGATGTTTACAGTAGTCGGGGATCTGCAAATTGCTTTTAAGTGTTTGCTGGAGAAGCCTGTTGAGAAACACTCTTACTGAAACATAATGATGCCTTGTTTATTTAGGTACATAGGAGCTTTACCTCCTATTCTAAAACTATAAAGTTCTGCACTGATCTTAAAACAGTGTTTTTGCAAATACTATAAATAAATAAATCCTAAACCACTTAGATTGTAGGCAAAACTGGTAGCAACACCTGTAGCAGACAGGTTACGTAACACTTGGCAGTATAAATCCCTGTAATTGCCACGCTGTTTTGCTGCACTATGTTACATAATAATTGCCACACTATTGTGCCACTGTAAGTGTGGCAAAACTTTGTCCACTTCCCATTCCTGTGTCCTTAGGTAGAATTTCTTAGGAAAGCATTAAAGCCAGCTGAGCTACTTCTGAGAGCCATTCTACAAAATAGCTTGGTTTTGTTAATGAGAAAATTTCTTCCACTCTTCCTTTGAATCTTCTTTGGAGAAAATGTGAAGTTGGATAGCAAGCTAAATGGCTCAGGGTGTTGCTGTTTTCTGTTCTTCTAATAATCCCTGGAAATCTGACTAGACTTCTAAAACTCACTGGTTTTGACATGTTCCTCTGAGTTTATTGTGAGACGGACAACAAAAATTACAAATACCACCAGTACTGAGTAGACCTGCTTTCACAGGCTGTGCTGTGGAATGCACAGCAACGGCCGCTCTGCTCCATTGTAGCTTGGGAACAGCACAAGCATTTCCTTATTCCTGAAACCAGCCTTGAATCTCCCATGTCCAGGAACGCTGTAAGGCTGCAGTTGTTCCTCCCAACTGCCAGGGACTGGAATTGCGGTAGTCCCTGAAAGAAATGTCTCATCGTTTCCTGTTGCTTTCAGTGCTGTCAGAGCCCTCTCTGCCGCAGCTGGGAGATCAAAGAAAAGAAGGAAGAGGCCACTTTCTCAAATATAGAGAATTAAGGCTGCAAGAGGGGCAGAAATGCTGAAAGGGGCATAGTTTAATACTTACACATGCAGAAATATGCCCATCTACCCAATCCACTTGTTGTAGCTTGTTTTGAAATATTCCAAAGTTACGGAACGTGTCAGTAACACTGGTTTGTTTTATTACCTTGTCTTCTTCAGGTTAACCTTTTCTGAGGCGTAGGAGATACTATTTATGACTACGGGAAAGTGGAACCAAGCAACGAGTCAAAATGCCTGGCTTTGGCCCGGGTCGCGTATGGTCAGTCTGGCACACACATGTTGTAGCTTGTTTTGAAATATTCCAAAGTTACGGAACGTGTCAGTAACACTGGTTTGTTTTATTACCTTGTCTTCTTCAGGTTAACCTTTTCTGAGGCGTAGGAGATACTATTTATGACTACGGGAAAGTGGAACCAAGCAACGAGTCAAAATGCCTGGCTTTGGCCCGGGTCGCGTATGGTCAGTCTGGCACACACAAAGAAGTTGCTCTGTGCCTATGTAAACGGGGACGAATTTCTGGAGCAATGGATTATATTCAGCAACTGGAGCGTTTCTCTGTAGGTAAATAATAAGGCTCTTGTATTGTCTTTCATGATTGTTCTACAATATATCTATCTCAGGTTTAACGGTGATGTTTTGGACCACATTTTTGTAGAAAGCATTTGAAGTGAATACAAATATCCAAACTTTTGTCATTGTGTTTACCAAGATGTCAAGAGCTCTGTTAAAATGTCCTTATGTATTTTATCATAATAGCAATACATGCATGCTCTGATGAAGTAAGGAATTACTTTTTGTACACCCGCTAGAAAATCTCCACAGTGTTTTGGCAAGGACCCCAGTAGGAGGCTGTGGGGGTTCTCGGAGCCTGCAGTTCTAAACCCAAGGTTGTCCCTCTCTGGTGGATCGTGAGTTCATTAATCAAATGAAAGGAAAGAAGGGTGCCCTGTGTTCTTTCTTAGGTTCCTTTCTACTTAACTGCCTTCTGGCAGTGTAATTTTTTTTCTTCTGTATGTATTCTTGCTTAGACTGTTGTTGCTCAGTTAAGTTACAGTTTTTCATTCTTATTTTATTTTCTGGCCATATTTCAGGTAATTTTAAGGGAGGATTTTCAGGTTATCGTCTCTTCTAGGGTTTGTTGATTTTCTCATTCTATGAGATTTCTAAAATAATTACAGGAAAAAATATTCTTTATATCCAAGTAAAAGAAGGTTAGATTTCAATGTCACCACTAGCTTTTCCACAGTGTTCAAGGAAATCAGTCAAGATCATTGTGGGGTTTTATGGTGAGGAAAGGGAGAGGTAACCGTATGCAAATACGTCACAATCTTGGTATTTGATTTTTCAGATGATTACTTCTTTCTGTTGGAAAGCTGTCCTAGCACTGCATGAATTTGCTGTCTCAGTCAACAGTGGATTAGAAAACCCCGTTTCCATCTATGGGGGCTACAATCCTGTCTTTTGTCTCAGCCGATCACAAAAGGCATGGTTTTGAGCTACTGGAGGAAATGAGCAAGAAAAGTAAGCGCAGCAAAATTTTAATAACAAACTTTCACACTTTAAATTTTAATTCAGCTCCCATTTCAGCCTGTAAATTACTTTGGATTCAGTGCTCCTAGTTTATAACGTCATCTGAATAAAAGCTTTTCCCTCATGGTGAGCTGAACTGTGCATTCTCGCATCTTCCAGAGCTCCCACAGGGATGAGGGTCACTCTGTCAGATTTGAGGGGCTGTTGTGCTTGCACTCTGTCGTGGTTTAACCTCAGTCGGCAACTAAGCCCCACACAGCCGCTTGCTCACTCCCCCCCACCCGGTGGGATGGGGGAGAGAATGGGAAGAGCACAAGTGAGAAAAACTTGTGGGTTGAGATAAAAACAGTTTAATAATTGAAATAAAATGATAATAATAATAATATGATAATAATAATAATAATACACAAAGCAAGTGATGCACAGTACAATTGCTCCCCACCCGGCCAGCTTTCCCCAGTTTATGTACTGAGCATGACGGCACATGGTATGGAATGTCCCTTTGCCCAGTTTGGCTGTGCCCCCTCCCAGCTTCTTGTGCACCTCCAGCCTTCTCAGTCAGCAGAGCATGGAAAACTAAAAAGTCTTGGCTAGTGTAAGCATTACCTAGCAACAACTAAAACATCGGTGCGTTATCAACTTTGTTCTCATCCTAAATCCAAAACACATCATTGTACCAGCTACTAGGAAGGAAATTAACTCTATCCCTGCCAAAACCAGGACACACTCGCATGCAGGGTCAGTCTGTGCGGTTGCACAGGGCATCCCTTGGGGCAATTCTGCCACTGAAATAACTCTGCAGGCACTCTGCTTGCTTCTAGCAGAGCCTCTGTAGGCCGGCCTTTGGGCAGCCTGCAACTTCAGCACTTACTACTTAGGACGCAAAAAAATAAACAAAGTCCTACTTTGCTGTAAGGTTTGTAAGTTTTCAGAGGGACTTTTTACGCTGCCAGACACAGGGGCAGAAGCTCTTCAGGCAGCATGAACTCAAGCCAGGGGCAGACAGCTGCAACAAACCAAATGGGAAGCAAGTGCCAGGTCCTGAAACTACTCTGCAGACAAACTAATACTTATCTGCCTGGACTTAGCCAGGAAAAGTGCTTAAATTTAAAGATAATATTTCTGAAAATTAGGTTTTCTGCATCTAGGGGTGGTTATTTGTATCTGTTGTGCTTATTGTGTCTTGCTCCAATAAACTGACCTTAACTTCAGTGCCTGCAACTCTCCTGGCGTTCTATTGCCCTTATGGCTTTCAGAAGTGATTTTGAGTGCAATCGGGGATTTTGACCTTTAAGCTTTTTCAATTAAAGTAATCACTGTTTTTCTTATGGGTCTTTAATTTGATCAGCTTGCTTTTTTTTTTTAACTCAGTCATAGGATTTATAATCCATCTATAAAAACAGTGAATGATTTGTGCAATATGCTTAATATGAATAGTACAAAGCTTATTAGGGCAAATGCAGGATCTGTAAACGTGGTTGTTTTTTCTTAGATGCGTTGGAACAGGTTATTCTAAATGATACTGTCTGTACTTTGGAAGACTGGAGTAAGATAGCAGTTGTTTGTGCAGAAAATAAGCATGAGAAGTTATCTCAGGAAATCGTGTCGATTCTCACCTCACAGGATGGAGTGTTTGAAAATTCGCCACTTGAAGGTGAAAAAGATGCAAGGATAAAGAATGGAACACCTTTTCTGGTAGTTTTTCTATGTAACGACAGAGGGAGCTCTTACAGCAGTCAAGCGAAGAAGCCTTCTAGCTCTTTGTATGAACCGTAGTAAACACTAGGCATGCGGAAACAGTGCCGAGAGTTATTTTACCATCAAATATCAGTTATTTGTCCCTTTTAATATGTCTGTGTGAGCATGTGTGCATGTTTGTATTTTGTTTAACCGGAAATGTATTCTCAGTGTAGAAGAAAGTTGGCATATTGTACTCTGGAATGGTATGGTATGGTAATGGCGTGCATATACTTTCCGTCCCGTTCTCAGCTTCAGTACATCGTGCCTGTCCTTTAGTATAGTGCTGGAGGGAGATACTGCACAGGGTTTAGAATCAGCGTGGGTAAGGGAAACGGCTCCGAGTGGATCATCATTCTGAGAGAGCTGGACAAAGGGCATTGCACAGTGTAGACATACACTGATACCTTGGTCTTTCTGTTTTTTTCCCGACAGGCCAGAAGGCTTGCATCACTAGAGTCATAGCACAAGTCATAGTATCAAGATAATCTAACAAATCCTGCCAAAACACAACAAATGTCTACTTAGAACAAATTTAGGCTTCAGTTACATGCATCCACCTGCTGCTTGGGTTGCTGTGGGAATTGTGTGATTTGAGGACCATATTACACTGTAAGAGCCAGTACAGGAACTTAGCTTAGGCTGATTATTAAGAGATGGGTAGTTCAGTCTTAGGGGAAGGAAGACGTCCAACTGCAGTCCTACGCCAGCAGATTCACTGAGTGCATGTTGGCAGAGCCTCTCTTTAGCTCTCAGCCCACAACCAGTATAAACGGGAAGAATACTGGATGTCATTTACTGTTGTCACTGTGCTGCATGTTCTCAAATAAACAGACATCCCTATAATTAAGCTAGATATAACTACTGCTGTTTTGTTTCAGCTTTAATACATTTTGGCACTTTTTAAAAGCTGCTGGGCCATATTTATTATACGGATAAATCTGCAGAGTCAGGATTCACGAGAGAACTTTCTTTAAAAGAGAAGAATTACAAGTCTACAGATATTGTAAGTATTGTGTGGATGAGGAACAGGGATAGGTATGCAAGTTCAGTTTTCAACATGTAGAATAATACGTCCTGTAAATATAACCCTTAAGTTAAATATATAAATGTAGAGGTATTTTCTGAAATAAATTAGTGTTAAATGTTTTTCCTAGTAATGCCTGTCACTTAGTAGTGTTTCTCCAAATGCTTGTGAATTATTATTGCTCTGAAGAGCTTGCAATTTATGCAAGTTTCTTAGGGATACACTCTTTGTAACGAGCATTAGAACCTCTACCTCAAGAGTGGTTCAAATCTGTCAAAGACTGGACAGTTTAGTAGCGCTTGAAGTGTGTTCAGTGCTGTAGAAAAAGGTAAGTTCTCTGACCCTGTGAAGTAGGGCCTTGCCAGGATGCTTTTGCAGTTGTCTTAGCTGATCACATCTTTTCCTAGGTCAGATTTTTTTTTAATCTGATGTAGCATTTTCTGTACTCCATCTGCTATGCTGAGAAGGAATTTCTAGCATTTTTAAAAGTCAAAGCGCCATTGATATAATCCTATTTGCAGGAGAGGGGGGAGAAAGAGGTGACACTGTCAAAAGATTGTGAGAACAGAGATATAAAACATTTATTAAAGCCTCAGTTTAAGGAACATATTCAGGAATAAATGACTTAGGTGATGTCTACTTTAGGTATCATTGCAGCTGAATTTTGACTAATGTTCAAGTACATTTTCCCAGAATTACTGAGGGTGAACTACAAATTAAGAATGTAGTTTTCCCTTTTAGTGCTTTTTGGTATTCATGTTATTGAAATTAATGTAGTCCTGCCATTATGAATGTACATGCTGATGCAGATACTCCAAGAGCAGTCAGGTGAAAAAGTCAACGCTGGTGGCTTCTGTGGGATTTCTGAACACAGCACGTCTACAGAATAGAGCTCTGAGCAAGTGCTTATGATTGGAAAAAAAAAAGTATTGCATGCTGTTTGCAAATACAGGCTAGGATACTTTGGAGACTGCTTGGGTTTATAAGAAATGCAGGGAGCGTGAAATGTTTATTTTCCAGATTGAGATTGTTTTAGCTGTCCAGACTGTTATTTCTGTAACAGAACTAGAGCATTCATTACTGACACCTGATCTTTTCCTTGACGCAGCTTGACACCACCCGAGTGACCGCAGACTTCTGCACTTTTTGATTATGAAATGCGGAGCAGTTGAATTCCATAGGAGAGCCTTTTCCAGAGTCTGGTATCGTCACATGATGAATGCAGAGGTCAATAGCCATTTCTCTTCCCACTTATATGATTTAATTTAGTTATGAAGTTCTAGAATTTTACTTATGACCAACTTGCATTGTAAAGTTCAAACTTTTTAAGTATAATTAAATACCAGGCATAAGCAAGGGATCAGAAAGAATGGCCAAATATATTTTGTATGCTGGGAAAAGAAAGCCGGTGTAAACCCTCAGAGGTAATAATACACCTTCATGGAAAACATGGACAGTCCATGCTAGATGAAAATTGATTTGTTATTATACATTGCTATGCCTACTGAAACTTCAGGTTCCATTTTCTCATTTCATTTTATGCTGGTGGATGTATATTAATTTAAATGGTGCTATTTCTTACATATGTAATGAGTGACAAAAGATCATTATCTGATTAGTTGTCACACTGATTATAATATGAGATGGGGTAAGTGTTTGACTTCAGATACACTGTATATATTGTAACTCGATTTACAGTGTAACATACATCGGATTTTGACCAAAAGGATGAAAACAATGAATGAAAAGATCACTGATGTTGTTACTGCACAAAAGCTGACATCATACAAGAAAGCAGTGTAGATGTAACTGCGATACTCCCCAGAGTGATTTCATGGTTCTTGTTTAATATTTGCAGCAGCTGAAAAATGAAGGTGCTTGTTAAATTGAACAAGACAGTGATGGGCTAAACCACAAAGTTTTATTATTTTTCTTTATAGCCATTTTTACTGTGCAGAAGTGATTTCTAGCAAGGATACGCTATCAAATGGCAGGCCTGAGGTACGTGCTTCTTTAGTTGGCCTATTTACTTGCTAGCCGTTTTGTATTAAGCGTTCTCTGGAAGTTTTAGAAATCATGCTACATAAGAAAAAAAGTGCAAGTGCAGCGTCAAATATATACTCTCTAGAGCAAACACAACTGTTACTGGGGAGGACTGGACTAGTGTTGCCTTGTATGCCTTATTTTCCTTCAGAAGAACCTGGTGTCTCCCCATCCAAGAATCAGTTGCTAATTATCTGTTGGGATTTAAAGCGATTTAGACCTGTGTGTTTTATTCAGCAACCTCAAGAGTTTTCAGTCACTTCATCTTGAAAAAAATAAGAACTGTCTTAAAAATTCTGTTTAGCAAGGTGACAATATACTTTTACCCAAAGTGTCTGTAAAAGCCAAGTAGTATTTTAGTAATATTGAAACACCCAAAGTCACTTATAAAGAAGAGATGGAATTTCAAAAAGCTAGAGACATCTGTAAATGCCTAAGCAAATTTAAAAATCCATTCCTTACAAAACTTTGTCCCCAATCTCAGACGTTTATTTCGAAGAAGAATTACGCAGTTTCACAGACGGAGAGGTAGGAGAGCTGTCTTGCCACCTCGCTGGTAAGAGAGCTTCTGAAACATTTTTGATACTGGCAGTACTCACATTTCTTTTTTCTCTTATTTATTAATAAAACTCAGAATTTATCGTTTTCCCAGTGTTTGACAGACTTTATTTGGATAAAACAGTCTGGTCAAAATATAATAAAGTGGTTGTGAGTTTCAAAAATACTTCCAAGAATGAACAAAATTTACAGGTACACAGCATCACGGTCCTATGCAATTTATTATTGCCAAGCTCTAACTAGCTGACTTAATTCCTATCTCTACTTGACTGGTGTGCTGCACTCACCTCCTTCAAATGCAAACTTCACAAAGGTCAGCCACAGATTTATACCTTGATTTAATGAAGAAATTAGGCTCTTACAAGATAGGTGCTGAATTGGAGATTAAAGATACTGGAATGAGAGGAAATGTTGTGAGGTTAGTTACGTAGCCTAGTGCCCAGGACACTTACGTGAAGGAGGAAATTGTGAGCTGTGCTTCCTGCTTCGTGGAATTCTTCTGTCTTAGAATTAATTCGTTATTCATCTTCTGTCTTTAAATTAACTCATTATTCACTGGAAAAAGTACAAAGCCCATCCACGATCCACTTCCCAGGTGAGTGCCCTTACCACATATAAGATGGTTTTGCTCTACCCTCCGCTAAGAAATTTCATTAGACCTTAAAGAAGTGATAATACTATTTTTATTGCATTCTTGTCTTTGTGAGATTGTTGGGTTTTTTTTCCGTTACTCTGGCAAGTTTTATGGAGAGAAGGAGATGGCTGTAACTTAGATAGCTTTCTGCATGCCTTAATCACAAGACTGTTACGTGATGTGAGAGTTAGGTTTTCTGAAGTTACCAAAAGCAAAATAAAATTTTGTGATACAGCTTTCACCAAATGCAAATCACAGGTAGAGGATTATCAGTATAAAAGAGTTTGTATTGATAAACAGATAAACCCTTATCAATATCTTTATATTGATAAGAGTCCATCAGTGGTATTTATTAGGACCTTTTAAGGAAAATTAAAATACTCAATTTTTATTTTTTATTTTTTTATGTTGTTTCTTCAGGCTCTTCCCATTATTTCACTTTTTTCCTTCTAGCTTTCTTGTATCCCCACGGGCCAATTAGCCTCATACTTTAAAGTACAGACTGGTAGGGAGAAATCTTTCACTGGTGGAAGATTAATGATCTTAGCGTGGTGACCTAATACGGTAAATAGAACACTATTTCCATCCGTCTGTAATCCCACTGAAATCCATGAGTCACACTAAGGATGTTTGGCCTTACGCCTTTTCCTTCACTAAATTTTATGACTCTGTGAGCCTCCCTTCTGTTTTTGAAAGCTGTATATACAGTCACCTGATTTGCATCATTGCTGAAGCCATTAGTCAGAAAGAGCTACTGAAGAGGCAGCACTGGGTGTACCTGACCAATTAAGCTCTCCCAAGCACAATTACTTATGTCCTAGATGTATTAACATTGTTTTGACAGACTGTTTTGAAACTTCCAGATACACTGAGAAATCCTGATAGTTTTATTCCAAATGAATTGATGGAATCTGCTATCTAGTCACAGCGCTCCAGACTTCATTAATTAAAGCTTCTCACTGAATTTAGTAAACCATAAATTCGGGACTGTGTTTTGCTCCAATGATATTCACTCTGACTATTCTGCTGGATAGCTGAAAGTGGAAGTAGGTTACCTCTGAAGATAACAGAGCGAAAAATGAAGTACTAGTTTCTGAGCTTTCGTGGTTGGGTTCTGACAACAACTCCAGTTGTTCACTATTTGACGCTCAACAAAAATAAACACAGTCCAAAAACTAAATTAAAAAGTGCTATAAATACAGTGCAGGGGACAGAATTAGCAAGCATGCAGCTGCTGAAGACAGATTTGATAAGCTGGAGTAAATTAATTTTGAATGAAGCTCACATTGATATGAAATTTAAAAGGTCAAATCATTTTCCAGTAACTCACCATTAACCCCTGATGTAACTGCAACCTCTAAGTAACTACGTTTCTGCCTCAGAAGTAAAAACTAAATAATAACAAAAAAGAGAGTGAAATGCCATAGTAGCTACACTCATTTAGGTCTGCAATCCTTGATGGTTTGGGTTTTTTTCAACAAGACTGGTCCTAACATCTGTTAAGAAGTGTCAACGCAGACAATTCCATGCTTTATGTTCAAAGTGATTCTTTGCTCAAATGCAGGAAAAACTGCACAACCCTCCCTCCTTCATTCAGCAGAGCAGCAAGTAATCAATTACAATTATTTTGATCACAAACCGCGGTGGGAGGCGACCTGTAGTGTTTCATATACTGTAGGAACACACAACCTTATAAGCAGAATGCTATTTTTTTAAAAATAAAAGGAACTTGTTTAATAAAACGATATTAGAAAAGAAATCTCTGCTGGATATCTTGCAGAGATTATTATTTCTTGTTCAGCAATAGCACCCAGACTACATTTTCATTTTACCAGATATTGTTCAAATACCAAGAGACAGACAGCAAAGATGAAAAGAAAGCAAAGTACAAATACTGAAGTGGATCTGGAAAGGTCATTGATAGATGCTTTTGTTCTGGTTACTTTTCCGAATTCTAAAATACACAATGAAAAGAGCAAAGGGAGAGAGAGACACATCATCATAATCTGAAATTTCTGGAGCAGATTATTCTGATTCTAGAGATTAATTGCCTGTTAATTTGTGCTCCTGAGTACTATTAGGACCAGAATTAAAGTGTAACAAATGTGGCTGCTTTGGGAATATAGTCTGGGTGTGTGGATAAACTGTATGACTGCTTGTTTGACAGTCTTGAGTGTTAGGTTATTTTGTTCATACTTGAACAGAAATGTAAGGTGGCTGCAAAATCCCCAGCACCTAGTAAGGAGGTTACACCCAACTCAAGGCACCTAACTCAGCTGAACTGTTAATTTCCTGAGGCTGCTACCATCGCTATCGTGCATCACAGGGTCAGAACGCAGCGCTGTTGCCGATAGCACACAACTGGGCCAGAACCCTCTCCCTGCTCCCCTCCTCAGCTGCAGTTGCTCGGGCAACAAGATCATTCAGCAGCAGAAAAGCACAGAAGGAAACTGTAAGGAGTGACAGGAGAGAGATTTCCCAGGGGCTATAGAAAGGGCAGAGGAAAGAGGAGGAAGAATATTGGTACGTGTTTCGGAGAAGGTATTTGCCCTTGTTCTTGCATAGACAATAGAGAGAGGGGGCCAGAGGCTGCTTCAAAGCACTTCAATTAAGCTTCTTTCTAAATTTCCCATTTGGAATAGCTTCCTTCCCTCTCTTCGCTTTTGAAAGAGGTGAGCAGACTGAATGAGGTGCCTGTTGGGTAGTGTTAATATCCTCCTGTATACCAGAATAGCATTCTTAAGGAGTCGTTTAGGTGCCTTTACCTGGTAAACTTGGTATGAGGCATCTGATCTAGGCAAATGCAAGCTGAGGTTTGTGTTGGGCCAACAGCAAAGCTGTTCTGGCACACGCTTGCATCCTTCAGAGGAGCAATAGGACCTCTAGGAGCCGCTGTCAGCACTCGGGGCATCTTCTCCCCTTGGCTCTCAGGAGATCATGGTATGTGTCTTAGGGCTCTTGCCATATGAAGGTTTTTGGCAACTGGCTTACCAAGAAGGGGAATATGGTGTCTAGGATCATCCTCTTTTAGGAGCAGAGAAAATATTAAAAAAACCCAACCCCACAGACTTTCCATCAGTGTTTCTACAAATGCATTTGCAGTATTGATATCGTTATCAAAGCTGTTAAATGTGAAGACTTGTTACTGAAAGTTCTTTAAACTTAACACTGATGAAAAATAAATGTTTCTTAGTTCTAAACATTACCTCTTCGTTATTGTTTTAATAGCTATTACTTTTTATTTCATCAGTAACAGAACATGGATACACTGTAAGCTTTTCTGCATTCTGTCTTTGCAATTCTGATTTCCGATGAATTAATATTGATTGGCTGAACTAACGTTTATTTTTATAACATCTTATGAAGGATCCATATTTTTCTTCACATAGATTTTATTGCTGTTCCCTGTTAGCTGTTTTGTGCAAAAAAGCTTTACATTATGTCTGGCACAGCCAAAGGAAAAAGAAGCCTTTTAATCTTTAAAAGTTGCATTGCAATCAAAGTTTCTATCGACAACTAGATTTTGCTTCTTAATTGCAATGAATTACATTGTTTGGATGAACCTGTTTGGTTTGTAGTCATTTTTTGAAAATTCCGATACGAATTCTTACAGCGATGCCTACAAAAATCTTGATCACAACTGTTGGCCAATATTATTATCTCATTGCTTCCCTTTTACATATGTTGTCTCTCATCTTAGATGGTAAATTCTTTGGAGCACTGATTGTCTTTTGTTCTATATATAGTACCCTGCAAATGAAGTCTTGTTTATGATTGGGGCTCTTGTGCAGCATGGTAATAGAACTCATAACCTCTTCCTGTATATTTTTCCATTAAAATAGGTAGAGATGGCAGGAGCAGAACGATGATGTTAACGGACTTGATAATGCTGTTTGGGCTGGGCTGTGTAGCACTCTCAAAGGCTGCAGTATGCTGATGGAAGTGGTTTTGCCACTGCTTCACAACAAATATTCATTCAAGTTTTTACACTTGTCTCCTCATTTTAAGTTCATCTCTTGGAAAGAACAGTTAGCTAAATTCCTCCTTTATCAGTCCCAGTAGAGGGGATGCTTTGGAATGAGATGCAGAGTTTAGCATCCATAAGAGGAATAGACAGATTTCATTAGATCAAGGTAGGAAATGGTAAGATAAGTGGAAAGGTGTCAGAAGGGGAAGAAAAGTTAGTTAAGAGTCACCTGGAAGGTGAAGTAAAGAACTCTGTAATGAGAGTGCTGTGGAAAGAACAGGAGATGAGAGCTGGTGAAAGGGGCGCTGATTCTGTGCTAGGAATCCAAGGCACTTAATTGGTGTTTAATGTCTTATGGCAGAGCATCCAGGATCTCACAGTGATGGAAAGCTGCAACTTTGTACCATGAATGTGCAATAATAATATTCCATAAAAATATAAGTTTCTCATCATCGGGTACATAAACAGTTGCTTTCGTTTTGTTACTTTTCATCAGTGAAAGAATGGACGGCTCAAGAACAGGGAGAGGGGAGGGGAAGAGTATATTGCATATAGGGAGGAAAAAGCTGCACAGAAAGGAAAATCCAGAAAGAAAAGCTGAAAGATGAGACCCATATGCAAGTGAGGAAGGAGGAAAGATGAGGGGAAAGTTTAATATTGTTTCCGAACTTTCAGATGGGAGAAAAACAAAACAGGAGAGAACCCTAGGAGAGGGTAGAAGATACAGAAATTAAGGAAGCCCAAGCGATCTTTGAGCTGGGAGAAACAAATGATGCAAATGTTTCTGGGTAAACAGCGGGGAATGCTCAAGAAAGCAACTACAAATTCATAAATAAAGATTGAAGGAATGTCAGAAGACAGGCATATCTTTATTTTTCAGGTAGAAAAGACTGCCATTGGTGGCCCTTCAGCTGATGGATGTATAGCTTTTATGGCTTTCATTTTTAATTCCTGTAGGGGAGTCTTTTTTTTTTAATGCTTTCTTTTCACTGAGCTTTTCAGTAGAAGGAGACATAGAAGCCCAAAGAATGAATGAAATTGTTTACCATCATATCGACATTGAAATGAACTGAAATTTCAGAAAAGTTAAATTATTCTGATTATGAGGAGGTATTTTTTAACAGGGTGAATATTATGGAAGTGCTGTTCAAGGGAGATTATAGTTTTGTCCTTTGGGATATTTGAAACTGGACTGGACAGAAGACGAGAAAGGTGACTGGTGATTTACTACGTTCTGTGTGTGAACGTGAGTGATGGAGACTTGTCGTGCTGTGTCATGCGCAGCTGAACCAGCATTGCTTTCCCTACATTTGCAGCAGGTCTGGTCTTTAATTAGACTCACAGACAAGTAATGCTGCATGAACTTGAATCCCAACAGTTGTATTCCAGGCTGGGATTTGAAGTGCGATCAGGAACTGGCAGCTGCTGATGGAATATTTGTATAGGGAGGTTATATTAAGAATTTTCCTTCAGCACCAAGTATGGGCATAAATATTCTTATGCATAAGGGTTTATACATCCCTCATTAGTTGCACATGTCTAAATCCTCTTTACACTGAGATACTTACAGTGGTGGTTTTAGTTATTCTTAGGGTTGATCCTTTGGCAAAAAAAAATGTATGACAGGGTTTAATAGTTGTACACTTGTTTCTGCTAAGCCCAGCTATTAAAAATACTTCTAATTTCCTTTCAGTGAGTATACTCAATTTGTCTTTGTAGCTGTGGTTGTAGGAACCTGTTTGTATTTTTCATTAGCTAATGTTTCCAAATTGAGGTTTGTGTCATTGGCAGAGAATTTCAGAGCTGAATTTCTTCCTCATTCCAGAGCCTACATGTGGCATAAGTTTTGTTTGAAGAGGGACAGCTAAATGGTCTTCTCATTCTAAAATGCTTCTGGAAATTCCCTTCTTGATTCAAACAATTGTAAATTTAGATTCTGTTTGTCACACATGAATAATGCCTAATTCTTTTGAGCCTAATGGGAATATCTGACTCTTAGAGGTATTTATTCCATTGGGTTTTGAATGACAGACCTGTACAAACAACAGTTTGTTCTTTCTAGAACAGTGTGTGGTGCCATTGTCTGCAAAGAGAGAATATGTCTAGACTAGGAATAGGCATGAACTGGAATCCCACATCCATGTGTTTCTGAGTTGCAGGGAAATGGGAATTCATGGTTTTGAGTGCGGATCTTGCCACAATACACACTTTTGTTTAGCTCTTACTAAGAAGGTGAATCACAGTCTTCGCTGCTGGTCAGAATGACCTCAGACTTAGAGTCATGTTCATAGTCAAGACCAACATCTTGTGGCTTAGGATCAACTGTTGTCTAAATGTGTGAGGCATATAGTGGGTTAGCAGCAGCAGTATAAATAGAATATATTGTAGGTTTTAGTAGCTTGGACAAAAAGTCACATTCAGCTGCTGTGATGATTTGCTGTTGGTAGTAGGAAACTTATGAGCATGGAGATTGGCATTGCTGAATTTTGTCCTCTAGGGCAAGGGTGTAAGAGACAGCGTGGTTGGCTGCAGATCACAGGCTTGTAATGAAAGGCCAAGGTGCTACCTGGAGTTTCTCCACCTGTGGGAGGAGCGGTGTCCCATGCTGGGTGGGCTTTCCTGGCCCACCTTTAGCTGCCATGAGTGGGAGTGGAGGAAGACTAGGAAGATCTGTGTCCCAGACCTTTGCTGAAAGTTGTGGGTGAACATACTTTCACCTCTGGAAGAGAAAATGCCTTTCGGAAGAAAACGTTCAACTTTGACCTGGGCATTTAATGTCATTAGCAGTATCAGTAATGAGTAAAATGCCGGCAGATGGCGCCCAAGAATATCGAGTGCCCAGACCAGAGTCACTGGGACCCGGCATAGAATCACAGAATAGTTTGGGGCGGAAGGGACCTTTAAAGGTCATCTGGTCCAACCCCCTTTCATTGGCTTTTGTGTATTACCTGAATTTTTTTTTTACATGCCGCTCTTAAGAAGCACCGCGTAGTACGTCTTCCTAAATTAATTCGTAGAACAAGTAATGCATCAAATTGACAACCACCCATTGCTATGTGTAAGAACTGAAACTGCCTGGCGGTTGGTTGCGGCAAGAAGTGGCTTTGCAGTGCTAGTGACAAGGGAAGAGAAGCACTGCAGGATTCCAGAGGGTAATGCCCATGGCAGGAGGAAAAAAATCCCTTGTTCCAGACATGGCTTCACTTCAAAAGTAGTGACTTGTCTGAAACAAATGAATATGGTAAATAAAACCCTTATAAAGCCTTGCAGAAGGCCGGTTAATTGCAAATAAATAATTGCTTGGGTGGGTGTAATGGTGATGGTATGTCAGGAATGAATTTTTTTGCTTAGTCATGCTTTGCAACATATGTTCAAGCGTTTCTTTACTCTCATAAATATTGGAGAGAATAAGATGGGATGCCTAGATGTGGGAGTTTTCTCCTCTTGCTCTCAGCACTCAGGTGAAACACACAGAGGGATTAAAAATGGATTAGATAGGCATTCTTGAGGGAGTAGAGAACTCTGGGAACAGTGCTCTGGCCTATTAATTGTGAAGGATGCAGAAAACTGCCTGGCCCTTTTCTGGTTTGGAAAAGCACAGTATTTATATTGGCTTTTATCTGATTTACAGCTTTCTGCTTGTTCTCCCTCCCCCCCCTAGTCTTTCTTTTTAACTGTTTCAGGGTATCCAACGTGTCTTCACCATTCTATTCAGATGTCCTTTCCTGATGTATCCCATGTGCCTTAAAATGTCAGTAGGACTGGAAATAAAACTGTGACCCATAAATTAATACTAAAATGCTTGTGTAATTCCAACTTGTCAAGATACAAAATTTTACTTTTAGGCAATTTATTCTCTAGGGCAGTGTTCTCTGCCTGATTATTTTAGAGCTTTATTGTTGAATTCAATGGGAAGGAAGTGAGGCCATGACGTGTGTGTACTTTGTGCACCCATTTTTATTTATTCTTGTATATTTTCTAGATGATGGGTGTGGAGGATAGTCAGCACATGTAATTATTACGTGCTAATTAATGCCCTAAAGCTATATTTAATTAAACCTTTAATAGCAACAGATTATAAATATTCCTGGGAAATAAATTTCTCTTTGTGAAGTAGGGCTGTTGTAGTGCAGCCTAACTAGAAACGGATAGACTGACAGCTTGCACCATCCAACACTTATTTTTCTGTGGGGAAAGATAAGAACACTGGTAACGAAGGGCAAAATGTCACTGTCACAATTTTAGCAGCTGAATCCATTCTGTCTGTCTCCTGCCAAATAGCCTATTAAACCTTTTAGCATTATGCTGTCTGTGACACTAGGAGTTGGTCCCATTTATACTAATAGCTTTACTGTGAGAAAGGAGCATGAATACCCTTCGTTAGTCCTGCAGATAAAATCCTGCATAGTACATGGAACATAAGTTGCTTAAAACATGTTGTTCTCAATGTATTGTAGCATGCAATGTGTTAACTATCTAGGTATGTTTAATATATAGCATAAATTGCATATCACTGTTCTACTGAGATTCCATGTTGGATTGAAAGTATAAAATTGATGTGTATAATTTCTGTTTATTCCATGGCTTCTGTCACACTAGAGCCCCTTTGTCTCTTTTCTCCCATGTGTACTCTTTTAAAAGTGCTCCTTATAATTCTCAGTGTAGTTCAGGATGGCACAAAGAAAATGTGCCAAACTGAGCAGAATTCCATCACGCAGACTTGTCAAAAAACATTTTCTGAGCCATGCTACACTTTAATGCAATGAAATGTTATCCTTTCATAAGGTTTGCTTCCTTACTTAACAGTTGTTCAGAAATGCAGTATGCTATTTGCTTATGCACCATGATTTGTTTCACAGAAAATGCTTCCCCCCCCCCCAATTTAGTTTCGTTTCTCAAAGTACAAATATTATTAGAGGCTTAAGAGTTACGGTATTGCTTAGAAATGGATCTTAAAGACTTTTATGCTACTTAGTTGGGACTCTTGAGTTCCTATGAAATTGCAGAGTGCAAGATGCTGTAGGAATCTGCCTGAAAAGCTTAAGCAGGCAGTGAACTCTTATTCATGGTAAGATGCCACACTGTGCTGATTCAAAAAACCAATCAAACAAAAAGAAGTCAGAGGTAGATGTGTAGTCTGTGAATATTTAGTAGGAATTAAAAGAAAAACTGAAGCAGTAAAACATCTCAGATACTATGCAAAGTGGTGCAACTCACTGTGCATACTTGGAAGAAAAACCTTGTAAGACACTCACTTTGAGTAGCAGATGCTTTTGGAGTAACTAGAAGAGGCATTCTGCTGCATAGTGTTTTATCATATTATTCCATAAACAAAGACAACCTTCAGCTTCAGTAAGACAGACCTGCATTCTAGATTAACAGAACAATGAAGGAAAAAAAAAATAATCAGAAACGAGGTGCGCATGAGTGAGCAGAGGGGGAAATTTGCCCCGATTTGCCTATGTAAATTTAGTTCATCCCCCCTGTGTACATGGGTTATTATATAGCCTTTAATCATGTAATGGCATACTGTGGGAAACAGCGCAGCAAAACCACATCGTGATTTCTGCAGTGCTCTTGTCCACACTTGTGATACCATCCTCTGCAAGTGTGTACATTCCCACACATTTATTTCACGCATTTCTCTTCTCTTTAGCTTCCTCCCAAAATAATTAAATAATTAAACAGCTTACTTCCTGCAAAGATCTTTTGGCCGGTATGTTTACTTTCAACTTTGCTATTGGCCAGGGTTGTAATTGCTGCAAATCTCTGTGTTTTAAGCATTATGAAGGAGTTGAAGCTATGTTTCTTATTCATAGTCTAGTTTCTCATACACAGTTGGTATTCTTATGCAGTGTTTGCAAAGATACTGCTGTGCTTTGTTTGCACATCCATCTTTTGATATCTTTCTGGTTAAATGAAGTTTTCCTTTGTCAGGCTTTCAAGTCACCAGATGCCAAAAAGGCAGGCTGAGAGGTCTAAGCTGACAGAAGATTTTGTCCCCAAAGCTGCAGCTTGGGGAAACATACAATAAATTCCTGGTCCCCATATGCTATTGTACAGAACAACATGTGGTCTTCTGCCATTCTTACTAGGGAAGCAGTGTTTGTGAATGCGAGCTGTTCCTGTCACTAAGATGGATGTATTCATTTTTGCAGGGCTTTTGTACACAGCTATTGGTTAGTTTGATATTACTTCCAGGTTTTGATTTTGTGTAGAATGAACTGATCTTGAAACTTCCAGGGGAAAAAAAAAAGACATCAGAAGAGAGAAATTCAGTGTTTCTTCAACTAGCATACTCTTTAAGGAAAGAAGATATGCAAATTGTTTTGGATTTCTTTATATCAGACTGCAGTTACAGCTAACAACACACTTACAGCATGCTACTGCTGGCTGCTTCTTCACTCAGCCTTTTGCTCCATGATGGGCACTGCAATACAATCTCAAAATACATGTAGTATTGCCATACAGTCTGTGTATTACACATGCACTGGTTTGGGTTTTCATTTTCAGAGTAGTCCATTCTGAATTTTCTTGTCACACTGAAGGCTTCTTCATTTAGGTTTACTGAGAAGAAATTTCACAGTTCTTACTTAAAAGCTTGCAGAAAGCCTTCTTGCTGAGGCTCTAACATTTTCTGTTAGGTAATTGAGGTTATTGTAACACGTTACTTGAGGGGCATACAAGAGAACAGACTTCATGTGATATTCCAAAATAAATGCTGACACAGTTTTTCAGTTAAAAAAAGTTTGCCAGAATATTTTAGAAACTAACGATTATATGCTAATATTTCTAGACTAACAGGAATAGAAATTAGAATTAATGAGTTCTCTGCAGGTACATCTGTCGCATATTTAATAATACGAGCCATATTTCATGCTCACAGCACTCTGCTAACATTATGCAACCCTTGTAATAGCTCTCTGCAGTAAATACCAATCTTGATTTGCTGCTAGAGAAGATGAAACTGAGTTTCCAGGCATGACACCTTGAGGTGCTAAGTGTGCCTCCCCCTGAAGTCAGTGGATAGATATGTGTTGCTTGGACTATCTGTAAAAAGCTGTGCCCAGTGGACTTAATGATATTACTTATGACTGAAAATATCCTTGTCTAAAACATATTTACAATTTAGAACCTCTGACTGCCATAGCTCTGCATTGCCCAGTTGGGTGCATCAGTTTGCAGTCGCTGAAGCCTCGAATACAGAGAAGCAGCAATTTCCAAACATACCTGTTGAGCTGCTCATGTCTCCTGGGATAAAGACAGAGATAGATGCTGCATAAATATATTTGCTTAGAGAGCAAAGTTTAACCCGGAACTATGCTGTCAAGTTTTCTGTGGATGCTAATTAAGTGACATGTTTTGTCTGTGTTGCCATTCTCCCCTGTGTAAAATTAGAATAATAATTGCACCTATCTTAGAAGAAACTGGAAGAATAAATCTTTCCCTAGCGCTGAGACAGTGTTGATCCAATAGAAATATGTCTTAATCTTTCTTATGATAGAATAAGAGTACCTAGCTAAGGTGCCAAACACTGCTGTTCTTGACATTGTACATACACTGACAAAGGCATCCTCTTCTTTTGGCAAACTGTGTTCATTCAAAATAAACAGGCAGATAACTGCGCTCTTCGCTTCCAGTCTTTCCATAATTCACAATATGGCCATAAACAAATTGCATCTGCGATTCATTTAACCTGAAATGTCTAAAAGAGTTTACCTATAAATGGAAATTTGTTTGAAATTTTGTTGCTCTCTGCTTATTTGGCTTACTCTCATTTTTAGTCACAAGTAATATAACCGACTATTAGTAGTTTTTAATGTAAAAGTAGAATATAAGGAGCATAGGCATGATAGTTTCAATAGTTGCTGCTGCAGCTCTACCTGTGTGTGAGATTAGTGTTGGCAGGTGTTGAACTCACTTCCCCAAAATAGAAGACCCACTCTCAATTGGTTTGAGTGTGGTCCTGGGAGATGTTCATGCTTCTTTTTGAACTACCACATTTCAGGATAGGATAATTCTATATATGTGCATAGCAGGTATCTTCTATCATATCTATGATATCTTCTATGATAGCTTCTATCATAGAGGTGGACCTAAAAGAGAAGTTTTAATTTGGATCTTAACTTTCCTCACATCTAGGGGCTGTTTGAAGGTCTATGTGAATCCCATTATAAGCTTAATTTCTGAAGTTCAGTTCTAGTTCTGAATTTTCCCTAGGCTAGAAATAAGGAGAATTTTTTTCAGTCTGGATGTCTGGTATATATTCTGTCTTTGCCATCACTGTTGGCAGACTTCTTGACAGAATAGAAAACCTTTCATTTTGCCCATTTAGGGAATTTCCATTTACCCTGTGTGATAAAAACTTTTGTTATGAATATAGAAAGACTATGCCTCATATTTTTGTTCCTGAATTGTATATAATAAATTATTCCTTATCCAGGGAAATGGGGGACTGGGGTACATGGAAATTTTTTGGTTTCCAGAAATATCTCATGCTACACTTGAGTTAGGCTTTCCTGTTGCACTGCTGAGTAACTCACACATATGGCAAGCTCTTAGGCACCTGAGATAATACTCTCTTTTTTTTCCTTCCTTTTCAGTGCATCAGTATGACTGTCATTTTATGCCTTTGCTTTAAAATTGGTTTCTTCTTGCAGACTAACATCCAGTCAAAAGGACATCTTGTTTGCAGATAGGTCGTCTTGGCTACTGCCTAGGAGCTCCTCAAGCATATATTAGTGACAAAAATTATCCATCAGTACTCATTATTAGTTCCTCCACAAGGGCTTTTAAAGAATAACTAAGTTTCTTTTTATTTTTAAGGATATAGAAATGAGTTGTTGATAAGAACTGTTGATATCTCACCACAGTTAGTGTCCCTGAACTGTGTACTTCTGTTGCCATTCTTTTGCTTTATTTTTGAGCTGTAGCGTCTGAAAAGACTGTTTTTAAACAGGAAAAGTAAATCAAGGGGTGATGTAATCCTGATGGTATAGTCCTGATGACTATAGACTGAACGTATGGGCTTTAGCAAGTCACTGTTTTTCTCCCTCAGGACATGTCTGCACTGGAGATCGCAGTGTAGCTTAGAGGTATCCAACCTGACCCTAAACTAGACTGTCCAGAAACAGGGAAAATTAGCCCACGGCAGACTCTCTTCAGGATTGCTGTAGCTGGAGAGCTCCCGGGTCTCAGTCAAACAAGCTGGGCTCATTTAAAACTTCTTTTGGTTTCTATACGTTGTATCTCAGGCTTCAGTAAGGATCTATCTAGTTCTGGTTTTCCCTCTTTAATCTAGGGGAAAATGATATGTGTACTATAGGAAAACCTTTATCAGTTGTGAGTAACAAATGTTAGGTGGGGCCAGTAGTTTTTGTAGAACGTCTTTAATTTTTTAAGGGCTGCACTAGCATCAGCAACTAGCCAAAAAAGCGTGCTGAAGTAAAAGGGTCATGTCTTGTAGAGGTATCCAACCTGACCCTAAACTAGACTGTCCAGAAACAGGGAAAATTAGCCCACGGCAGACTCTCTTCAGGATTGCTGTAGCTGGAGAGCTCCCGGGTCTCAGTCAAACAAGCTGGGCTCATTTAAAACTTCTTTTGGTTTCTATACGTTGTATCTCAGGCTTCAGTAAGGATCTATCTAGTTCTGGTTTTCCCTCTTTAATCTAGGGGAAAATGATATGTGTACTATAGGAAAACCTTTATCAGTTGTGAGTAACAAATGTTAGGTGGGGCCAGTAGTTTTTGTAGAACGTCTTTAATTTTTTAAGGGCTGCACTAGCATCAGCAACTAGGCAAAAAAGCGTGCTGAAGTAAAAGGGGATCATGTCTTGTATCCATTCTCCTAAGAGATGTTGAAACTGCATCAAAATAGCAATAACTCTCTTTTGGTACTACTAAACTAAATTCCTGAGAGTGATGAATGAGAAAAAAATGTTTTTAATTCTTTTGATCTAATCTGTGGAGTTTAATTAGGTATCCAGTTTTAAATCCGGTTATGTTTGCATGTGGCTTTAGCACTGCCTCTTAATTCAAAGAGCAAATGTGACCATGTTATTCTCTCACAGACTTCTCTGTAAATGGTTTTTAATGTTGCAATGCCTGTCAGAAATGTTCATTAGGTTTTTTTGTGACCTTTTTTGTTTTATTCCTGAAAATTTGTTAATAATCTACAAAATGTGGGTAAGCTTCACTTAAAAAAGGAAAAACAAGCAAACTTGAAATAAGTAAATCTCACAACTTTTGAGGTTGAGAATAGTTTACATACAGAAACAATGCAGAATTATGAAGACATGCTTTTGGTGACCTTTGATCACTATGCATGTGTGCCACACTCAGCAAGGTGGTGAGCAGATCCTCCAGAGAAAATGTGCAAGGCCCTGTTTCCTTTGCTTAGGGCTTGTGTTTTTTAAGATGAAAACAAGCATTCAGAATAAAGACAGCCAAACCGACTCATTTTTCCCCAGGCCTTCACCCATCCAGGCCATCTGAAGCCTTCTATCAGCTGGTTACTGTTCCTCACCGTTCCTCTTTCTCAGAACTGCACCTAAGGGTGGTCAAGGGCTTCATCGTCTCTCATCTCCTCTCTTTACAAAAGAGATGTTGCACCTTGCATATAATTCCAATTTGTAAGGACTTAAATTATAGAGGAAGTGAACGAAACTGTCCCAGCGTTCAGCACCCTGCTCTGTTCCTGATCCTGGTTTGTGTCCTTTTAGGCCCTAGTATGGTTACTTGCATATTGGCCATTGCCTAAGCATAGTCTTCCTGAAGTCAAATAAGAGCTATGTGAATAATGGAAAATCAAGAACCGAGACTGTAAAATCCCAGTGCAAGGACTATGTTTTCCCACTGTGCAGTTCATGTTTCATTCTGAGTCATGCTTAAACAGGTTCAGCAGCTGTGCATTTTAAACTGTTCTAAAGGCATGTCATTTTCATGTAAAGGTAGATGTAAGAACAGAGTCTGAAACAAATCCAGGTTGACAAATATCAGCTGTGTTAATTTTAGCTAGAATTAAAACTTTACATTTGAAGCTGTTTATGTTTTAGGAACATCATGGACAGTTCATCTGAACTGGTTTTTCCAGTTTTGATTCCTGTTGTTTTGTATCCCTAGCTTTTGATTGAAAGGTATTAGTTCCTTCCAAACTGAAAAGATATTTTGGAAGAACAACTCGTGCATTTTTGGACCTGGTCATTTTTGTATAGCTACTCTGGCTTTTATGTCTGGCACAGATGTCTCAGATAACTTCCAGCTATAACCAAACTTCCATCTACCTTTTTTATTTTACTGGTACTTGATTCTGGGAAACACATATGCATATCCATATTACTAGCTGTCTGTGGGATCCAGGCACACAAGCACGCACTGCAGAAGTTAATAGTGCATCATATGTTGAAATTCAACTTTCTTCCGTGACTTCATCTGTCTCCTACCGTCAGTTATCTGTATTGTATATTTTATAATAGGGCAGCTCATGCATTAAAGATCCTTATTGATCAGCCATGATTTGAAGAAGTGCTATTCAGACTTGGCCTAGAGTTAAGCATAAGTCAAATCAAGGACAGTGCTGGCAAGTATTCAGGCTCAGGCACCACAATGCTGAAATCTGCATTTATTCTAATCTGTTCAGATACAATTTCTGCAATGCAGCCAGTGGCTAAGGCTGACCTTAAATCCAAAGAATCCTTGACTGTTGGTCTGTTTCCAAAGGCTTAATCCCTTTTTGTCTTGAGTTTCTTTTGTTCCTCCTTATGCATCCACAGAATTCAATGATATTTCTGCTGCTGTTTTATTTTTCCTGAAGCAGTCCTTCACATCACTTATGGATTATTGGCACTTTTGCACTTTCTTTTTGAAGTATTAATTTCACTTAATCCTACTTCTGCAGCACTCTCTTTCAGTTGACATGCAAGCATACTTTGAATTGCATCAGTGCTACTCTGTCAGTCCAGAGGCAGTATCCCAATGTGATACAGGGCACTCCTCCAAAGAGTCTGAGCTAAACACACAGCCTCCACGTTTCTCCCTGTCTCCCTGTGGCTAACGATTGGAAACTGAGCACAGAAATCTTCCTAGCACCATCATACCACAGATCAACAGTTTAGTGAGTGTGATGCATTAACGAGTGTTACAAATATTACAATTTGAACAAAAAGGGGAAAATCAGAAACAAGATGTGCTGCCCGAAGTACCCATCTGTGATCTTTGTAGGTAACCTGGCAATGCTTCGTTTTATTTTAATAGGTAGAATCAGCTGTCTGTTGCTCTGCAGGCAAGGCATCCCATTCTGCTCATTTCCTTCATAACGTCCTTGTGTCAATGCACCTGTGCCATGTGCACTCTGAAGAAAACAGCTACCTTCTCTAGGCTGACTGCGCTGAGGAAGGGGTTACTGTGAGCAGGACAGGGAGGTTCCTGACCTCGATTTCAGTGCCCAGCTTTCTAGCATCTGGGTGCAGCAATTACAGATGAAAGTCCTTGTGAGTCCCCGGAGCTCACGCTCTGCAAGTTGGTAGTGCTTGCAAGTTTGCTTGATCCCGAGAGTTGTAAAAGACATTGGGATCTCTAGAAATTCAGTAGCTTCAAATTCAAGAAACTCTACAAAGTACATATGAGTTAGAATTTTTCTGAGGATTATATGTAAATTTATTTCAGGGACAACAAGGTGCACACCTTACCAGTTACATGCTCTTCAAGATAAAAAAACCAAACCCAAGCAAAACCCAATCCTCTTAAGATTTCTTTTTTAATATCACCATGACAGTGTATTTTTCTCTCTGACTGACTCCTTGGAAACAGCTGAATCATTTCTTGCTGAAAAGCTCTCCAAAATTTTCAGCCAATGGCATGGAAAATTTTGATGCAAAGTTTTAAAAGAAGCTGAAGTCAAGTTGTTTTAATGGGGAGTGGCAGGCAGCTGTACAGTATGGAATTCTGTGAGCCCAGAGTGTAATACACATCTATGAAAACACAACCTTGATGTTAGATTGTCCAAGTGAATAGGACATGACAGACTTTTATTCTGTTGAAGGAACATAAAATATTTTAAAACAATTTAATAATTTTTCACTAATAGTAATTGTGTTCATGTGGGTAAGCAAGGCTAGCATATTAGATTTGCATCTATTATGGAAATCTGACCTTTCCTGTAAATCTGAGTAAGATAACAGATTTCATCTGGAGTGTAGAGTTTGTATCTGCCTTAGCACTGTGGCTGGAAGCTTTTCTGTTAGTAGCAGGCAACTTTTGCCATAAGTTGGGATTCCATATGACATACTCAGTAAGTTTCTGTATTAAAAAGGTTGTGTAAATTGAATTACACTAACACCACCTATGGATTCAGGGCTATCTTATTTGCATAACAAACGGTCTTACAAACAGTATGCATACTGTACACTCACCAATTAGGCTTTCTTTTCAATCCTCTTGGTTGTCCACAAAAAGAGGGAAGGTTTTTTCTTTGGTGGTGGTGTTGCAAAGAAAAGCTGCTAATGAAGGAATGATGAATGGTCTGATTGTGTTGCTGTTTGTATAGTTTCACCTTCATTTGCATCAGTACCAGGCACAGATCCCAAGACTCATTTTTCAGATTTCAGTGCTCCTCTTCTTTGGCCCCTGCCTGCACTAGAACCAACCAAACAAGCACATTTGTCTTTGCCTCCTAGAATACAGGATAGTAATGTTTCCCTTCTTGCACCACTGGGGCCTAGACGTGGTGGAATGTGTACCTCTCCCCGAGCACATCTCCTGTCTTCAGTTGCAGGTTGATTTGGAAATCTGACACCAGCTGGAGGATACACAAAGCGCACTGGGAGCCATCACTATACTTTCCCTCAGGAACGCTTAATGCATCATCTCTAAGTGTGCATCCATTTCCTGCTCCAAGGAATGGATCTCTTATTTAGCATCCTTTTCCAGCAGCTCCCACAGTGTGTTTGGCACTGTAAAAATAACTCCCCCACCCCACCCCCAAAAACAGAGAAAGCACGCAAACAGAGTGTCAGATTGCTTACATAGCAAACCCCTAAATGATTCAAATCAAAAGTCTGTGAGTCCATTGTGCAGAGCAAACAGTGGAGCGATCCCTCTCTCCCCGTAGCAGCAAATGAGTATACCCAACCCACATCTGACAAGTGACTGTTCAGTTCTGGAGTTCTTTGGTTCTTCCTGTTTTTCCTGTCATTTTGAAAATATATCAACTGCCAAAAAATAATGATTTTCTTTTTAAAAAAGAAAAAAAGAAAATGAAAGAATGCAGCCCTTTGTTTTCTATATCTGTTCAGGGAACAAGCTTCATTTGATTGAATGCCAGGGAGAGGATAATGCAATCTCCCATTAGGCTTGTTTGCATCTTTTTCCAGGATGACAGTTTAAGTCTGCTGGCTACAGATGGCCTTTGACAACTGACAACACTTGCTGTTATGCCAGCGTATGACTTCATCTGTGTGACACTGCATGTGACTGCAGCTTTCTTCCTCTTTTGCTTGCAGAAACTGTTCTCCATCTCAGTAGCGCCAGAATAACAGAGGTTTCCCTTGCATAAAAGAACCAGAAGCCTAAAACTGCACTGCTGCTTATGCTAGAAGACACTGGGAGCTGGAAAAAACAGTATTGTTGGAATCTGTTTGTTTGGGGTTTTAACCACCAAGTCTGAAGTTAACTTGGCCAAATTTGGTAAAGCATCTTGACAGCTTCAATACTTTTTCGAACCAACAGTTTCCAATTCTGTTAAGGTCCACCTGGCCGTTTAAGTGTTTCTGTAATATCTATCTCCCATGCACCAGAGTGCTTCCCAAGTAAAGAAACACCAGGCTCTGCAGAGCTGTCTTGTTCTGGTGCAAAGCCTGTGGACCTGTGCTGCAATTTGCAGAAGCAGTTTTTGTCTCCTCTGAGTCTTGGCAACCTCAGGAAATGCTACAACTTGAATGAATGAAGTCATCCATCATCTAGCAGCGACTGGAGTAGGTTGAACTCATTCCCATTCTGCCTTTTGCTTCAGAAGCAGGGAAAAAAGTAACGTTTATATTCTAGACTTCTCTTTTTACCACCTTTGAACAGGGCTCACAGTTCGCTCTATGGTTGGTAGCTATTACCTTTTCCTAATTTTTGTTACAACTGTTTGATCTAAACATGGTCCTAGGGCCTATTCCAACACAGCTAACTTGATATTGGCTTTAAAAAAAAGGGGGAAAAAATACTTTTATCTTTTCCTCAACATTTTTTTCTGTTAATTGTTCTAGACAAATAGAGAGCTGGGATAGACATACAGTGGTATGGCTCATAGGCAGTGCATACACGTGCTGTCAAAGTAGTCCATCATAGGTCTGGACTGGGGATGAAGTTTAGCAAATATTGGGCCTCATAACAGAAGGTGATGGCCAAAAAGTTAAATGCTGTACGGGAACAAAACTCCAGTCCTTACAGAACATAGCGGTGGTGTTATCTGTCAGCACCTGAATTGCAGCTTGCTCTAGCAGATATGGAAATACTTTGAATGCCAGGCACGTGTCCTCTGAGTCCTGGGACATATCTAGTGCAGAAGGGACCATGAGTCTTCCCTCTTCTAGGAAGTTCTCTGTTGTGTCTTGGAAGAGGGGATCTAGCCGGCTGCAGCAGAAGGAAATACTGGCTTGCAGGGGTAAATCAGTGGGCCCAGCTGGAGCAAGGCTTGATCGGTAAAGACAAAAATACCAGGAGTCGTATTTTTCATTCTTTCTTATTTTTAGTGGAACTACAGGAATCCTCCTCTGAACTATATGGTACAAGCATTTCAAAGTCTTCAAATTAGTCATTCAGTTTTAGCAAAACGATGTGGTTTTCAATATCCAGGGAACAATGAAGGGAATATACAATAATCTCTATTTGTTCAAAGATCACATCTCAAAGATGATCCTGTCTTCACCTTGAAGTCACGCTCCTGTGAAAATGCCACTGTCATGAGTCTGTGCACCATGCTAGAGAATAGGAAAATGAGTATGTGCTTATCTGAAAATTTATTTTCTTTGAGTGATAATGTCCTTGAGTCTGGCCCACTGTCAAAAACAGTGGACAGCCTAGGAGAGGAATAAAAATTAACATCCCAAGATTTGTATTTGCTATTAATAAGGAGAACCTGCTTCTGCAGAGCATGAGGAAATTCCATAACAATTTCAGAAGACAGTTTATTAAAATAAAATTGAACTATCCTGGGTAAGTAAATTGCCTCAATTAGAGGGAAGTTTTGGAAACAAAGCATTCTGAGAAGTCGATTCTGGCTCCATACTGTAAGCAGGCTGAATTAGCCTTTGTCTGATGAATGAGTTACAGAATAGGTCTGTGACTCTCTTTACAAGATAACTTCTTCAAGTATTACTGGTAAAATGTTATATTCCCCACATCCTGCTAAGAAAGGGTAGGACAGATGCTGCAGATTTAAAACTTTGACACTTATCCCATCTGGTCATCTGGTAATTTAAGAGATGACAAAATAGAGGAATGACACTGACAAAAAGAACTTCTATCCCAGTTTCTTTAGTCATGTGGCAAACATGTTAGATGAACAATCAGGGTGACATCCAGTGCGTTGGAAGTGCTGAGTTATAGTTCCTGTACTGGTCTGAAATCCATCACCTCTATCAGGCAGAGTGTTTGATCCCTTCAAGCTGGCAGGCATGTGGCCAGCTAAATGTCATCTCTGTTGTGATGTTCAAACCACCCTCTTCACAGACTTAGCTACCAAGATGTTAATATTATTTCTATAGAGTCTCCTAATACAACTCCTCTTCCAAAAGATCTTGGAACAAAAAAATTGGTTGCTTCTTGTGCCCTTGATCCTTGTGACTGTGGATGAATCTGTCTGCTCTCTTGTTTTGAGACTTAAGAACATGTGAATTTTCCCCTGGTTTAGACGGATTTTTCTCTATCTAGTGACTGTGAAGTTGAGCCCTTGGAAAGGACAGAGAAGAATAGCAGCTGCTTGGCTGTGAGAAATCACTTTGGCTGGCAGTTTGTGAAAGAACACAGTCTGTTAACTGGTAGTGATATAAATATTCAGGACTGGATTGACAGTATGCAGGACATAAGCCTGCTGGGAACAGTGAAATTGAGACATGGCTTCTTTCCTTCTTTTGTACTCCTTTTGTGAACGCGTGAAGGGTCTCCAGCAACAAGTTTCTTTCCTTCCCCAAGATAAGCCATTAGAGGACAAATCAAACCGAGCGGCAAGGAGTTTTTGTTGGTATTGTTTTCCACTTGGTTTCAACTTCCACAAACAAAGCTAGAGCTGGTAAGTGAGTATGGTTTAGATAGCTTGCTGGACCCTCCCAAAAGTGCTCAAGGCTGCTCTTGCTTTTCCTGGGCTAAAGAGGGGCTGCGCAAATGACAGAGCGTGCTTTGGTGTTGGCTACATTGGGCCATTTTTTTTGTAGTTCACCTCATTGCCTACCAGTTTGAGGCTTGATGCAAAAGATAATTAATTTCGGTGGCGGTGAAGAAGCAGCTCTCAGTGACAGTTAGGGGGCTGCATTTAAAGGCTAATATGGTGACATCAGTACTGAGGAATGTTATTTGCAGTCAAATGTGGCCAAAGAGACCAATGGTTGTACTCCAAGACATAACCATTAAAAAAAAAAAAAGGTTTAAATGGCTTTCTAATATACATATTCCCAGAACTTTAAAACTGATCATTAGAGCCCTTTTTAACTTATCTGCTCTTGGGTCAGATGAAACCAGTATGTTTATTCAGAAGCACTCATAACATTCAAGTGGGATGAGTATTAGAGCTAAGCTAAGAAGCTGCAATTCTACTTATCACTAGACCTAAAACTGCATCAGGTTTGAGATTCTCCCAACGATATAGAATAAGACCTAGATCTGTTTATGTGTATTATGTAGTTGCATGTGAAGCAGAACCATTTTGTCTATGTACTTATATTTATGCCCTTTATTTCCCCTTTTCTTTTGGGGGCATTTTTGTGTATGCAGCAGGAGTGCACCTGGGACGAGCTCTGAAAATTCTTGGGTAATCTGCAGGCAAAAAGCATAGTAGGGGAAATGCATGAAAGGAAAACTACCAGATTGTGAAAGGAAACCAAGACCGACTTTTTGCTTTGTTCTTATTGACACATGCTGTTTCTACTTCACATTCTTACGTTGCTGAGAAACCCTGTCATCTGCAAACAAAAACAGCTCATGCAGTATAGAGCTGGGCGTGTGCAGAATGTAAAGAGGGAGATATCTGTAGTCAGCCTACAAGAGCTTGCCACATTATTTCCATGCACACAAAAAGTTACTTTTTGGCACCAGATTTACCACCCTGAGAGGCAACCTTTCTGCAGTTAATATATTTTATGTCAGGAAGTTTTTCTGAAGACTGGACTCCCATATTCTTCAGTAGTAAATAAAAAGCTAGCGTTAAGTTATGAATTATGTTCCAAAGCATCAGTCAATATTGTATTAAAATTACAGCACGTGGGATTACTGTTATATTGTATAGTCTTAACCAGGAGCACCTGACTGAGGGTTACTGAATCTCTCTCCACACCCTTGAAAAGGCAAGTAGCTTTAGTACTAGATTTAGTAAATTCTTGCAGAATTTCTCTAGTTAATGGATGTTTTACTGAGAATAGAATTTGATCCTATAGTATCTTTAACATTTTGTTTTCTGTCCACTTTTTGTGTCCTGCCATCCCTTTATTAACTCTCAGGATGAAAAAAAGAGGCTTAGTTGTGGATTCCTTTCTGAGCTGTTTACCAGCATTTACCCAGTAAGGGCCAAGTCTGTCCTTGGATTTTTAGAAGAGTAGCCCTAACTAGGAAATGCTAAGACTGCAGGATTATATCTGCAATAAAAATTTGGTCCCAGTGGTGAAATAACAGAACATTTTCTCAGCCAAAAGCTGCTTAGTCAGACAACCTGAGAGTAATGGACTGGCTGTATTTGTATTGCTGCAGTGACACGTTGCAAGGCTCAAACCAAGAGGGCACAGCTGGCTCAAGATCCCTAATCGAAGATATTCACGGTAATGAAGCATTGTCAACAGTAAGCTGGTGGTGGGCAGATGGCAGCGCACAGACTGCTGCGAGGGGTCTCCTCACATTCAAATTCCCCATTATATCTGCAGGGGTCTTCTGTCCTTAATAGGGGACTCGTAGCTGGGCTTAATGGGCTCTGACTAATGACTAAAAAGGAAAAAAAAATGAAGAATTAGCTCCTTTGTGATTTTCCTTTCTTTCTTTCACCCATCCTTGACAAGCTGTAAATGGATTTTCTGTAGCTGCTACATCTCATTGGGAAAATCAGCACGGTATCTTTTTAGATGATTAGTCATTATCGATAGGGTCTGTGCTCAGCTCTTGCACTGTAACCGTGTGAGACTGAGAGGTAACAAGGAGACCTTTCAGTTACCAAGTGAGAATTCCTGCTGGGGTGTCTATGGGAAACAGTTGCCCCAGTGCTGTTCATCCCCAAGGCAGTAACAAGACATGGCTAGCTTCATTGCTTGTGACCTACCTGGCTCTGGACACTTAGTTTCTGCAACCATCATGACTACCTGGCTCCTCTTTAAGCAGCTACAACCGTGCGCACTCAAACATGCTGTGTAAACATCGTGGAGAGAGAAGAGACTGCAAACCCTCACATTTTCTACATTGTTTTAGCCCACCATGTGCATTCTTAGAAGGCTTCAGATTTCCAGATATTAGTGATCTAGAATATGTAAAACAAACAGCTTTTTTGTTGATAAGGTTAAGAAATGTAAAATTTTAGTTTATCTTTCGGGCTTAGCAAGTAATTCCAACTTCAAGGAAAACTCTGTGGAGTTAAGTTCCCTGATGTCCTGTGTTTGCACTCTATTTGCAGAGAGCTTGGCATACCTGATGTCACAGTGTTTGTAGGAAGTGTTGGGTCAATATTTCACTTTGGAAGTCTTGAAAAAGAATGAGGGAGATTCATGAACTGAGAATACTGCTGTCTATATAGGCGAAAAAAAGAAACCCTTAAAATTCAATTGGAAAAAAATGCTGTCCGTATCAATAGTATGTCCTTATTTCAGTGAGGCTATAAGGCCTGCTATAAGGCAGGAAAGGAAAACCCTTTTAATACAGGCAAGCTTTTTTCAAAGCTGAAGAACCTGAGAAGATTTGAGCTTTTTTCAAAGTATATGGAGTCCCCAAACAGATGCAGCCATCAACTTCTTCCAAAAGCCCAGTACAGTTACGCCGCTACACTGTGGTGAAAGACAGAAGGCAGAGATTATTTAACTGGGGATTCCTACCGGGGTGTCTCTGGCAGGAAGAAATTGCCTCAGTGCTGGTTTTAAAAATGTGCTTTGGCTGGTGAAAATGTGTGAAGGACAATGGAGTATGGAAAAGAGAAGCCTACTTTCACAGAAGGGTAAATGTATAGACAATTTAAGCTACAGTTTTTGGCTTAGTACATCTGAAATATTTGAGAGAACTTTGCATGGCATGTTTCTTAGAGCTGAGTGATATCCTGGTGTGTGTGAATTTTTTTTAACAAAAACCACATTACATTTGTTAATAGTCTGTGATAAGCTTATTGTCAGTTTGAAGCTCAATCCAAAGAAATATGTTTTGTTTTGCGAGGAGGTGATTAACTCTGAGCACGCTGCAAGTGAGAGAGAGTTTCCCCTGACCAAAACTTGAAGTGTCGCAACACCGATCAGCTACTTGGACACTCACAGATGTGTGAATTTTTGAAAAGGAGCTATTATCGAAAGCTTATCTGTGGTTTGCCAGTGTTGCAAAGGCATTATATAGGTTGGTTGAGAAAGAAAAGTCATTTCAACACTCTGCAGAGCATGACTTTGTCTTTTCAGAGCTGAAAAAAGCTTCTTATGACTGCTTCTTCCTTGGCTTATGCTTATATCCTTTTTGGAAAGGATTCAGATGCTAGTGCTTATGGTTTGAAGATGTCATTGGTCTAAGAACATAAATGTTGTCAGCCTACATAGAATAAGTGACGTGTAAAACTTCGTGTGGTATGGAGTGATCTTACCTAATCATGAAGACACAAGTATTTATAGATTGCACAATGGCTTAAGTTGCCTGTAAAATAATCAAATCTGTAAATATCTGTTGTTTGGAAGTGGCCTCCCAGGGCACTCGCTTTCAATAGGTCGGCCACACTTGACGGAAAGCATCAAACAGCTTTGAGCTGTCATTCTTCCCTACCTTCCTTCCCTTTTCCACCAAGCTGTATCTATATGCACAGAGCAGTATGACTTTTCATTATCATCTCTCTTGGCACTGAATAAGAAATCCACAGTCTTAAACAATAAATTCACTTGGTTTAACTAGGTAACATATGGAGATAAACTTTATGTTTACAAAGGAAGGTAAGTAGTAGATAGAAAATGAATTCTGCTGTTTACTACCTAGAAGTAAGCCAGAAAGAACAGTAAAGGATGTTGTAGTATAGAACAGTGCCTTGTATGTGTCTGTAAGATGGTGAAGTCGAGGTATGAAGATTTAATGTCTGTTGAACTCAGTGGAAAGATTGTCTAAGGAGTTGGGGTAGTCTGGAGACTAAGGCTGGGGGAGAAGATGTGATGTCACCTCAAAGCTGTGTGTCCTCTTTACTATCCAGCAATGAATTTTATTACTATTTCCTAAAATAAAAAGTTAAAATATGTTTTTGTTTAAAAACCATAGAAAGATTAGAAGGTGTTTGAAGGAAACAAGCATAGAAAGATGGAAATAGATATAGAGGAAAAGAGGAAGATGATGTGGACTAAAGGGAATGAAGCAGAGAGCGTTGAAGTGAGATCAGAAGTTGCTTTTAGAACGTTTTCATTTTGAGGATTTGCATGTATGATTTTAAAAAAAGAATTTGACTCCTTCTGCGTAACGAAAAGAAACTGAAAGAAGGCAGAAGTATTTAGTAAGTCACGGCTAGGGCTCGGCTATTGTTCCTTCCCCGTAGGAACTTATTTGGATGTTTTGTTTTATTGTGGGAAGTTGCAAAGCATACTTTGAACTCAGCATTGATGTAGCAAAGAAAGTTTGAGCTAGCAGAGAAGGCTACTTCCTCAGAAAATGTAATGACTCAGAAGTGACAGCAGCAGAAATGACTCCCGGTGAGGATCAGTTACTCAGCATCATTATGTGACTGGGCTAAATCAGTTCCCTGACACCATTTTCAGAGTTCTGCTGACAAAAGCTCAAACTGGAGAAGGCTCTGCTGTGGCGGTCAAAGGGAAGAATGGTTTGTGAGGTAATATATACTGTAGCTGACTGAAAGATGACAACGCATTCCAGTTTTGGGGTATTTCTTTTCAAAGCTGTTGTGTGATGTCTCCCAATAGTAGTACAAAAATGAAGAGGCTGTTCTAGGCTCACTCTTCTGGACTTTGCTCTGTTTGCATTTACAGTTAGTAATTCTGCTTCTCCACAAGAAACAAGCGTATTAACACGGGCAAGCATAAAAATATAGAAAAATCCTGAAGGCAGTTACGTTCAGTTGGCGTAAATTACACAGGTTAATTAACATAATTGAGGCTTGCTGGTTTATTGTAGCTGAGGATCTGGCCAAAATAAGTACAGCGTGTAGCACAATTGTAATGTACCTTCAATTAACAGAAAATTAGAAACACTTGTAATTGCTAGTATATCTGGTAAATAACTGAAATAGACTCAATTGTTCATTTCTGTTTGAACTCCATCTGTAAGAAGCAATGGCAGATTTTCTGAATCAGATATGTAAAATTACTCTGATAGCTTTTGTTCAGCCATGAAATGAGACATTTAAGCAATGCAGATCACCCAGCATTTTGATAACATGAAATAATGAAGTGGTAAAATGCTCTTAGTACTCTACAAATTGGTTATAATGGAAGTAAGTTACCTTGGTTGAAAATTGCTTAGTGGACAACTTTTAAGATAGGTTTCATTTGTTTGGGAGGTTTTTGAGATATTTATTGTATTGTCCAGACAAGAGAGTTTTGGTCAAAAACTTTGAAAAAAATATGCTCATCAGAATCTTTATTAATATAGCCTTCATGCTGTATAATAAGGTAGTCCAGTTTGAACTTGAAAACCACATTTCCAGGACTCATACAGTTCTGCAGCTTGGATGAGTCTAAGAGACTAAGCATTTGTCACCTCTAACCTGTCACATCTCAACATGGATGTTCAGTGGAATGCCACCATGCTTGTAAAAAAAAAAAAAAGCAAACACCCAAACCCAAAAACCAAACCCAAAAGAAACCGAAACCAAAAAAGTTGCCATGACAGCTTACATTAACTGAAGGACTGACTCGCTATTGTTAGCCTTCCTGAGTGAGATTTGTGTGTGCAACCAGTGTTAATGTAAATGCTCCTTAATAAGAGCTCTGTGCCTCTCTGCGTCAGCTTCCACCATGAGGAGAGTTCAAAAGGAAGGAGAATATCCAGTGGGAGCCTTTGGAGAACAAGGAGACCATCCGGGGACTTACTGCCTAGAGAGACTATCTTTCAATCAGGTTTGTCTATTGGAAAGATATTTCCAGTAGCTAGCAACAGGTTTGCCTCTTTTTCAATGAATATAAACAATTTGTACTTCCAACAGGGAGACCAGATACAATTTGCTTTCTAGTTTTAGCTTGTGTCATAATTTTGTTTTGGGACAGGTTCAGGTACATAGAGTGCATACACAGGCTAAACCAAGGAGACAATGAACAGTGCCAAAAGAGCAAGATGAAAGCTCCTGAAACAAAAGTCAGTCTTTTTCAGACAGGCTTTAATTTCATTTTGGAACAAGGAAAGGACAAAAATTATCTCTGATGTCCAGTATTGGTGGGGGGAGAGAAAGAAAAGAATGAGCAGCGTGGAAATGAACAAGAATAATTTTAGTCATGTCAGTGAAAATATTTTTTTTTCAAGCAGAAAATAAGTTTTAAGTGTCTCAGTTTACCCACTGGCTGCTCCCGTCGGTACTTTCACTTTTTATGGCAGTACTTTCGCTGATCATTTCTACAGTTGGACAGTCCACATTTCTTCTTTCTGCCTAGAGATAAATACTGAATATCTTACAGTTCAGATGGTTGCTGTCCAGGTTAAAAGTGGGAAAGCAATAGTTACTGAATTGTTAATTTTATTTTGTCAGAATTTAGTAAAATAATTCTCTGCTTAACTTGCTGCTTGATATTTTTTATGCTTGAAAAATGGTTTGAATTGAAGGATTATATCATGCAGTGTGCATGACTGCTGTGAATCCAGTCCCTCTTAAAGGTTTTCACCCATCCATCTTCTCTGTTCCTCTTTAACATAACAAATATTAAGCAAGATCACATTTGGAAAAGTCTGAGGTTGTGATATCTTTCGATTATACTTAAGTATTCTTGGATTTCTGGTATCGTACCAGGGCTAATTCTACAGCCCCTTGGGGCTGTACAAATATAATGGGAACAGGCGTTTCAGCAAGTTCTCAGGGTTAATTCCTGAGATTAAGGTCCTCTCTTTGGAGCTAATTCTTTATGCACCTAAGTATTGCTGTTAAGCAACACAGGCTTATTTCCTTGAGTAAAATTCACATGTACAGGTGAGGCTTGTTGAATATTTTTGGTTTCTGTGTAAACATGAAGCAATGTAAATCAAACTAGGCTGTAAATATTTTTCATCGCTGTTGCAATCTTGTTGCTTCAATACACAAACAGTAAAATACAATGTAGGGAAAGCTAGAAACTTAATAATAAGATTTATTGAAATATTATCAGTGCAAAGGCCCCATCTTGATATCTTTGTAATGATGTAAATTATTAAAGCCTAATGTAAGTATCTGCTAGATGTGTGAGGCCTGGAAAGAAATAGTATTGCATTTATGAAGTCAGGGGAAATATATTTGGCATAAACTGTTTCACAAAAATTTGATACAGATCACTGCCTGACAGCCTGGTTTATCCTGCATGTATTAAAGACAATTCCAGTGTTTTTGTACTGAGTGCTATCATCTTTTTGGCTGAAGTCTGCAACATTTGTACACATGAATTATTTTATTTATGTGAATACTTCTATTGAACTCATGCATGTAAATATTTTCAGTGCAGAGCCTTGGTCAGTGTAAATTCTTCAGAGAAGTGATTATAATGCCTAATTTTTGGCTCTCTTGTAACAGAAATGGTAATTTAAACACATATCAGAAATATATTTATAAAAACTTCAGTGGCAAATACTTTTTCTAAAATGTGTTTTGAGAAAGGACATATCACTTACTAACCATTAAGAAGAAATTTACAGGAGTGTAAAAACATTAGATTTATGTATGTTGGGAGACAAAATTTAAATTTTTCAGAAAAACTTGTCTGTGTAATCATGCTACATGTATTTAGGAAAAGGAAGATTTTTTTTTTTAACTGACTACATTTGAGAAGAAATTTATTGTAAAGGTTGTGGGCCAAATAAAGTCTGGTATCAGTATTTATAATCTTGTTGATTTCAGTTGAATTGCATATGGTAAATCAGGTTTGGACCTCTTGACTGTCAACAATTTGTTGATCTTTTTTACAAAAGATCAAATTTAAGTCTAGTTGTGATCAAGCAAGTTTCTATGGAGGTTACAGTCATACCAACTAATTTCAGACCATGTCAGCCATTGACCCGATTTTTTACATAATGGGATACTTAAAGGAGTAGATTTTGGTCTTTCTATGGATGCATGGGAACATTCAAATATATTCTGCCATTGGCCGAAAATCTTGGGCCAAATCTTCCATGTTAGTTAAATATATCTGGACGAAGTTATAAAGTCAGATTAGGACTTTACACTATTGAGTATGTTTCACCAATATAGTAATTGAAATGTGTTTGGTTGCCTAGGATTTCCTGCTACAACATCTGTCTTACTGAAATCTTTCCTGATACAGAGAAAAAGTACTGATTCAGGTAAGAACACTGATTTTTCTTCTTGAACCATTGAAGTGTAGGCATTCAGAGACATGCATCAGGTCTTGTAATTTGTATTTTCTAACTGTGCTATATAGTGTGAAGGGCTTCAGAAGCATCTTTCTGTGCCAGGACGGAGATTGCTTTGCATGCCTTGCTTTATTAAACGTGAGAAGCACACCAGCACTAGAAATGCCTGGCTGATAAGCTGATGCACTTTTTATCTACTTGGAGCCTGACTGACATCTTTGAACACTGTTGTATCTAAACAGCTTGAATATGTGACCTCATTCCTTAAATACCATCACTTGAACAGCTCTTGTTGCTAAAATAAAAGCAGTGTTGGTTCTTTGTTGTGAAAACTCCTACAGACCCTCTGACAAACGCAAACTAAACCACACCTTCTTCTACTATGATAAAAATGATTGCTTATTTGTAGCAATTACAGTGTACCTGTAGCAGCAATTACAGTGAAGGTATCGCTTGCGGTTTTTATCACATTCACTTTATGTTAACCTGTGACTGTCACAGAAAGCTCTGGCACATGGAATAAGACTAGGAAACAGACCTCAAGGAAAATGATCCCAGAAAGGTAAAGTGGCTGAATAATTTTGTTTTCTTATACTGGCAAGTAGTTTGTTAACTGCTCCCTAAACTGAGGGAAGATTGGAGGTGAGCCAAACTTTCCAGTAAGATGAAAAGAGGCGAGGATCAGCTTTCTCATTCTATGCTGTCTTTTAATGCTCTGAAATAAGCCTTCTGCAATGCAGGCCTGTGTCAGTACTTTGTTAAGTATAACCAGGATTTTAAAAACACAAGCTATGCCTTCCATTCAAACACAACTGCAAAAACAACTATGTGTTTCTCTGGAAACAATATTTGTAAGTTTTTTCCCAAGAGGTGATATTTGGAAAAGCTGAACTTTTACTGGGAAGCTGAAGGACCATGGACTGGTTAAAAAGAAGCTTAAAATTTTTATCTATGAAAACCATTTTTGTGAGAGGACTGATGTGCAAATTCCTTGCAAAGTAAATAGAAAAGAAAAGAAAAATTCTTATTTTAGTGAACATGTTTATTGACTATTGTTTAAACAGTCTTTTCAGTTAGTTTGGTGCTCAAAATGGTATTTTGAAATGCAATTGTGATTACATATTTGCATACAATTGTTTTGCAGATGCATTTATGACTATAAATGCACACTCTGTTACTTGTTATGTTTTGTTACTATTGGCAGTATTGAGGCAAGTGTCATAAAGGCCAAAGGGGTCATAGGGCAGAAAGGATATTTGGGTAACTACTGCATCTTTAACATAATCTAGACCTCTCCCCCCAAAAGCTGGCTATAAACTGTTTTAAATTGTGTTTTATTTTCAGAAGATAATCTAATTTTGTTAAAGTAGAAACTTTTTTAATATAAAACCTGCTCTTAGGTCCAGTCCAGCAAATACTTTGCTACTAAGCAGTTTTGGATACTAGATAGGGCAGGTTGTGGCTATGAAGAGGAACACACATATACAAGCACTGCAGAATCAAGACCTGTGAGCCGGTATACGAGCCAATGAGAGTGCTTACGGTTTTATTCTTGGATGCGGGGGTCAAAAGAATTAGGAATTGGTGTTGTCCTTGAATTACGTATTGCATACAACCATGATTTACTTACTGAAAGTTTTACTGGACTGAAATAAATGTAGATTACATGGATTGATTTATACTAAAGAGAGCTCACTATTTTTAATCTTTTCATCCAGTAATATGAATTGCCATCAGGATCAGTGTATGCTTGTCGCCTGTTTCTTAAAGCTTAGTATTATTTTGTTAAGGGAAGAGTGTGACCGAGAGTGACAACTTTAATTTGTATTTTGATTTCTAACAACCAGGTATAGCATTTACATAAAAATAAAGGACTTCAGTGTAACTTTGGATACCAAACCTGCAATTTTGGGGGAAAAAAGGGAAAAAAACCTTGAGTACAATCTCTGTAACTTTCGTGATCACAGTAGGTTGGACATTTCTGCAAGAGAAAGATAGTAGATGCAGTCAAGTTGCAAGATAGCTGGGCACATTTGTATACCTGCTGGTGAGACAGAGAGGACTCAGGCGAGCCTGTTTGGCACTCAGGAAGGTGAGGGAATGCTGCCTTGGAGAAAGTGCTCGGGTCGAGATTCCACAGGGCTTTAAAGGTCAAGAGGAAGCACCTTGAGGCCAATATTGAATGTGGCTGGCAACCAGGGTAACTAAGCCACTAAGGGAGTTATGTGATTACTCTGTCTGCTGCCAACAAAACTCCTGCCAACATCTTTTTGTAGTAGATGAAGTCTATTAATTCTGCATGCATACACATCAGCAGAAAAGGTCTAACATTACGCTGATCTAAAGGGAACAAAACATAGACATGAAGAAGGACAGTTGCATCCGAAAGAGGCGAGGAAGTGTATTGGCAATATTCCCAAAAAGAAAGGAGAAACATTTCACTCCCATGAAGACACACTGGTTGTGCGCTGGACCAGAGATTCCTAGGGTTGAGAAAGAGCAGTATGAGATGTTGTAAAAGAAATGCGGAGTTTAAATTGTATCTAGATAACACGGACATTTTCTCTGTTCATACTGCACTAATTTGCAGACTTCTTAACACTCTGCATACAGAGGAGTCAGGTGCACTGACAACGCACAGCAGTGGCAGATGGAATAGTGGTAATGATTTTTAATCACATCTTTGTGATACTTGGCATATGAATGAAATGTAAGTTTCCTGATGATCTTATTAGATCCATAAGTGAAAAATTTACAGATTGAAGGAAAGAACTGAAAATAGTGCTGTGAGGAGATCCATAATGAGTGATTTAATGAAGTAGTTAAATCCACTGTAGAACACAAACTGTTTTTAATTGGAAACATTGGACAGTTTAATCGTTCTATCAAATGTTCAGAGGAAATCAAATACCCCGTTGTATAAAAAGCAGCTGGGACACAGGGAGAATGGCACTTATATCAGTGCTCTGTAAGAGGTCAATGACAATTTTAATTGATGCTATTTCAGTTCTTGTGGTATGGTGGTAACTAGAATAGAAATATCTGAACTGCTTGTTCTTAGAAATATGTGGACTTTATTCAGGAGAATCTTCAGCTTAGACTCAAGTACAAAGATTAGATGAAATCTGCAGATAGAAGAAAATGGGTGCAGTTAAAGATCGTTTTATGACTACATCCCATTCCATTAATTTCTGAAAAATATAGGGAGTGGCAACATTCACTTATTTTCAAAGACACAGTTGATAGTTAAGCCAGATACCATTAAAAATGCATGTTGCACAAAAACTAGTATACAGTTCTAAAAAAAAGATTATAAACAACAATGCTGTAAAGATTTCTTTTCTTGATTTTTTAGACTTTGCAGAGCCCTTTTATGGCTTGTTCTTTGTCAGCCTGAGATCACAGCATGGTCCTATTAAATCCATCTCTTGATTTCTTTGGTGTCAGTGTTGCATACCATCCCAAATAGAAACTGTATTACTAAAGTAGTGGGAATATGGGCTCAAGTTTGAACAATAGCAGTATTCCCAGTTTGGTTTTGCTTTTTTTCAAATATATAGAGGAAGATTGCTGTAGGGCATTAGAGACAATAACATGAAACAGAATGTAACTAATTTTGGAGGTAGAGTATTTCTAAAGTTTATCTGTGAAGAGACCGACTGTCATTCATTAAAAAAGAAAAAAAAGAAAATATTCTAGGTTTTGGTCTTTGCTGTGGGCTGAAAGCTTGTAGTAGGGTATTGCGAAGTATTTTTTAGCTTGTGGTGTATGGGTATGTGAAGAGTGGATGATCTTTTGACCTCTCCGGACTAAACACCGGGAGGGTGGACTTTGGGAGTCAGATGGTCCCATCCATTTCCCTGTTTCTGTGATATATGGTGAATTTGGTATCAGACTTTGGCTTGGAGTATTATTCTTCTGCACAGAGATATCTTCTGATACTATGCTTTTCATGTAGCCCATGTTTCATTTAGTTAATTTTGAACCTCTTAAGCCTAACTGCAGCAAGCCAGTTTCTCAGCTACCACTAATTCCCAACAGCGTATTGATATTTTGAATCTATACAAGCTGAGGATCTAATCCAATAACTCTTTGCGTAAGAAGGTTGGATCTGATTTTAGTGCCAGTTCTCTTAAATACATAATAGGAACTTTCTAGAACTAATCTTTACCCAGGTTTGTAAAAATTAAGGATCACTTCACTTTTCCCAGAAGCAAATACACATTTGCATGATTTCACACATCTCTGCATTTATCTTTTGAAAATAGTATAGTCCACCAATGTCATTAACATGTAAAGCTGTAACAAAGTGCCGTGGTATTCTTAGAATGAGGTTGTGCTCCTTACACTGCAGAGCTGTGAAGAAGAAAGCTCCCTCTGGAGAAACAAGGCAGAGACGATTTCTGCAGGGCAGCTGCATGCCCAGAAAGTGGTCCACAATCCACAGTTCTCAGACTGATGCAGCAGAGTTTCACATCTATTCTTGTGGTACTTCAAACCCTCATGAGCACTGAGGATTATATTAAAATTGGTGACTTTGTGTTAGGACAACACCAACTTCTTTTCAAGTGTCCTTTTTTTCCCTGCTAGCTGTGGTTCATGTTGCTTTCCCAAACTCTTGTCAGTTCAGCTCACTTGTGTTTTTCACTTCATCACACCAGTCTCTGGGTTTGAAGTGGCTATACTGGAGTCATACTTTCTTCAGCTGAAGAAGCGATGGGTTAAGCAGCTGCATCTCTTGAACTGTTCATTTCCAAATTTGAATACCTTTTGATTTCTTTTCCCCAGCTCTATTGTGCTTTCTAGGTTTTAGGTGGAATCCTTCTAAAATGCTTTAATCACATTAAAGGTTTAATCATAGTAACGGTTTTGCTTATTATACATTCAAAAGTCTTTTCAGCTTTTACTTGTGGGTGGGTTTTTTTGCTTAATAGTCATTTGAGAATTAATTCTTAGTCTACAAGAAGTTTAATCTGAGCGGTATCATAAATGCAAGAGGCTCAAATTTGTTATTATTCATTAAATGAATGCACGGTTGTTTTAAAATGTTGTCTAACTTCGGGTAACACCTTCCTATTTTAATATCTTTATACAATTAGAACAAGCAGAATGGAAGGTCAGCCTGTAAAGTCAGTCCTCATCATACTAAAAACACTGTTACAACTGCCTCTTGATTTATCTTGCACCAGATTTCAATCCTCTCGCCTTCAGATACCTATAGACAACTGCATTTTACTGTAGTAACACTTAATGCACATGCCTGAGAGAAAACCTGGTCCTTAGAAATAAGTTTTGAATGAGAAGGGAGAGTAGAGAATAATATAGGCTTAAATGTATATCTAAAATAACAGAACTGAGTCAAACTATAAATACGTTCAGTGCGGCAAGGTAACTTGAAATTAGGTTTGTTGTTGTTTTTCTGCGTCATCTGTTTTTCTGCTTATAAGGAGGGTTTTATGCCCTTTCCTTTCTTCTGTCTTCATCCTAAGTAACAGAACTGAATCAAACTATTAATACATTCAGTTGCAGCAAGGTAACCTGAAATTACATTTTTCACTCTTTCTCTGCCTCATCTATTTTTATGCTAGAAAAGGGGATTTCTTGCCATTTCCTATTTTTTACATTTTCTGTATATTGGGCTCATGATTAATTTTACTCTTTTTCTCCTAACCCTCTCACGTCTGGCTACAGGCCACTCTTTCAAAAACTTAGGGATACAGGTTCCATTTTGTTCTGCCTGTTTTCTTTCCTCTCCAGCTGCTGCTGACTGACACTGCTTGGCTTGTCCTCCCATCCAGGCTGCAACGCACCGGGCGCTTGCTCATCTGTCATTCACAGTTTCTGTGCACAAATTCACACCTTTCTCATTTGCCATTTCAATCTCTTCCCCACGTAACGATCGCTGACAAGCCCCAAAACTCCTAGCTTCAGTATTGCGTTGCTCTTCCTGAGAAAATGACTTCATGCAGACACATGGACAGGAAGAGCCAGCCGTTCTTCATGCTTGCTGTATTAGATGGCCGTTGTTTTTGGAAGAGTACCACACACCTTGTGGCAGTGTCAGAGTTTCTGTGTGGCAGCACTGAGAACACAAATACCCAACATTATCTCTTGCAGTAATCTTGTGGGTTCCTTATCCAAATACTGCCAAACCCCAAACCTGCCTATCTTGTCAAATCCCATGTGACGTTGCCCCAGGTGATATGGCTACAAACACTGCATACACATATCCCACACACCCGATTGTTGCCAATACTCAGAAGGGATTTTAAAACAAATCAGTCATGTGCTGACATGAAGCAGAACAAATGGAAATTAAACTGTTCTGTATATTGTGCTATTAACTTTATGGGCATAATGATTCTTCTGAACTTTCACAGTGTGGGTTACCAGCACCTGGTTCAGCAGTGCTTCCGGCTGACGTTGTTTGGCCCTTCTGTGGAGTTGTGAGAAATCTGCTTGAAAAAGAAAAAAAAAAAGCCCATTCTGGCAGGGGCTATTTATAATACCTATGTATCATACAGGGGCTGTGATCAGGATTGCGGGTTCGTTGTGTTACGCTCTGTAAATAGGAGATTATGTAGTCTTTGCCTTAGAAGCTTACAACTGAAGAGAACTCACAGAAGTGTGTGCAATTAGCTATAATGTAATATATAGTGCCTGTATATGCTATCTGTTATATTCTGGTCTGCCTATGTATCTAAATTTAGTATTACGGAATGCTATTCTTAACTCACTGAAGATCTTTTTTTTACCCTTTTTTTTTTCTCAATGCCTGTATATATTTCCTTGCTTGCTTCTAGATCTTTCAAATCCAAGCAAATCCAAAACATCTGCAGGAGAAATCAACTAACCAATAATGGTAGGTAGCAAACTGACGGCTCTTTTTCCACTGACCTCTTTGGTTTGTTGTTACCTCATTTTTCCAAAACACCCCCACGCAACATGTCTTTCATCCACCTGTTGTATTGTGTCTTGTGAACTGCGTGTAGGAGGAATCGACTTCTTAACATGCCAGTACATTGCATAACGCAGTGAGGCTTGGTACTTGACTGGGAAGCCTAAGCACTCCATAGGGTAAACAGGAACCTAATTAAACAAAGCCAAACAGCCGGTCAGGCCAGAGACAGTGTATTTTGCTTTTTTGGTTCACATTTTGCATATGCATGTATAAAAATATAGTATATATGCCACACGCAACTATAAATGCATAAATGCTTAGGCTGAAGGAATATCCATAATCTGAACTGAAATTTCCAAGCAGAGAGGAAGACAAAATCCCTAACATAGTGTGTTTCAAAATTACATATTGGTAGGAACGCAATAAAAATTTAAACGTCATTCAGCTGCCATAAAATGATCGAAAATTGAACCAATGTATCATATACTATGTATTTATATGGGGGCACCTGATTTTATTGTAAAGCAGTTCGGATAGCACTTGCTATTTCTGAAAAGTATGGGAGATGATATTCTGTACTATTTTTAGGAATAATATGTTTTATCTTTATTTGGCTGCAGTTAGATGGATGCTATACGAAGAAGTAAGAATTAACCAGTCCTGGGCTGTTTAAGTCTGAGGGAACTAAATAGTTTTAGATTGTGCCAGTTGCCAGTGCTGATCTTTCTGTTCCGTGGGTCAGCAGCTGGAGGTCTAGTCCATTTTAGCACCCCTTTTTGTCTGCTCCCAGCTACCTTTCCTCTTATCCCACGGTGGGATATGTAAATTACTTTTACAAGTTCAGCATCCTGGGGCAGCCATAGAAACAGATTTTGGAAAAAAAAAGTGCCTAAGCTCAGGGCAGAGAGGATGACCAAAAAAAGTGCCTAAGCTCAGGGCAGAGAGCTACTACAGAGGTAGTAACCATCACCCACTTCGCGGAAAAGCCAGGATAGAAGTTTTGATGAAGTATTATGTTTAGTGAATATAAAATGCATATACATCTTAGTGTCTTACAACCTTTCTTTTTGTTATATCCTTGAAGAAAAAAAAAAAGGATACTTTGCTTCACAGACAGTTCAGTACAACTATTGAACATCTGTACGAACTTCAAACTGTAAGAGGGTCTAAACCAGGTCAGATGAGCAGCAACATGATGACAGCGATGATCTGGTGAGGGGATTTGTCTAAAAGTGGACTGAATTTGAGGGTTCCTCTGAGACAAGAGTAGAAGGTAAGCATGGTACTTGCATAAGTGCTGAAAAGAGACCGCATGAGTGATCAGAGGTCCATCTTACAATCACGTCAGTTACATGAGCATGCCAAAGTATGAAGAAACTGCCTGCATATGGTCTGTGATCACACAGCTATTGAGCAAAATAGAGGAATTCTCAGATTTAACTAATAGGAACACGGAGGCTGTCTTCTCACCATCGAAAGAATTTATTTGAAATGGCAATCAATAGGCCTGTTGTTTCAATGTCATTCTTTTTTACTAGGATACTTACAAAACAATTTTACACTGTAAGGAATACAATGTGCTGAAAGAATAAATAAAATTGACGTGAATTCAGTGGCAGCCTGTAAGTATGCATCTATTTGTATGCATTATTAACTTGTTTCTCCTCTAGATTATAGTCTAGGTAAAAGAAATGACTACTGGTGTAGTGTCAAAAAGCTGCTTGTCATCACTCAGTGAGGTTGGCTTTACAGCAGACTACACAGTTGAAGCATTATATGATTTTATTCTTTTAGCAGCACTCGTTTGAAACTGATTTGCCAGGTGACATTCTGAAAAAAAAAAAGAAATTTTAAGGAAGTCGTCATTCTCATGAAAAATCTGAGTGAACAGGGATTAAGTAAAAATAAAAATTGCAAGCGAAGAGAAATGGAGAATGAAATAAGTTTCTGAGGGTAGACACCGCCTGCCATCTTAGTTCATCTATATTAGCTTCAGGAAGGTTGCAATGTGCTCCATCAGAGAGATCTGTTCAACATTACAATGGCACAATGCAAAATTTACAAGAACTCTGTTGAATCAATTTAGTTGGATAAATCTTAAAGACTGCTAGTTCTAAATTCTGATTTTATTTTCTAAAGCTTAAAGTGGGTAAGATTTGGATGAGAAACAAGTAACATATAGCTAGCTACCTCTAAAGCCAGACCGTTTTGTTTTTTTTTTTTCAATTTACCCAGGCATTTCTGCCCAGGATATGGTCAAGTTATAGTTATTTCCAGGCTTATACATTAAAACTTGCACTGTTTAGCAACCTGATTCTAACTGATGGAATAAAACCAGTTAATCTTAGCTAATAGCCTGTGCTGAAGTAGTAATTTAAGCAGATGTTACATGGTATTCAAGTAGTTAGTTTTTACTGAAATGTTAGTTTTTCACAAGTTACAATGAGAAGAGTAAAAACTATATTTGCACTGAAAAAAATGCATTTGAAAACAGCTTAGAATAAGTGATACCTGCCAAACATCATGCCCTAGAAAATCTGAAGAACCTCGATTTTCTTTGGGGAATAAAGTAGCCCTATGTAACTTCTTTTTCATGTGCTGTTTCTTCAAGATCTTTTCCTTTTGTTTCTGCTCCTTTTCACAGGATAGATCAGAGACAATTCAGCCTACAAGATTTACCTCCCTTTTTTTTCCTGTCCTTGCCAAAACTGTGGCTACACCTAGGTAGCCTTCACCACAGTTCCACTGGCACGACTCGCCTAAAATACATCCCTATCTACAACAGTCAGGAACTAGTTCCAAAACCAGTAAAACTAGCCAATTCAGGTTTCCTATAGCTTCAGGTCTTATATTGTTTGCATCTCTATCCTAGAATATCTTCAGCTGTTCTCACATCTCTCTTATCCTCCTTTTTTGGTTTTGCCATCTGGGTAAAAGACAGACACGCTTGTAAAAACTACGTACTAGCTGATGGCTCCCAAATGGAACGGGTAACAACCAAGTTCTCCTGGCTCCGGCTCTGTCTCCACAGGAGAGCTCGTCAGCTCTCTGTAATTTAGCCAGCTGCTGATTTTTACAAAACTCTCAGGAATTTAATATCCTTGAATCTTCTGCCACTGCCGTAGTTAACTGAAATTGTCCAAAGTGTTCAAAAGCTGGAGTGTTTTATGTGGGGAAAGGTGAGGGAGATAAAGGGCTTCAGCGTATGATCAGCTTGATGTGATACTGAGAAAGCAGGGTAGTCGTGTTGAAATTTTTTTTAGCTGTCCTATCTTTGTCTGACCCAGATAAAAGCAAGAGCTCCCTAAACACTCATAAGAAAGAAGCAGCAGTCACAGTCTTGGTGGTGTCTTCCAAAGCTGCCATACTTTCTGTCTTTGGAAGTCAAAAATGCACTGCGACCCCAAAACACCACCATAACTCAAGTGAAGACTCCAGCTGCTGTAGTCTGATAAAAGCAGTTACAAGGGCCAAGTTACTGAGCAGTGAGCAAAGTGCTAGAAAATGATGGGCTGGTACCTTTCAAATGTGAGCCATTTAAAATCAGTACTGTTGCTTCCAGTGCAAACTTTGCCTGTGCATTCAAGTTTCATAGTCCCAGTAGCAATGCCATCAACCTTGTCTACAGTAATGGTGAAAATGTTGCTACTATCAATCTGTTTACTCCTCGGGCATATTTGGCAGCCAAGGGAATAACCCTGACTGTTGGTAACCGGGCTGTTTCTTCACTAAGTGGGTAAATATCAATGCATAAAAAGAGCAAAAATTGACTTCTAATTTAAATTATATGCACTTTTTCTTTAAAAAAGCAAACCAATTTAAATCCCAAATTATTATAACCTTTATGAATTCCTAAGTTTTAAAAAAGCTATTAAAATAACATAGATAAAATGCCGTGATTTCAGATAGTTCATTCTTGCTGTTGGAGTTGTAAATTCTAGTCACCAAGCCAGTAGCATCACTAGCTTAGCATCTGGAATCAGAATGGTGGAGCTGCCAGATCAGCTCTTGCCACCTGCATCTTCCTCTGAATATGCAGGGAACGTATTTTCCTCGGTCGGTTCATTCAGCTAATTCAGCTCAGTCACTTGTGCGTTTCAAGTTAAGAAATCAGAGGTTGAGCACCCCCGATTTAGACAGAGGTTAGATACTCTGAGCCTGGAACGTGCCATCCAAGTTCTGCTCTAAAACTACACCTGTAACTTGTTAAACTGTTCTGTCCATGCTCTAATTTGTGATGTAATGAGTAGATCCTCCTTTCTTCACTCCCCGGGAATTGAACGTCACAACTATGTCAGTCCAAATGACCCGAAAGGTACTGGGCATCAATGGACTTTATTCCCTCCATTGAACCCCCAGGCACACAGGGAACAAACATTGCTGGTTCATTACTTTAATAACAGTGTGTGGGATGTTCACTTAAAACAGAGCAGAAAAAAAAATTCATGCTCAACATAACAGGGGTTCTGAGAACGGAGAAAAGTTACTTAAAACTTAAAACAGAGCAGAACTGTAATAAAACAAAAAAAAAAGCTAAATATTAAGGCTGAAAAGTTTGAATTTAGACATGTCCATGGGTATAGATAGGGATGCCACGAGATCTAAACTTGATATTGATTTTAAGCATTCATGTTTCAATGAAAAGAAAAAAAAAAAAAAGCTAAATATTAAGGCTGAAAAGTTTGAATTTAGACATGTCCATGGGTATAGATTTAGGGATGCCAAGATCTAAACTTGATATTGATTTTAAGCAGTCATTTTGCAATGAAAAGTAGGAGGGGAGAACATGAATTAGAAAAAGTAATTATGATACTGCCTTGCTCTGTTTGCAAGAGATATTAACAGAGAATGGATTTTTTCTGTCTAGGTCCAATGAAGCTGATGGTCCTCATGCTCCTCGGAGCGTAAAGTATTATGGCCAAACTGGTAAGTGATTAATTTAATCGTATTTCTTAAAAGTGTGAGGGGCTGAAGAGTAGCAATATTAAACCTAAAGTGGGGAATTACCTGTATTCTGGGTAATTGGAAAAATTTTCACCATTCATTCTGATTCCTTAGAAAATTACAGGAATGCTCACAGAGAGTCTCAGAAGACTTCACATTCTTGTATGTTTAAATTTTCTACAGTGACCTGATGCATTTAGAAAGTGGTATTAAAAATCGCTTAGTGTACATCATTCTGCCACATTCCCAGGGTTTTGTTTTCTTAATAGACTATTATTAAGGCGTGAATGGACACATTTGATTCAATTTTGTTGTTGATATATTGCATCATTGTAATAATGAAAGGTAAGTCTTCACTCTTTATTTTCACTTAAGGGCTCTTCTGGTTGACTGCACGCTCCCTCGGAGTGTCCAACCCTCACCCCCCTGACTGGGCAGAGAGGAAAGGACTTCAAGGAAAATATTTATTTTAAATCCACGCTATCTGCTTGTTGGGAACTTGTTAGTCCTACGAGTTAAGCAGCCTTCACTGGGGTCAATATTTAGATAGGAGGTTATCCAGGAACATGGAAGTGCTACAGGAAATGTTTGAGGTTTTTGTACAGAAGTCTCGTCTCTCTTCAGTGTAAACAACGCCTTCTTTGGGTGTGGAAGGACCCCAATGCTTAGGGTCCTAAATGTCTGTAAGATGTAAAATTGGTATCTTAACTGTGCATTGTCTTTTAAGACCTAATGGTACTTTGCAAGGGAAAGAGTAGTCACACCAAAATCCACTTAACAGTGGATTCCTGTGCAGTTTTAGTGATGTGAATTCCTCACGTCGTAGTCTCATTTGCTGGAGAGCATTGTGTATTATAAGTCGTTGCTTTGATTCACTTCAAATGCTGGTATATTTTAATGGTGAGCAAATATATTCTTGTTCATTGTTGTAACGTCATTTTTAATGTTATGCATCAGCTTTGGTTTCTTTGAATGACAGCTTAAACAGACCCAGTTGTGGCCTAGGAAGAAACTACCTGGATGTAGGGATTTATAGCTACAGCTAATGGCAACTTTTCACTGGTGGCAGTTGGTGTAATTTAGAGCTGTCCTTAAACCACTCTCATTTATGCAGATGGACTGGCTCAGCACCCGGCTGGCTGGCTGAAGGAAGTTTTAAAGAATGTTTTGTGACCGATCTGCATCAGAATACTGTATATTGACATGGTTATTAGGACATTTACTGTAGAAATGGACTGTTTGGATTTCCCAAGATGATGTTGGGGGCATAAAAAAAAGTGGAAAAATTGGCTCCATCTAAGTTGGCTTATGGGATGTTAGAAACAATTCCAGGATAGGAAGTGCCCGGAACACTAAAGAACATAAAAGGTTTAAAAAGCTACTGTCAAGAAAATGTTAATTCTTGCAGAGAACCAGGCTGAAAGGCAGGCCCCACAGAAGATTCTGATAAAGCTGAACCTGACTCAGTCATCACCAAGAGATGGTAATCCCTCTGTACTATTGCTTTAACACTTTTCCCCTCCATATGCTGCGTTTGTATTGATAAACTAGGCAGTGATTTTGTCACAGTATCCCACTACTGATGTTGAAAAGAAGTACAGCAGGTGTTCAAACAAAGACAAACCTGCTAGGTAAATATGCTTGATGCCCAAGGCACTGCAGCACAGGCATAAGCTGAAAACAAAAGAATCACAGAGTTTTATCCTTCCAGAGATAAAGACATGATGCCTGAAACCTGGAGGATTGTACTTCGAGCTTAAAAGGAGGGACAGAAATCCAACCATCCTTGCAATTTTAACTCCATCTTTTTAAATTACTGTCTGAGACCAAATGTTTTTTCCTGTTTGATCCCGCTGTGAAGTGATAATACTGCATTTGTCCCATCACAATTATTTTCCTAGTCTACGATACGCTGTGATACCATATTACTTCTGCGTAAGATCAAGAAGAAGGTCACAGTGGACGGAAAAAAATCCAACCAGTACATAGCCATTGTCAGCACCGCTGTGGAAATTCAGAAACACACTGACAGGTGTTTCTTTTTCACGTGCTAAATGCTTTTCTTCCTAAGTTCGCTATATGAAAACATCTCATGGAAACTAAGTTTGTGAATTAACTTGCTGAATATCTGCAAAATACTCCTACTTGTTGACAACCTTCATATAAGAATTGTAAAATATCTTTCTAAAGAGCTAAAAGAAAGCGTGTTTTGCAGTATAGTTTCAGTACTGGAGAGCTGTATTTTCCTCTCGCTTGTTAATTTGACTTGCTCAGGCTATCTGGAACTCCCTTCCTGTTTCCCTCCAAGACCTTTAGTCACTTCCTTTCTCTTTGAAATGAAAAAAACCTTTCATTTCTCTTTAACTGATGATGGATTCTCTTACAAGCATTCTGATAAAATCAGCCAAATTATATATAGATTTTTCCTACTTGTAGGTGACCAAAAATCACTGCAGTTAGATATGTTAAAATTAGTTTCAGCGCTGTGTCTGTACTCAGAATTTTACAAATTTTTAAAGGTACCTTGTTGCCTTAGGGTATATTTTAATGGAATGTTAAAATTCCATTTTCTTGTTTAACCAAGAGATGCGAAAAATAGATTGGCTGGTGAAATTATATCAATCAAAGTATTTTTATTTGCTATGCAAAAAGCGCAGATTTACAATACAAAAGTGAAAGTCTATTTACTTTCCGGGTATGTAATAAATGAGTACACTGATTTTCCAATCCGATTTAAAAAATTTTTCAAAGCTGATTTTTCCTTTTAGCAAAATATTTCAGGCCAACCAGCTACTGTGAATGGGGTAAAATGCCACTGAAGATTACAGACCTCTATTCATCAGTAAGGTCATTAAATCTGGCCTGTTTTTTTTCTCAGATAGAAGCCATCACCAGATTGTTACTCATTTCTTAATGCAATTTAGCATATTAAGCTTCTTCAAAGAGCAAAAATGTTCTGAGAATTTACGTCACCCAGAACGGAGTGCTCTCCCCCATGTACATTCTCCACATTGACTAGGTGGTAGGAAAAGAGAGGAAGTATTGTTAAGATTTTCTTTGCGTGGACTTACACCGTGGCAGCTGTGTGTAAGACACCGGGTAGACATAGCAATCGCTAAGTAAAAAAAAGACTGAAGGTATCAGTTTGTATCTTAAATCATGAACCAAATTAATTACCGGCTCGGTGAAGTGGAAGTGCTGGTACTGGAGTTCCAGCAGAGATCTAGGGCTGTGATCCTCCACGTCAGGACCAACCCTTTCTACCAGATCAAAAATACCATTCAGGGGTAATCGACATCTCGGTGAAGTTCAAGGTTGATACCTGAGCTGACCGAGCTGAACGTTGGGTTACACTCTGTCTGAAGTAGTGTAAAATAAATTTCAGTGAGGGTGATGGGAGCCACTGGGCCTGTTCTGTCTTTATTTATGCATATGTAGTCCACTGGCTGTAACAGAGTTGCAACAATAAAACTAGGAATACAGTTTAGCCCAAACTTCCATGTTTTATATTTAACAATACGTTGAATCTAATCCGCCCATCCTGCTGCCACTGCAACATCCCTTATATAGCTGTAAAAAGGGCTGACTTGAAAATATACACAGATGATTTGTCAATAGAAGATACAAAATCTTAGGGGAAAGGAATGAAGTCTCAAGACCTCACAGGTTGTTAAGTGTTTATTCACCTGCCGTGAAATTTTTATCTCCATCAGGATAACAGTGTTGCCTTCACTGCATTTATAAAAATGCTTTTCACATTCCTTCTAGTCATTTCTGGTAGAGATAGGGAATATTGATGTCTTTGTACATCCTTGAAAAAAGTCTCATCTGGAACTTCCTGTGCCCGAACGGAGACTGGATCGGGTGCAGGGAGAGGCTGCTGGGAGGAGCAAGGGAAAGGGTGACAGCAGAGCTTCTCTAGCTTTAGCTTCAGAAAGCAAGGGCTGGACAAACTGTGTTCTTTTAAGCAGGTTAGAAATTAAAATTCAGAGATTTAATTTAAATTAAAGGGAAAAGGGCGTACATTGGCCTTGAGCAAATTAAGACTGGAAGTTAGAAGAAGGTGTCTAGTTGTTTAGAAAATGGGATATTTTAGAACGGCCTTCCCAATACAAATAGCAGCAACGACCCACCCCCACTCAAATATTTGGGTTCAGACAGTTCATGCAAAGAATATGATACGTTTTTCTGAGACAAGAGAGGACTCAATGCTGGGACCCCTTAGAGTCCCTCCATTCGTGTGTTGCCATCCTGTTTTTCAGAAAGTGACTGAATGCTGGAGATCTAACCCCAGTTTCATGCTAGAGACTCTTCCCTCCACGGTATGAAACGTAGCTGCCCCCTCACCACCTCCACGCATTCAGATACGACCAACAGAGCCCACTCGGGAACTTCTGATGCCAGGGCGTCAGTCATTCTGCTTACGGGGACCCGAATATGCCTCTGCATACACGGCACCCTACATGGCAGAACGGAAGTGACAGGAGAGTTGTGGTTCCTCTTCCTCAAGTTCTTGTGTCTCACTGAACTCGCAGTTTGCTTGCCCTGAACGTTTCCGTGAACTGATCTCTTCGTACGGGCACACGTGGGGGAACGACATCATCTGTGGGTTAAAAATCCATAATAATGTTGGAATAGTATTAAATATAGAATTGTAAGTCCTTTTGGTCTTGTGGTAGCTGCGTGGGTGGAAATTACATCCACATATACACCATTTCAGTTAAATTGTTACCCTGAGGGCTTTGGCCAATGTTCCGCCTCTGAGCAGAAAGCAAGAGACCACACCAGAGTCTAACACAGAGATATACGCCAATTTTTGCATTGTGAACGAGCCACCATTTTTTCCTGCACAAGTTGCATAATTCAAATTTTAAAGAGCTGGTTAGATCTGTTCAGATGGCCGACTTAACTAATACGAGCGGTTAAACAAGTTTGTCTCTTCTGAAAATGTCTGCCCTCTGTTTTTTTCAGACACAGTAAGTTTTTTGCACCGTGTTTTGGCTAAAACTCCCATTCACCTCGGAGGAAGGCGCTGACCGGCTCCGCTTCCCACCCCAGGGGCGATGTTCCTGCCTGCGCCGGCCTGCGCGGAGCCCCAGGAGAAGGCGCGGGACGGGGAAGGAGCCTCGCCGCCTCCCGGCCCGGCAGCGCGGAGCCCCCCCGGGATGCCTCGGGACCCTTCGGTCACACCCAGGGTGAGAGAAACCGGGTTACGGTTGATCGGTGCCTGGCAGCGGGGGTCCCCGCGGAGCCCCAGTGATACCCTGTCCTTTTTTAACAGCTACGGGTTTCTGGCCCCTGTTTAAAAAAAACGAAAAAAAGTAACACCGGTCCTGGCGGAGGAAAGTGATGAATCACGACACGCACTCACAAGA
>NW_008796214.1:2057411-2204227 GCF_000699145.1 Aptenodytes forsteri | reverse complement strand
GCTGCGGCGTGGGGGAGGAGGGAAATAGAGATGCTTTCAACCTTACTCATTTTAAACAAATCACCTCGCTGGGAGGGGCGAGGGAGAGGAATTAAGGAGCAGCGCTGCCTCCTTTCCTAGACCTGCCTCGCGGAGGCAGGGAGCCAGGGGAAAGGTGAGGGGATGGGCTCCTCTGCGGGCCTGGCAGGGCGTGCGGCCCTGCGGCCGGCAGCCCTCTGTGGGGAAACGCCGCTCTCCGGCTTCAGACAATGAATCTTAAACCCCAAGAGGGAATGTAAGCTGGTGAAGTACGTATGGAAGCACAAAAGGCATGCAGGCTGCTCGCTGCTGTAGGTGTGGCAGTACTGGGAGAAAAACGTCAACCTCGCGTCCTCTGTATGCCTCCTGGATGGCTGCAGCTAGCCGTAGCTGTGGTCTGGGGCTTGTCTAAGGGAATCACCCCTTAACGTTGGGGTACCCTGAGTTCAAAACTGCTGTAGCAGAGGGCGTGCCGCCCCCTGAACGATTGCCAGGGCTGCCGGAGTGCCAGAACCCTTCTTGCGAGGTCTAATCTAGGAGGTGACCCAGCATGACTAATGTGTTGCATGCGGATTGCGACTGTGCCTTGGCTCTGCTTTTGCTTAGCTCAAAATACAAGAGCTAACTTGAGGCCATTAAAACGGTGAAAATGAACAAATCAAAGTGCCTTATCATGATGGTGCATGCTCATCTTCATTGCTTTTGTCATATCGGTACATTGTATATGTTCTAAAGATGCAGGATTTCAATAACAATTTGATGTCATGGTATGAGTGAGCATGATACTCAAGATTTAATCAAAAAAAAGCATTTGGAATAATAACAAAAGAAGGCCTGTTGTTAAACCTGAATTGAATTTTGTTGGGGGGGGGGGGAGTTTCACAATGCATTTTATTGTGACAGGACTTTATAGTTAGTTGTGCTGTTGTCTTTCAGGAAGCCTACTTTTTTTGTCCTTCTGGTAGCTCTCTGTGTAGCAATATGCTGAGGAGATTTTTTTTTTTTTATTTCCGCCATTTGGAGGACATGATGACAAAAGCTTGCAACAGATTTAAGAGGAGGGATCCTATATGATGGGTGAACAGAAATTTTTCTAGGCGAGTTGTTTGAGTGGAGCTGTGGAAGGTTTGAGCAGAACAGAATGGAAGGAATAGGATCAACCAAATCTTGCTGTTGCTTTGAAAAGTAGGGATAAAAGTGTGATTTCCAGAGCTGATTTGTTTTTCTACTCCCTGACCCCTGAAGGATAAGGCAAGGAGCACAGTAATTCCTGAAATATATCTTCTCTATTAGAGTAGAGGAGACCTAATTGTGTGAGAATTGGGTGGTGTAGCTGAGAAGTGGTGTCAGAGTTACTTTATAAGACCTGATTGGAGGGGATGGAATTTATCAGCGATAATTAGTTTAGAGCTCTGAAGAGAGGACCGGCGTCTCTGGGAGGCCTGTTTTCCAAAGACAGGGTGTTGTAACACATAATGCTCATCTAATGATGGGTTGGAGTATTATAGGCTATGTTTTAAGAACTCGAAACTCGTAGATGAGAACAACTTATTCTGATGAAAGCATTGTCTAGCTATGTCACGAATACTTTGGTCCTCTCACATGCAGGCATACTTAGTTTTAACACCAGCTGCTAGATGGAAGACTGAAAAATACTTGATGTTCAAATGGGTGCTTAGCATACTCAAAACCATCTCAATCAAAATATTTAACTTGGGTCCAGATTAGTTCACTTTCAGTCTTGCTGTGAAATCGGCGGAATCAGATCGATGCCCGCAACTTGCGGCAGGGTGACTATGGCATGGACAGCCACGTGACTGGGATGGTTCCCTCTCTTCCAGAGGGTCACGGTTTCATTTACTTTCAGCTCTGTTGTACGATTTTAAGGTATAAGTGAAGAATTGCAGTTCACAATCTAGAAGCTTTGAAAATATTCTATTCTCTTCATATTTAAAATCTAAGGCTTTGATTTAGTGAGGATTTGAGGCAAGTAACTTTGAAATTCTGTTTCCAAGAGAAGGAGAAAGTAGCGTTGCTTGTAGCAAGTATGGGAAGAAGAGTAGGGATTCTTTTATCTGCAACAATAGGCCATGGTGCTGCATTTTGTCAGTATAACAATAGAGAAAATGTATGGACTACTTGATGGCCCATTAAAATGTATTATTTGTATTCCAGGAGGTGTTTTAAAAAGTAAATCTTTGTAATTACTATTAGTTACATACTTCGGAGTGTTCGATATTGTTGTAAGAAACTGTGACATAATTATATGTAACACAAGTCTCTGGCTGTGTATCAGCAGCCTGCCTTCTTAAGAGCTAATATATTTGGTGGAGAAGAAAACAAGCAAGAGGGCTGCAGTAAAACTTATCCTCTCCTGGATGCTTGCTTGCTTTTTTTTTTTTTGCTACTCACTGTTACGTAGGTAGCAAAAATTACAATTCTTCTTGAGATATTACTACTTAAATCTTTTGATTACCTAAATTTATGTACAGTGCAAAGAAAAGTAAATTTGAGGTAGTCATACATGGTAAAAGTAATGCACTTCTTGTTTTTTGCTAGGTGCCCAAAGTAACATTAACCGGTAAACTACGATGAGAAGTTACTGCTTCCCACCTTTAAAGCCCTAAATCCTAGCAGCGCGTATTGCTGCTTGTAAAGGCAGGTTACATATGACTTTCCTGGAAGAGACTATTGTGATTTCAAGTTAAATCATGCACTTACAAGAAACCGGTATAGTAAACCCACCAGACTGGCCACAGACCAGCATCCAAAGTAAAGAAAGATGTCTCCTCGTGTGTCAGTTGCCTGCAACTCGGCCACAGTCAATGCATATGCAAATGTTGTGACGGGCCAGTTTATTAATTAGTCTTGTTTTTCTGTTTAGTTTTATAGGACTTGGGTTTAATTCATCAACGTTGAGGAGAGGTTTCATGAACAGTTTGCTTACGTGCCAGGCAGAGTCAAGCAGAGGTCAGCAGGGATGCCCCAGGCTGTACCAGGAGCACACAAACTGTTCTGTATTAGAGTTCACCCTTGCCAAGCTGACCCCAGCTGCAGTAGTTGATTAAATGGAGTGATCTATACCTGCTTCCGCTCAGTCTATAGAGCGTACCGTTTATCCTGTGGTGGGGATACACAGATCCTGTAATTTGCATTTTATACAAATTCTAAAGCGGCATATATGCTCCTTAGATTTTTTTTTTTTTCTGTGTTGCTGAGTTTTCTGGTGTGCTGCTATGTATGCTATGTATACAGAGGAGTTGTGTGGATTTTAAGGACTGAGTGCAGCATGACTTGGAAAAAATGTAGCTGTCCTTGAATACTACCACTGGTGACTTTCATTTGCACCCTTCACTTATTAAAATATGTTCCTGCTGATCTTTTGAGGTGCAAGACCCTTTCTCTGCCCACCCTCCCAAATGTAGTCAGTAAAGCTGTAAGGGAGGTGGTCATAACCTAGGTATATCAAAGGTAGAATGTGATTTTTTTTTTTTTTCCCTATTACACAGTTTCCATTATAGTGACATATGGGGAGGAGAGTAACCAGCAATTTGGCTGGTATAGTAAAGATATTTTCTTCACTTCGTATTTTGTGTTCCCATCTAGCTGAGTTCAACGAGGGATGGTTTTATTTATTTGGTTTTATTTATTTGGTTTTATTTATTTGGTTTTATTTATTTGGTTTTATTTATTTGGTTTTATTTATTTGGTTTTATTTATTTGGTTTTATTTATTTGGTTTTATTTATTTGGTTTTATTTATTTGGTTTTATTTATTTGGTTTTATTTATTTGGTTTTATTTATTTGGTTTTATTTATTTGGTTTTATTTATTTGGTTTTATTTATTGTCATGTGCAATGTCTAGCACAGTGGGGCCTGCTTCTGTAATTCAGCTGGTATAAGAGTTTCTAAAGCCAAACAGCTATTTCTTCTGTTAACCAGAAGTATGTGCAAGGATAGTCCCGCCAAGTTTGATAGTATATTTGCTTCGTGTGTGTATCCTTTGACTTGCTTTCCAGGATAAAACCACATAGCTTCCACCTACCATATAATGATGTAGCCCTCAGGGAAGTTTTGAATTGCATTGGGAGTTTTCCCCTTGGAGATGAAACCCTACAAACCACAAGTTAGGAGACAGCGAAGAACTACTGGTTGTTTGCCCTTTTTTCCCTTCCTCCCTATCTGTAGTTAAGGAAGTTTCCAGCATGCCTGTGAATTGAGGACTATCTTGTCCACCCTGTTGCATCACCACTGGTGAACACTGAACCTCTTTCTTATCTCATAGATAACCACTAACAGCAGGACTCCTTTAAGAGTTGAGGACAACATTTAAACTTCCCTGTCAGTGGTTTTCTCCTGCTGACTGGTACAAATTGCTAGGAAAGTGTCAAGTCCTTTTGCAACAGCTGATCTACAGATGGGTTAGAAATGAGTGGTTGTTGGAATATAAAGGCCTAAGGTCAAGACACTCAAACTTTGCAGCTCACGAGGAAAGAAATAAGCTGTGGTTGTTGGCAATTGACATGGTGAAAAGACAATCTTAAAGTAGATCTGTGATTGGAAAAAGGTGATTTCTAAGTGGCTTGCAGATGCATCTTGTGTGTTATTTCAGTAATTTGCGATGCATTTTTCTAGTATAACTTTCTGGTTGGTGTATTGTGAGGATGTTGTTTTAACTTTTCCTTCCTCCTCCAGTGTCCAGGATGGGGAGGATGAGGATTTTGGAGAGCGCTCAGTCTGGGAGCCTGGCTACTTAGCAGAAGGCATGTAGGCGTCATCACTCTAACCCTGGAGACCAATTTTCCCATGCTGTTAGAATCCTGTGGGGGCTTCGCTGCTTGCCACCCGATTTTGAGGGAGGTTAGTGGCTTTGACTGCCTGTTTCAATGTCCATTTTGTCACACCCAACTACTTGGTGGCTCTCATCAGATTAGTCTGGCCTTTGCGTGCTGGAAAGGTATTAGAATAACAAAGGGCAGTTAACGTACAACTTGAGGCATGTCTTGGTGTGCTTGAGTTATGTTTCTTTGTTTTCTGTTAATATTTTGAATAAGACTTTTTTTGAGCTGGCGTGTTACTATAGTAACTATGAAACTCAGATACAAAAATTAGCAATGCACAGTTCAATCTGAAAATGCCCTTTGGGTTCTAGATATCTTGTAAGCAAGGAAATAGTTCTTGGTCTTTTGCTGGCTAGAAAACGTAAAGCAACGTTTAGCTTACAGATAAATTGTCCTGAGATATTCAGAAACGCTTATGCATGAAGTAGGAGGAAAATTGTGTAACTATCAAGCTGCATTAGAAACCAAAAGAAAAAAGCTATTATTACCACATAAAAAATACTGAACTGAGACCTATTCTAAGTAGAGCAGTCAAGTATGTTTTCATGTGGCTTTTTTATTTCTTGTTTTATGAGCTAAAATAGAAATTACTCCTGTTCAGCTTTGAAAACACTGCATAATGTTTTCTACTTTTTTAAGACTGTTTTTTGTGCTAGCTGTACCGTGCTGCCCTGAGATCACTGGACTACAGCTGACATACGTTTGGTAGATAGTTCTCGTTGACAGAAATGCCAATTAAAAAAGCTATTACAATAGCAATAAAATAATGGGCTTATTAATATTCACAATGTCTGAGAAAATCAAATTATCTTAGAATGTTTTTCTTTCAAATGGAAATAATCAATCTGCTGCTAACTGTAACTGTCAAAATACGAAGATTTTAAGTTAGAGATGTTTTTAAATTACTGCTCTTCCCCACGGTTTTTAATGGGTTTGTCTCCATTTATTGCTTTCTGATGTGTAAAGAAAGAATACTTTTAACTTTAATTTTTTTCCCCCTCATGTAGAAGTGTTAGGAATACCAGTTTGACACTCCATGTTTTTGCTGGAAGGCTTGCTTTGTGTCTTAGGAATGTACTGTGAACTCTTACTCCCAGCTTTTTAATGAACGGGGCAATCATGTCATCAACTTCATCGGCTAGGAAGAATATGTCAATTAAGATGTCTTTAAATAAGGCACAAGACTGAGATAAACAAACTTTTCTGTTGCCAGTTAAAGATGTTCTCAGTCTGTTAGATGCTGTTGGTCTAATGTCACGGTCCTACTGCTTATCCAGTCGTTACTAGTTTGTGACAGTTTTTCTTGAACTCTGCTATTCCCTCTTTGGACAGAAGGTAAAATTCCTTAACACCTGTCTATCTCTGTCCTTTGTGTGTGATAAGGAAATGAATGCTAAGTAAAAGAGATGAAAGAGCATGTGCGAGACCTTCAAAAGCAGGTTGTAGCTGCAGAACTGAAAGGGAAAGGAACAAGGGAGTAGAAAGATGTATGTGGTGGTGGTGGAAGCAAGATCGCTTCTTTCTTGGTCTTCAAGTACTCATGGCTTCAGCTTGAGAAATGCTGTTCAAAGGGCGAGGGGATGAATTTCCAGTGTATTAAACCCAAGTTTTCGTTAAAAGATCACATCGTTAGATAAGAAAATCAGTTTTCCCGTGTGATTGGTGTCTAAGTGACAAAAAACTGAAGGGGATAGCTAAAACCTGTCTTGACCAAAATCTGTTGCAACCCAGGAAGTGCAGTGCTGCTTGATACCTAATCATCTTTGTTGAAGAGGAGGACATCAGGACAGCGTGTGTCATGTTCACACCGCTTCATTCATCTCATTAAACGATATTCTTATACAAATGCTGATGGCTGTAATGAATCCTCTAATGAATGTCCATGTTTTTTCCCTCTTTTGAGATGAGGATGTCTTATGCATTAATTTGTTTTTATTTTACAGACTATAAGCTCTTATGTCAGAGGCTTGTCGCGCAAGGTAATGTGTTGGGAATAGATGCTAAAAGAAATCAGTAGCATCTCTTCTCCATTCTTTAAAGATTAATTTAGCTAATAAATACATTCTTCAGCAATGATCAAGTTGCTAATCTAAATACTGCATAATTTGTTTAATTGTGGGGAAAGCAGGGACAAATTCCATCTGTACAAATCAGTGAAAGGGAATCTTATGATTGCTATAATCTCCAAAATTAAATTGGATAATATCTGCATAATGATAGGATTTGCATGGCTCTTTAGACCTCCTGCCTTTGAATAAGTTCTGGTGTAGTTATTATATCTTTCTGCTTTGTGACACTGCCAGAACCCAAATTTCTGTTTGTTACTTCAACATACTGTTAAAGAGTCTGGGTCTTGAGGAAGAGTTATTTAGGTTTTTAGAGGAATTATCTAGTATTTTTTTGGTTACAAATACTGCCAAAGACTGAATACTTATCTTCAAAGCCATGTGTAGCTGGACACATGTTTGCAATTGGCTAGATTGTGTCTTTTAAATTAAATATATTAAAATAATTAAATCGGTGAATATAAATACTGGATCTGTGAATGTTCATATCTGAAATCATTCTAGATTCATTCTAAGCTTTGCTATTAAATATATTTGTGATTTATGTATTAAATGTGATTGTGAAGTGGGTATTTCAAGCCATCAGAGATGGGCTGTGAACAGCTGAAGTTGATTATTGTGGCCACCTGACTTTAAAGGGAGGTATTTACCCACCACCTGATGCTAACTCTGTAAGAAGGCAGAATTTATGTGATTAGGTCAGTTGATACACTTGGGGGAAAAGGCACAGGCCTTCAGGGCACAGTTAATGTATATGACACTTTTTGTTGTGTCACTTATTCGTCTGTGAGCTTAGTTTATGCTCAGGAGCCAAATAATTTATCTTCATTCTTCAGAGGATTTAACTTTCCTCATGGCGAGCCACAGTGGATTGCTGGTCTGTGATAGGTATGTGTGTCTTGTTTCTGAGAATTCCTTGTTCTCTTGTTATACTTGGTATAAGAATAATGAAAAGTTTCTTTGGCGCTGACCTGTGTGACTTTTTTTTGTTTGTTTACTTTTAATAACAAAATATGCCAGATAAAATTCTCTCCCTGCTCTGAAGAGATACAGTGACACTCATATTGCTGAGGGACTTTTAATAGGAAGTGGCATTATAGAACCATCCTCTGAAAAGCTGCTTGGATCCTGTCCATCGTGTTATTGATCAAAATGTTTGGTTGCAAGAGCGAGGTGAGGCTGGCAGTTATGTGTCTGAAGTATTTAATGGCCTTTTAAAAACACCCTTATAGTGGGTACTTATTTTGGCAATCTGGGAATTGTAATGGAAAGAATTGTGATAGAGCCAGAATTAACATATCTTCCTTGTCCGTCTGTTCTTGCTTTGGTTGGCCATTGGGTATTGCAGGGGAGCGGTACTGTCTCTCTTTTCACTCTATAGCTGACCAAAAGAAGATGAAATGGCACGTACCTTACCTCTGTCATTGTATGCTTTGCAGTATCTGCATGGCTGAGCAATTTGCCTCAAATGTAATTTTTCCAAAAGAGGAAAAGGTTGCTGCAAGTTGGACCATGTGAATATGATATTGGAAAAAAAAAAATTGCTTAAACCAGTTTGGTTATAGATTTCTGCTTAGACAATAAGAAAACACTTGCTTCTTGCTGGAGACTTGTGTTTCCATAAACAGAATATTTAAAGCAGCAAGCATTGTTCAAAATGCTTGTGTTGAACTTTTCTTTATCTATTTCGAATAACATGAAATGAGAACTCTACTGTGCAGTAGCGTGCAACTCACTCAGCAAGCGATGCATGATATCGCTTTGCAGTAATTTCCATGAAGAGCTGAGACGACCTACGGCTGCCCTTGTTAATAATCAAAACTCTCGGATCCTTTTGTGATCCTAGTTCTGATACCCTCAAGATGTTAAAAATGGAGGTCCTGTTTTCACTTAAATCTTCAGCAATTTCCATCTTCTGTAGCAGCTTGTATACTTTCCTCAAAGATTTCCACGTAGTTTACAGTCTGAGTTTTCTAGACTGGAAACTTCTCTTTATAAACTTAGATCTTTTTATAAGTTTACACATATAACTAAAAAGAGCTAAATGAGAAAACCTAATTACTTGCTGTGGCTCTGCAGCTTGATCCAATGATGTGAAAAGATGCTATTAATAGTTAATGTTCTTTATCTTGAATCCCTTAAATAATTGGTGAAATACCATATTTAGAACAATTGCATCATAACAGGAGATGATTTAAATGGAGTCTGTGTAGGCAGCTGCTTTTCTCAGGAAATTCTTGGGAAGTTGTGTGCCCTTGTTTACTTTGCAGTAGGAAATTAGGCATCCAAGAACTTGACTCTCCTTGAAATCATTTAATTTAACTTTTAAGTGGCCAGGTATGTTGTCTTTGACACTTTATGCCAAGAGGTAACAATTTACTTATAATAAGTTGACATCAACACACACGGGCGAAAAAAACCCCATGGCAGTTCCTCCCTATGGTTATGAAGTGTGAGGGTACTGCACTGGTCTCCAAAAGCCTTTTGAGGTTTTTGTAGTTCTTGAATCTGTAAAAGAGTAAAACTTCATGGTAGTACTACATACTTGTGTGTTGCTTAGATAATGGTTTGAGATCAGAAATGCTGCTTGGGGCAGTCTTCACCATGGACAAATTAACAACTTGGTGCATTGAAGAAGCAGACAATTTCTCTTTCATATCTGCCCTAGAGGGATTGCTGCAAATGCAGCTTTTACACTATATATGAGTCATGTCACAGATGCCATTCCTTTGAGTATTAATTTTACCCTGTTTTCTTTTATTGCTAAATATTTGTTTTAGCAAGAGAGGCCCTTCAAAATCAGCGTCCCGTTGTGGGTAGGTCTGTAAGATAAAAGCAGTCCCTGTCTTTTAGTTAGGCATTTTGCTCATTTTCTAAACATGCAAAGGTGAAGTGGATTCTTAAAAACTTTATTCTTGCCAACTGCTTTTTTCTTTTGTTTTAAGAATAGCGTACATTCTCCAGCAAAGTAATCCAGAAAATGTTTTTTTCTTTTCTGAAGACTGAAACTGCCATCTAGCAGCCTAATAGAGTCTCCTACCAAAGATAAACTGTGCATCAGGGTGAAGTTTACTCAGTGTTTATATGTAGAAAATAAAATATTTACTTTTTTTTTCCCTAATACTAAGCTTATACATAAAAATAAGGAGAGTATCAGAACAATAAACCTACTTTACCACAGACCTGCTGCTGATGCTTGGAAGGAGTCACATGTGAGAGCAGATGGAAGGGTACATCAGTTACCAAAAATCTGGTGATGAGGGACAGAACACGTTCTTTCTGAGTTCTTACTTTCTGTGACTAGACTTAAGTCCTCTGCTTTCTGTTGGCAAGTGTGTTGGGGGGGGCAGGTTTTCTTCATAAATTGCTTTTCTTGGAATTGTCAGTTTATTACTTTCTCATTTTAAACATTCTTCTCTCTTTCTCTGGAAATCTTTGCAGCTAACTTTACTTTCTCTCTCTTAGCTGTCTGGGAAATCTCTCTCCATTTATTTCTCTGCTTTTTATCCAAAACTTTGATATTAATTTTAAAGTTTTATGCTGGTAATATCGGTATCTTGTAACAACAGCAGTTAGTGGGCAATCAGCAAAAATTAAAATGAGAGTTTAAAATGACACCTCTTTGTCATGCTGGTGTCAGGTTTTTATTTTTAAACTGAAATCTGTTTCTTGTTGATGGAGCTTACATTTTAGCTGAAACCACAATACAAAGTTTTAGAGTTCATGCTAATGAAAGGAGAAGCTACAGGGCTGTTTGTGGGTGGCTTTTTTTTTGAGGGAATATTTAATTTGCAAAAAGCCAAGGTAAAATTTGCAGAATGTTTTTGGTTAAAAATAGGAATGTGATCAGAATGACTCACGTTGTGCATCACTTTGTTCTGTTGTTCCTTAAATGCTTTTCCTTTCCCACTAGGGGGATATGTTCATATATGTGGATATTAAAAAAAAAAAAAAAGCCAGAGGAGTGTGTGCTAGTGAGCAAAACTATTAACTTTCTCTTGTTAGGCAAACAGCAGTCATGCAGTCATTGGTTTGGTGATGTGTGGGTGTATATGTTTGAATACAGTGTTAGTATTTTACTGAATGCTATAAGGTCACCTGGGCAAGGTTGAGTCTGTCTATAAAGTTCTCTTTAAAAACCATTGATTGGACTACTTCAGTAACTGATATAAAGTAATACCATTCACAAATAGGAGGTCTGTCTTTCTCTTAACCTACCTTCAGCATTACAGTTACTAACCTGCACCATTACGGATTTTTGGCATTAAATCTCCAATCCATTTCTGGAGATTGTTCATTTCGAGGTCTCATTCTTCTGTATTTCATGAAACAAAATCTGTCTTCTGGTGGAAACTGTAATTGAGCAGTTCCTCTTACAGAATTAATTTTTTTTGTTATGATTTGTAAAACCTGAAGGCTTCTTTACTTAGATTTTCTTTATAACTTTGGGTGAGGCTTTGCTGTAGCGAAGGCCCGCTTCATAGGTCAAGAAAGGAGTTTTGAATATGCACCCTTACTTGAAAATAATCTTGCTTAGAGCTTGATATATTCTGAAATTTTTTTACTTGATTCTAGTAGTAGTGTACTACTTTGTTTCAGTCACCTAATTTTTGCCATTGATATGAAAATAGGAAAAGCCACCCTCAGTGATCTATCCTCCTCGCACTTCTGAATAACTGAAGTTATTCCACTAAGCATAGTACTTCATTACAAAACTTACTACATTTGTTGTCAGCTGTTACCAGTGCTACCACTTGAGCAGTGGGTGGGAAGAGGCAGCCAGTTCTCTAGAGCGTTCCGCAAGTGTTGGCTGAAGCGGCTTGCGTGTTCCTTGTGGTATGCTTTTGAGCCTGGGCAGTCTTGCTGTATGCCAGGCGACAGTCTGATAGACGCTGCATTTTTTTTCTCTTGTCTACCAAAGCACCCACAGAGTTCTGTTTCTGAAAGGTTTCTAGCTCCAACATCCGGTGGTAAGGATTCTTCAGCGCAAATGTCATTGCTGGAAAAAACACCATTCCTTTCACCATGTCATTTGAATTACAATTTGAAGAGAATGAGTGGTTCACGTGCTCTCGGTTAGCAGTTATGCTGATGTGGGAGTTGTAGAGGTCCTACTCAGTTCTCCCTGCTTGCCTGGAGGTGTTACACAGGGCCCACAGCAGGAAAAAGTCCTTGTATCTTCTTCCTTTCAGCAGGAAAAAATGCCATTCTGACGTGGGTGGAGGGAAAGTGGGTGGTTCTCCTTGGCTCGTTAGAAAATACTGCTTTTACGTAATCACTTTTCACGCTCCAGCTATGTGTGGAAAATAAAGTTTGGGTGTGGGCATAATACCCTTCCATTAAGAGAACCTGGGAATTCAGTGACTGGCATAGCTGTATGTTTTTGTGTTGAGTAAATGGAAGCTAAACCTGAGAAAGAGTTTCTGCATTGTGCTGTCTTAATGGAGCACTGAAAAAATCAGTGCCCGTGCTCCTAAAACCAGTGTTCCTCACCAGAAACTGAAACCTCTCTCTCTGGGGTTGGGAAGTATTCAAAAGATTTTTTAAGTCTAGAATTTTTGGTAGAGATTGCAGTTGGTCTTTGGACACCAAGTGTACTGCACCTTCAGGGACTTGTGCATTTTCCTCTTCACCTGCTTACCCCAGTGGACTCTGTCTTCTTTCTTTGTCCTGCTTTTACTTCTACATTTTCAGCATCTCCACTCCATCGACTTATTCTTGGTTTCCCTGTGAGGTCCTTTTTTGTTGGGCTGTCAGGAGTCTCTGTCTTCGTGCTGCACAGTCTGGTCTCATCAGGTCCATCCTGGTTTCTCTCCCCTCTCCTCCGCTCTAAAGTGTAGACCCCTTCTAGCAAATGAAGGTTATGCTGCTCTGGCATGGCCCGGAGGAGGTGAGAGTGTGTGGCTTCAGGGAAGGTGCAGGCTGTGGAGTAGTTTCTATTACCAGCTTCCTGGTGAATTGCCACATCATAGGTCCCTTGAGGCTTTGGACCTGGTGTGTGTGTGCAGCGCTCCAAGGGGAGCGTGCTACCGGCGGGTAAGAGATGAGGTGATAGATTGACACTGGCTCAAGCGTGGAGTGTGTGGACACTGCTACTCCATTTAACCAACAAGTGATTAGGTATTTCAGCAGGATCAGCATCCAGTACACGCATAGAGGGACACAGTTCTACGTTTGTGGTCAGGAGCTGTTGCTTGCTTGGTCCATCTAGGCATAATGTTGAGAGAAAAGGAGAGCGTGCTGTTGCTTGGTGCAAACCCTAAGGCTTGCTAGCCTAAAATCTAAAGCTCAGCGGTGACCCGTGATGTACCAGGTACACTAGGAACTGAAGAAAAACCTCTGATGTTACTGCTAAAAGCCTCATTTTGAGGAAGGCAGAGCAGGCCTCTGGACTGGTTAGTCCTAAGGTGCACTCGTACTGAAGCCCCTTGTTTCACTCTCCAAACCAGGTGACTTGCTAACTTGTCTCATGGGGCGGTGGGCCCCTTGCAAGCAGTCTGCTTGCGGAAGAGATCCCAGTGAGCCAGGGCATGCGGAGTCGAGCATCTCCTGAAATAAAGGGCATATGGTGATACCTGGCAGTGTATGTAAGAGCGTTGCAGTTCTGTGACTTAGTGTCACATATTGATCAGTTGTCCTCCAGTGTGGTTTTTGTCCTTAAAAGCTTTTGCCACCACTGAACTGTAACACTGCTTTAATGTGTTCTAAATTCGGAATTGAGGTTTCTCTCTCTGTGGTCCTTAATAGGAAAATGTAATTTCTAGAAAACTGAACAGAAATCCCTTTGGCCCGGCAGGAGTTGAAGAAGCTTCTAAATACTGAGTCCTACACTCCAACTTTATTACTCTGTTTTCTTATATCTTGCTGAATTTTGTGGATTGTAAACATCACTTGAAGATAACAACGTTCTGTGAAGCAAAACCAACCGACTATATTGTGACAGGAAACGTAGGTTGTGAGGAGATTTGATTTTTGGAAAACTGCTGGTGGGATTAACTTGAGTAAGCCAGACAGGTCATGAGTATCTTGAAGTGGCATTGCTTTTGCAGAAAGTCATGGTTCCACGCCAAAACAAAAATTACCTTAATGCCCTGCTTTACTGGGTTATTATGTATGCACTGCTGGGTCTACTACATTTCCCACTTTTTGCCTTTCATCTTTCAAAATCAATTGCTTCTGTTTTTCTTTGCTTTTAATTAAAAAAAGTAAGTTCTTTTTCAGTACTTGATTTTGTCCAGGCAAATAGCAAAACTAAAGATTGTTGATGTCTATTGGAAATTCAAAATCTAATTGAAATGCTTTAATATAATTTTGCACTCTGCTAATACAATTGATGTAAATTGCAAATATTCTTTAAGAGCCTTAATTTGAAAACTTTATGCACTCTTCAGAATGAAATATATTTACCTAAATGTTACTATTTTTACATTAACGTAATGCCAACAGGCCACGATGGACCTGGGAGAAATACTGCTGCTCACACAGAAATCCAGATAAGGACTGGTTTTGATTTGCCTGGTTCCTAATGATGGCTGGTATTGCTGCTTCTAGAGTGTTTTTCATTAACTGCTTCATGCAGCTTAGTCAAATGTCATAGTTGTATGCTTTTACTTTGGATAATGCGCAATATGAAACTCTGGGATTGTCCAGCTTCTCACCATTGTGCATTAGTGAAGGAGGGTGACTTCCTTAGCTTAGGAGAAGGGTGTCCTTCCTTATTTTTACTTAGTTCTTTGAATGGAAATTGGAGAGCTGGGATTGTCTTGTGAAATATTAGCACAAAATTCAGCAAAGCCAAATATGCTCCTTGGATCATGCCAAAAGAGGCTTTGAAAAGAATTCCTTCATTTGGAAGCTTGTCTACATTATAACACAACAAAAATGGTAAAGACATAAACATAAAGCAAGTAGTACAGTCATTTAGAATAGAATTGACTGTTACCAGTTTGATTAGTATCAGCATGCCTGATCAGTGCTCTGTTTGTAGGGAGTTTCGAAGCTTACTTCGGTCATTTTAACTTTTCACCAGTTTTGGTCATGTCTCCTTATCGCTGCTGTTCTTGCACAAGTTAGTCGGCGTTAGGAGACCCTCTGACAAAGTGAGCTGATTAAGGACAGTGTGTCGGTGTCAATGGCAGGTGTTTTTTCTGGTGCTAGAGACACTGTAGCTGCTCAGTAGTGTGGAATTTTGGAGAATGAAAATAAAGAGTAGCTACTGTGGTGTATCTTATCCTCAGATTGGTCCCTGGCTTGGAGGCTGGAGACCCCTCCCTTGCCTCAGTAAAGATCTCACTGTAAATGGAGAATTCCGAGCGTTGCCTCTCCCAAATTACCCGGCTTGTATCTAGTTCTGTGGTTCTTTGTGGGTGTAGATGTTGGCTATGGATCTGTTTGATTTACTGGGAACTGGCTACTTGCGTGCTTTCTCCCCTCTTGAACCTAGCCTTTATTTCTGCTGAGGTTATTTGTTTGTTTTTCAGATGAGACCCTTTTTGCTCTTCCTGCTACATCTGCGCCTCTGATGCACTCCTCTGCAGGCAAGTTCTTTCTGCTCACCTTTGTCTGAATACATCCTGCATTTCTGATCTGATCTCATTAACTCTTTCCAATTAGTCTGCCTTTGGCAAAAGTCAGCATGGGTCCAAGAATAGCCTCTATCACATTTTTCAGTTTTGACTTTTCAGTTGATCTGTTCAAGATTTTAATACGCATTCATTTCTTTACATGGTAAACTGTTTTATAAACAAGCTACAGCCATCTGTGAATTCTTGGACCCTTGATGTAGGAGAGAAGTTGATACTATTAACAGGTTAACACATCAAAGCATAGTTGCTTTACTGATTTAGCAGAAAGATTTAATCCATAGTAACTTTCTGCAGTATTTTATATAAGTAAAATTTGTACCTGTAGTATTTATTTAGTGGTTTTTGTTAGCTACACTATCCACCAAATTCCCATTTTAAAAAAGTGTCAAAAAAAGCCTTCTTACTGGCATGCGCGTTTGAGCATATGTTTATGCACAAGCATACACTCATACCCTCTCTCTGCCTCACCTTGCAACCCCGCCCTCCCTCTCTCACTTTGTTAATATTGCCTGCTGTACTTGGATGCTCTGTACTTGTCTGGCATCTTCAGCTTTACTGTGATCTTTGCGCTGCATAAAGTTGCTGCTTCTCTAGCCTCTTGCATACTTCTCTGCTAGAAGAGGTGAAATAGAATAGTGTACTTTAACTGATACTTTGTTTTAATGCCTAATAGTATTTATGATAGAACTTGGAAGAACCTCTTAATAACTAACATCATGTGAACCTGTCATGAAAGTTTGCATTGACTTTAAGAGCACTTGCATTCTCTAACTTTCCTTTCTGTCCACGGTCACAGAAAAAGTTATGGACTTGCAGGAGCAGCCAGGTAGCACTAAGTCGCTTGGTCAAGAGGATTTTACTGCAGTCCCGCTTGATACTGCTCCTTCTCTTCCCTCCTTCTCTCCTATCTCAGCTGATCCCTTTAAAGAGCACGCAGCCTTTGACACACTCTCAGATGGATTACCTGCAGGAGGCATTTACAAAGAAAATGCAAGTGAGGTTTGTAAAGAAACTATGGAAAATGCAAGAAATCCATTTCTTGCAGAGGGAAATGAAAAAGACGTTTCGGAGATGAAATACTCAGAACCCCCATTTGCTAAAGCAGAAGCAGCCATTTTATCTCAAGCTAAAGAAGAAACACAGCTAGAGGGCCCTAAAGAATTGCCTAATCTGGAGAAAATGCCTGCACAGCAGCTGAAAATGTCTCCAGAAACTCCTCAAGATTTGTTTGAGAGAAACGAGGAAGATCTCTTTTATAACAAAGATGAATACAGAGGTGGTGATCATGATGAAAAAGGGGCATTGAAAGAAGACCCTCTTAGGAGGGAGGAATATGCAGACTTCAAACCATTCGAGCCAATATGGGAAGTAAAAGGTGCTAGTCACGGACTGAGCAGCGTGAGAGAGGATGTTGGAAGTAAGATAGATACCAAACCAGAAAGCAGTTTAGATGAGAAATATGGTGTAGATAAGCTGAATGTGCAGAAGGATTATGAAAGAGAGAGTGAAGGCAGCGCTGAAGATCGCTCTTTCCCAAGTACCCCAGAAGCTGTAAAAGAACCTTTGCAGACTTACATCACTTGTACTAAATTTGAATCCTCTATAAGTCCTGATGGTAACAAAGTCAAATCTCTTTCTCCACTAGAGGAAGGCACTTCAGAGAATAGAACCGATGACGAGAAAAAAATTGCAGAAATGAAAGCTCAGACGAGCACAGAACAAGGTGATTTTAGCACTCAAGCAGTTGGCAAGCAGGAAGGCCAGGAAGCTGACTATGCTAAAACAGAGAGTAAATCAACAGTACCATCTGACACTGCAGCAAATATGCCTGAAGGTCTTACTCCTGATCTAGTACAAGAAGCATATGAAAGCGAAATGCATGATGCAGCATGTACAAAACTTGCTTATGAAACAAAGATTGATTTAGTTCAAACCTCTGAGTCAGTACAAGAGACTCTGAAACCTGTGACACAACTCTGTCCCTCATTTGAAGGGTCGGAAGCTGCTCCATCACCAATATTGCCAGATATTGTTATGGAAGCCCCACTGAGTACTGGGACTGCTGGTGCAGAAGCATCTGCCGTGCAGCTTGAAGCTTCCCCATTAGAAACATTTATTCCTACTGCTAATTATGAGAATGTAAAAGAAGAGACTGAAAAACCTCCCTTATACCAAGAGGCAGTGAATGTACCACTGACACAGGCCCAAGAAGCAAAAGAGGCGTTAGCATTTAAAAAACCTGATCATGATCATGAGAGTAGCCCCAGTCCTGAAGATATAGAGACTCCATATATATCTATTGCATGTGACTTAATTAAGGAAACTAAGGTCTCTGGTGAATCTGCTTCTCCATCCTTTACAGATTATTCAAAGACACCGATACCAGAATGCATTTCTTGGGATGTGCCTGAACACAAGGAAGTTGTTGAAAAACTGTCTCCACAGTTTGGAAAATCTGACTTGTTTAGTAGCCAGGTGATACCTGACTTTACTGAGAAAGTGAGCGAAGATCCATCTCTCATCTTAAAAAGTAAATCAACTGAGAATATTGTAACTGATGAACATGAGGAGCGACTAGTGGATTCAGTAGCTGCCACGGGCAAGCCTTATCTGGAGTCTTTCCAACCCGAACTGGACTCTTCCAAAATTGTTGCCACTCTGCCGTCTGAGCCAACACCTACAAAAATAGCCAAGGCAGAGAAGATTCCTCTTCAGATGGAAGAGCTGAATGCTATCGCTTATTCAGCTGATGTATCTGTTGCTACAGAACCAAAAACAGCAGACAACAAAGCGCTCTCACCCATGGAGTCTTCCCCAGTCCCAGTGGAAGAAGACTTTGTGATGTTAGCTCATCCTAAAACTGCTCCTGAGTTTGTGGCAGAAGCCACTGACAGAGAAATAATGCACAAAGATGACAGTGAAGAGATTGCTAAGGTGATCCAAGGTGAGAAGAGGCAGTTGCCTTGCCCAGAGCTACCCTGTGATCTGTCTATAAAGAATGTAGAAGTAAAAGCTGAGGAAGATACTACTGCCTTGAAAAAGTCCTTGGAGGCTGTGGACAGAGAAGTGCCTGAAGTATCCATGATGTCTTTACCGGCCACAGATACCTCACCTTTATCTGCTGAAAAAGAGATAGTCAGTGTAGTAAAACCAGAAGCTTTTGAGAAGGAAGCTGAGCGAGAAGCTGCTTCTGTTAAAGAAAAGGAAAAACCTACTGCTGTATTTTCAGCAAAGCTGAATAAATCTTCAGGTAATCTGTGTATGCTGTCTTGCAGTTCACTAATCTGCATAATTCTTTAGCTAAACTTAAGCATGTCATGACTTAATCTTTTTAAGTCACTTTCTGTAAACTTCTCTATGTAGGCCAAGGATAACAGAAAATGTTAGTGCCTGCACTTTTACCTTTTTCATATTCTGATTGCTTTAGTACTTTTTTTTTCTATTTATCAGGGATGGACTCACTGTCTCCAGTTTTCTCCTTCAGTTCTCCTGCTGGTGATCTGTTGATACAGAAATAAGTCGCTACTCACTGCAAGCTCTTCTGTGGTTGTCTACAGGCTGGGCATTAGGTGGCCTTCCAAACTTGCTCTTAATATGTGATAGGAAGACAAGGATGGTGTTTCAGTCTGTTGTGTGTACATGATTTGAAGAGGCATTTCTTTCTTTTCATACACGGTCCAGACATCAGACTTTGAAACGTAGGAAAATACCCTTGCTGCTACTGTATGTGTCTGGAATCTGGAAAAGAACCTGCGCATCTCCACTCATGTGACTTGCAGCTTGCGTTAGATCAAGGCCAGGGGTTTAAAATAAATAGCGCACATGAGGGAGCTTAGTATTCAGGTTACTAGGAAAGTGGCCATTAAGAAGTTGAGTATCCTGCAAACATTAAAATTTGTTTATACACAGCACAGATACTAATTTCCATTTTTCTTTTCAGGTGGGGCTTGCACTTCAGTGTAGTTAATTTTTCTTCTAGTAATGTGTAGTTTAAGTAGCACAAAGTTGAAGGAAGGATAAGACCATTGTTGTGTTGCGTTCTGTTTTCTAAACTGAATGCCTCGTGGAGTCCCAGCTCTTTTAGACTAGAGGAGTACTTTGCTTTTTCATACCACAGCACTCTGCTGCTACTGAAGTCTTGCACCAGAAGCATTCCTGCTAAAAACAGCTACTGCAGAAAGCACAATGACTTCATTCTAAACAGAAAACCAAATGTTAGTTTGACTCAGCAGTAGTATATTTGTGCAGTAGCTGCAGTCTACAGTTCATAAAATACTACATTCCTAATGTATGTCTTCTGCATCAAATGTATTTTGGAAGGGAATAATAGACGTATGTGGAGGGGAACATCAGGGTGTTAGTGCAATTGAAATAGGGTTTGGAAAATAAGGTAGAAGACGTAGTTTTTATGTTTAACTTTGCATGATAGTTGCCGTTCCTCCTGTCCCACCTCTTCTATACATACAGGTAGGCAGAAAGGAGAGAGTTTTCCATTTCCCTTGTGATGAAATTTCAGTGATACCTGCACTGTTAAAACACTGTTTGTGTTCGGTGAAGACTTCGCTCCTTGCGCTCAGGCTTCCAGCATATAGTACTGTCTAGAGAACAGCTGCTGTGTATCTTATACTTCATGTCAAAGAGTTAATTGTTTAGACATCAGACTGCTTTAAAAAAACCTGAACATTACACTTACTATACTAGCTGCTTTGTTAGTTTTTTTAACAGGAAGCCTTTTCAGAGTGGTCTTTAATCATTGCATGGATGTAGCAGACTGGGGGTGGCAAATCGCTGCCTTGGGAAGACAGACTCTTAACTTTGGGTCTGACAAGGACACAGCTGCTGCTCTGCTGTCTATGGGAAACTGCCGGAGAAGCTGCACATAAAACCATTGGCCATAGCAGGGGAGGAGAGAGTTGAACAGTGTCTTCGTTCTCCCATCTAGGGGCACAGTGCTGGGACAGGGCACGCATCTGTCCAGCATTGGTGTTAGTTGAGGGGCAGGAGGCGGGCCAGGCGCTGGGCTGGGTGTGTGGGAAACTGGGGAACTGTCTACAGCCTTTCTGTCAGTGTTGTGCTCACTCTGTAAATCAGTTGCAATTTTACTTTTTGACATGCTGCGTTGTTTGGGAAGAAAATACATTTTTTTGCTTTACTTTGGAGGAGCACTTTCTTAAAGCTAAATAGATGAGAAAACTAACTCAAAAACGTTGTCCTTTTTTTTTTTTTTTTTTTCCCTAGTTTCTCCCCCCCCCCTTAATCTGTGCTGTTTACTTTTTTGCTCACTTCTTCTGTATTATAGAATACAGAACTGGACTTCCGAGACCTGCCCGAAGAGTATAATGACAAGCCATGAACAAAATTGGTTGTCTGCTTTTAATACCACACTACTTAAGCACAATTTCAAAGTAGCGTCAAAGAACTAACACATACACTTGTCTTCCATACCCTCAGAAATGAGGGATAATTCATCACGAGGCCAAGAAGTGGATCTGTGCATGTGTTTAGCTTTCTAAGTCTACCTTTATTGTGTGGGGTTTTTTTCTGTCTTCCTATCAGTGGAACTGAAATAGATTTTACTGTGCCTCAAGACATCTGGAAATCAGTTGGCATGATTGTATGACTGATGCTTGTTAAAACATTAATCTCAACTGCTTTACTGGTGCACTTAAATTAAGGTTCTTGAACGCTTACTTAACAGTGCTGTTTTTTGAAAGCTAGCCTAAATGCCAACATATCTATGTGTACCTGAAAGTGTAACTTCCAACAGTCCCAGTGGACTGCAGGGAGCTAACAAACTCTAAAAGGTTGAGGATTTTTTTTTTTTAAACTCCACCACTCCAATAAAGCAAATGTAAAGCTTTGAACAGCCTCGTGGGTAGAACGGGGTTTGTTTAATGCTGCCTGGCAGACCCTTGGGTAACCTGTTTTGTTTTGTAATGATATCAGACCACAGGGACCTTGTACTTCATAGCTGCACAGATGTGAAAAACAAACAAAACAAAAAAATCCCAAACCAAAACAAATTCAGAACTGTAGTTAACTATAAAGAAACCCCTCTCCTTGTAAGGAGCTCCTATTTATAACAATTTCAACAGCAAATACCCCCCTGCAACACCAGCAATTCCTACTGACTTGGATAAAGTGATCCTTTTTTTTTTTTTTGTTTTCTTCCATTTCTCAGTACATGCTCTATTTGGCTTCCTAGCAGATAATCCTGCTGCTTCACCCTCGCACTCACCAGCCTTCAAAACACATATTTCTGATCTCCATAAAAACACTGTGTATTAAGTAGTGACTTCAGAGTGGATGGTTTCTGATGGTTTAGGCTGCTTCCCCCCCCCCCCAGCCAGTGCAGCTCCAGCATCTGCCTGGGCTTGTGCGGCCCAGGTGCGTGCACATCATGCGGTGGGGGGGACAACCAGGGGAAGTCATGTTTTGGGGTGTGCTCATAAAAAAGGGCTTTGATGCCATCTAGTGTTCATAAATGAACCATAACACCAGTACACTGTGCCTTTCAGAGGACTGCATCCCAGGTTTTGAGGAAATCTGAACTCTTGGAATTGGTTTAATATTCTTAGAGTTAAAAACTAAATAGATGTAGTATGTATCTTAGCCCTTCTGCTGTACAGACTTTCTTCACTGATAACCCCTTATTCGCTTTTGGGTAGAGATTGTTAATGCTCCCAAATAGGCTAGAAAACCATGCTTTCCATAAACCTTTTTTTGATCGGTGGGGTGTGGAGGATTTTATATTATTGAACTACAAAATCAAAGTATATTGTAGAACCCCCCAAAATCTAAACCTCTGACCATGACAGAAAGTTGTGTACCAAAATGTAACCACATTGGCAGTTTAAATCTCTCAGTATATTCATGTTGAGCATTACAATAATAATTGAAAATGGTGCTGAGGTCCTTACTGTCAAGGCAGTTTCACAGGACGCCCTTGTTTCATGGTGTTTTTGAACATCAGGCTCTGTAGACATTCATTTCAGATTAAATCTTACAGGTTTACAGATCTCTTGTTTTCGTATATGCTCCAGGGCACTCTGTTATTGAATTACAGAATTGCAGCTAATCACTAATATCTTGCATTTCCCAGACTTTCTTGAGGGGGCAAATTCAAAGGTGAAGTCCAAGTGGGAAATGTGCTTTGAGAGGGTGGCTGAGTGGTAGTAATGATGAAGCTTTCCTTTTTACTCCCGAATCACGGGGGCAGAAATAAAATACTTCCTGTGATTCTGTAACAGCAAACCAGGTCATTACAGTTATGTGAAGCTTAAAAGAAGTTAGAAATGCCGCCTCACACCAGTGCTGTACCCATTTGGTTTGTTTCTGTTAATTTCTGTGTTTGTTGTTAGTTAAATAGAGCCATTCAGCAGATGGGAAGTGTTTGGTTTGGTTTGTTGTTTCTCACTGGGGGGAAAAAATACCTTGGAATGCCTCTGGAGTTTCTTTCAGGAGCAGATTATTTGTAAAATATAATTTATTTCAACCTAAAATCTCAATTTAATCAGATTGTATTCTTAGATTCTTTGATTGTTCAGGTCTTCTTTTATGCTACCAGGTAAATAATAATAAATGCAGACCTACGTTCCAGGGTGGAGAATTTGCAGAGGAGTGGGAGGAATGAGGAAAAAAACCCCTGAACGACCTTGAGTGAAATTTTTCTGAAGGAAAGACCTAGACCTGCTGTGTTTCATTAGAGCTCTCATGTCACCCCCGTTGAGAGGCAAAGGCTTGTATAGCTAAGGCCGCTAACAGAGCAAGGCCTTTGGGAAGTTACTTGCAGAGCGGCAGAATTATGGAGAAAATGGAGCGTTTGCGGTAAGTTATCAGCTTTCCCAGAAGCACAGATAGGTGGCCAGCATTGAGTGAGGCTTTGGGCAAGAGCAGAATTGGGTAGTCATCCAAAATGCTGTCCTGTGGGAAGTCAGGAACGCTCATCAGTACAAAAATGCTGTTGTCAGTCCATCTGCTCAGGGTGATTTAACGACTGTGTAGCGAGTAAAGTACTCACCCTGCAAGCATGCAGCCCCTCTGAACGTCGGTGCGTTCAGTAGAAGAACATGTTTAGAATTGATTGTGTCTGTTTTAGTTGTCTGGGTGACTTGATAATACCATCTTGAAAGTAGCCTGTTAGTTGGATGGTTTTTGTTTAAACATTGGTGTAGAAACAGGTATGCAATTTCCCTAATGAAACAATAAAGCTTAGGCAGAAGTTTGTTGACAGTGCCGGTACTCAGTTTATACGTAGAATAGGGTTACATGGGTGTATCTTGCCTGAAATAAGAGATGGGAGTACAGAGGGATGCAGACTTCATTTTAGGTATCATTTGCGTGGAGTGGTAAGTGTGAACATTGAGTATGCAAAGAGGAGGATCTTGAGGGCAGGGAGGAACAGTGTGGAGGGAGTTAGTGGCTCACTGGAGATGGGAGGATAGGGACTGGTAACGCAGCCGTTCTCACAGCTGGGCTGCGTGTTTGTCCATATTCTGGCTGCTGCCGATCTGCTGTGGCTGCGTGTGCGGCTACAACAAAAATGTCTGTTTAGGAATGTATTGCATAAATGTACTATTTTAAGTATGTAATATAAAGAATATGAAGAAGAAATGAAGAGGCTTTAATTGTGTATCTCCAGAAATTTGAGAATTAGTGGGAAGAACTTCCTGAAAACATCAAGTTTTTGACTAATTTAGCGACAATGCAATCATCCAAACAAATGAGGGGGGAGAATTACAGATTTTGGTGGCTTCCAGTTGATCTTAAGAGTTTCAGCTCAAGGACAGAAGCCAATTTTCAGACATATTTTGTACTTTTTTTGTATAGTGCAACTTTTCAAATTTTCTTGCACTATGGTCTTTGAATACGTACTTCCCACTTCTCTCCTATAGTACACGTTTTGATTTACCTGGTGAAATTGTGAATGAAATGCATGTATACTTTGTATAAGTACTTTGTATAAGTAAAAACTACAAGTAACTGGTCTTGCTGTCAAAGGAGGCCTTAAATTTATGTAGCAATTGAAGCAATAAACAGGGCTTTCAGGTAACTTTGTGGTAATCTTTCTCGATGTAACATTGTCTGTTTTAATGAAAAGTAACACTCTCTAAGGACTGAATCAGAATCTCCATCCCAGCCAGTCTAGTATTTTTGTGGAAATGTGTAAATGTCCTTTTCTGGTTCTTTAGAAAATGGTGTATCAAATTTTTAAGAGGTTTTGGAGCAATGCAGGGAAGGTTTTTATTGTCAGCCCCAGATATTAAGAGACTCCGAAGTAGAAAAGTAGTCGTATTTTTTTCAGCAGGGGTGGAACACAGAATGACAACATCATTCTCACAGCTCTTCTCTTTCAGATTTGAGTTTCTAGTTCATGCTCATCTCACGTCTGTACAATACTTCCTCTATGTTATTTTCTGTATGTTAGTAGTGTAAACTTTCAGGTGCTTGTTTTTATTTAAATGGAGGGAGCATGTAATTGTCAGGTCTGCAGCTGACAACATAGGATGCTGATGTAAACTAAAAAAGGGAAGGTGTTTGGTTGTAGGAATTAGGTAGAGGGCGAGAGAACTGTTCTTCTCAAACCTCCGTTAAGATGAATAAATATGTCTGAGCAGTTCATAAGGACTAAAGACACCAGCAAAAAGACTTCTTGTGATCTTCAGGAGCCTCTTGCTTTTGTTACAGGCACAGAAAGGGTCCTACTCCGTTTTCCTTCGACCTTTTTTTTGAAGGGAGAGGGGTGTTACAAAGATGTCTCTGTTAGTTTTCTAGACAGTCAGACATTTGTTTGAAAAAATGAGGGGAAGGCGTATATCTAGGAGATTTATAAACGTGTTTTAACCGTTGTTTGAAAAGCAATCTGTTTAAAGCCTCTCTGGTGACTACTTTTAGCTCCACGCCGTTGTGAAAAGCCGCTTAGGGCGGTTCAGCTTTTGTTAGCCTGCCCTGAGCCTTGCTGCACTGGCGTTTCCAATGCACCGGCGCTGCTCTGCAGGGAGAAGCTGGCTCTCTTCGTGCCGGTGATTTCTTTCTCTGCCTTGCGTCTTTTCGGTTCTGCTGGCAAGCAGTAGGAAGCAAATGGCTGCACCAGTCGGGGATTGCATTTTAGTCTTGGTGGCGGAGCGTTAGCAGCCTGGTTACAGCTCGCACTGCGTCAGTCGTGCTCCACACCCCGCGCCGTCAGCTGACCGGCCTCCTGCAGCACCAGTGCAGCAGCAGACTGCAGACGCTGCTGGGGAAGCCCATGTTTCTCATCCTGGGCTGTAGATTTCTTCTCTTGCAGCTGTCCTCTTGGTATGCATAATTGATAATCACAGCTGGAGGGTAGATCGTTTGTGGAGAGATGGACAGTCAGCCGAGCAGTTGGAAGGATAAGGGTATTTGTTCTTTCACCTTTTTTTCCTTTTTTTTTTTTTTTTTAAAGCTAAAGATGCTGCGGGTTGTTTTTAGGAAATGGTGTTTGTAGCATGTATTTGATTGTGAAATGTATCTGAAGATGTAAGATCTGCTTGTACTGTATGCAAAATTGTAAAAGCTGTAGGTTAAAATGGGTAAATATGAGCAATGCAGAAGAATAAATTATTTATGTAGGTGAAATAGCTTGTGTGACATGGCAGATCTTTTTCAGTCATTTTAAAGAACAGCTTGTTTTGGTATGCACTGCACAAATACTGGCATAGTCTGAATTTAGTTGATGTTCCTTTGAAATTCCTAGATTATTAATAATTTAACAATACGAACCATTAACTCGAAAGAATGTAGTGTCTGCAGTTCATGTAGTTTAATAATTTTATGAGGAGAAATCTCATGCAGACTACGGCAGGGTAGTGGTTGTTTTCTGTTTGGCATAGTGTGTTTGGAGTCTACCCTTAATCCCATTTGCTTTGGATTTTTCATAATTCTGTTGGATTCTAGGTAAAACTGTGTCTGATTTTTCAGAATTTACAGCCATAATACCAAATTGTTTTAGGTAAATAAGTAGCTAACCTTAAATTAGTGTGGTTCTGACCTTTGTTCCTGTAACCACCAATGGGAGATCACCAGTGTAAATCTCTGTGGATCATTATATTAGTGCTCGGTATGTAAGAGTTGAAGCCTTATTTGAATATGTAATCTGCAAACTTTATCAACAAGACAAGCTCCGAAAAAATTTTAATCATCTCTGGATACTTAAATATCTTCTTAAAGGGCCCTGTCATGGTTGGTACTTGTACTTAATGAAGTTTTCCTCTTTTTTTTACAACTATTGTTCAAAATCTATGTGTTTTCCCACTTGGACAAAATTGCCAGCTGTCTAGAATCCACAGAATGCTCTATCCAGAACCTAAATGTGTAGCAAAAAACCCTGCAGGGGAAAAAACTTTGCCCCTGCAAAACAAGTTTCTAAAAGTTCTAATCTTTCATTAAGGTGCTGTCAAATATTAGGAAAAAATACTCCGCAGTGTTTAGTAATATGTTCTTGATGTGTAACTAGTTTAAATGTTCAGCACTCCATACGAAATTCTCGGGGTTGGGGAAAAAAAAAAGGGGAAAAAAAAAAAGAAAAAAAAAGGAAAAAAGAAAAAAAAAGGGGTGAGGTCAGAAGGTTTTTGTAAAAATTGAAAGACAAGTTACCTTTGGTTATTCAGGCCCAATTTTCAGGTTTTCTTTTACAACCTGACGAGTAGGGTTGGTGGTGGTCTGTCCGTCACTGCAACTGAAAGCAGACATTTCTGAGCCTAGAATTTGAGGCCTTGAGAATAATGGAGTCTTTCTGGGTTTAGAATTAATGAATTGCCAATCATGAGCACGCCTGTATGGCACACTTGGGGGACATACACTGACTAGTGCAAGCCATGCTGTTACAGCTGCACGGAGGCCAGTAATGTGGGGTCTGTGCACTTGGCTTCTTTGCAAAATGTAGACCTGGCTAGCGTGTAATGGAACTGGCCTCAAATGAACAAAGCAAACCTGAACCCATCCTACGTGCATATTTTGTGCTGGTATAACTGTTTCAAGCAGGGTTTTAAATTCCTCTCCCCCCCCCTTTGTTTTTATGTAGTGGCATCCCCTTAGGTGGAGGAAGCTGGTTTAGTGCCTGTTTCTCCCTCCAAGGAAGTCCCTACTGCCTTGAGGTTTAATTATAATTTAACTTGTAGAGATAGAGTCTAAAAGAACATGGAAGCAGAGCAAGAAGAAGGTTTTCTGGGGAAGCAGAAGAGTCTGGTTCCTCTCCTTTTGCAACTGTTCTTGAAGCCTGGTTTGGTGTGGTTTCTGATAGCATTTGTTTATAACAAGATGAAGATGCCTTGTTTCGTGTGTTCTTCCTTCATTAGGTCAGGCTCCAGTGGCATAGAAAATGATGGGTAAAGTTCAGGGACTGATGACACTATTCATTTTGCCCCAAAATAAATATAGAAGCAAATATTGCAACATGCTTCTTTCCATGCTAAAAAATAACCTTAAAAAAATGTAACGATCAACTCTAAAACCAGAGAAGAGCCAGACGTATGGTTCATAGTTAGACTTTCCAACTAAAGCACTACTTTCTAATTTAATCCTAAACTTAGTTTTGGTCTGCGTGTTTCTTGTGCTACAGTCATAGTAGTTGAGGAGCCAGCATAGTGAAAGTGGTGTAACCTGTGCTATTGATTAATACCTGCAGTATTGATCATCTAGATAGGCAAGATGAAATAGGTTTACCCTGGGGATGGCATGACTTTTATTTTTAGCGCTTTTAAAGACAGGCTGCCGTGGAGTAATTGACACTGAAGAGTCTTAACATTTATTTATTTAACTTTTAATTATTCAATGAATTGTCAGGTTTTAATGGCTGAATGATGCTAATGGTAGGATGAACACCACAGCTATACTCCCAGGCTATCCCAGGATTATTTTTTCTTTTTATTAACGTGCTGAAAATCTACCTGAATTCTGGTTCAGATTAGTTAAATGGTGGAAAAGGTTGCATAGGCTTGTGCAGCCCTTGAGCTTTTTAAATTTTTATCGTGAGTAATCGGGCCTTTGGAATGGTTTTCCCAGTTTGTACGTTGTGCACACATGCATGGGTATATGATTAGGTAGAAGTGAAAGAAAAATACTGCTTTGGCTCATTAATAATTGTTAGATAGTATTTGCATTTTTTGGGGACAACCTGGTAGTGTCGGACTTCGGTTTCATTCTAGCATGTACTTTGTAAAATCTGTATCACTTTTTCTTGCTCGGGACTGTGGGGCAGATGTGCCAAGTCTGAAACGCGTGTGATGCAGACTTGTTTTCTGACCTTCGGGGTCCAGTTAGACAAGCCTGTCAGTCCCACTGGACGTGCCACTCCTTTGTAATGTCTGTCCCTAGGACAGGGAAGGCTCTGTTGGTTGAAGTCAGCTCCACGTGCTTGGCACCGCATGCAGTCATGCTATAACCACCCCGTTTTACCAGCCTGGGATTGTTTTGTTGTTACTGACTTGCAACAAGGCAGTCAAGGACCAAACTGGCTTCCAGCACATCTGGTCAGGGTAAAAGGAGGCTTGAATTCTGTGGCCCGGTCTGTAACTGCTTCTGTTTGGGATGTCAACCATGATTTTCAATGGTCATTCTGATGTAGGAGACCTTGAAAATGTCAGACCCCAGTCTACTAATGGTGCTTGGCAGACTTTGACCGCTTGATAGGTTGGTGGCTCCTCCTTGGAGTTGGTCTATCTCCAGCTAGGGCTGCCCCAGACCGGGCTCGACCAGGCTTTGAAAGTGAAACTGCAGGGTCAGATCTTGACTGCTCGATACTCTGCACAAAAGATCAGTGGAAGCCCTGAAGATCACTGTCGTGTAAATATGAAGTTTATTTAGCGTAACTGGAAAATGCCTCTCTAAACAGAAATTAACAGCTTTTTGCCTGTTTGTGGTCGTGTCCTGGTTTTTGCTGGTCTAGAATTAATTTTCTTCATAGCAGCCTGTTTGGTGCTGTGGTGACAGTTGTCGCCGTGCGCTTCAGATGCATTTGAAAGCTGCCCATTCTCAATACTTCTGTTAAATTTCTGTGTTAGTACAATGCTGGCTGTTCTTAAATTGATCGAGAAAAGGCTCTTAATTGTGCTTCTACACTATTTTCACTATTACTCGAAGAATATAAAGAATTTCTGCTTACCTTTCAGATTACAGAAAGGTTCCAGTGTAATGGCTGCTGTTCATACAGGGTTTGTAAATCGCACACTTGTTTGCGTTTTTTTTTAACCTTTCTTCTCCTTTTAGACAAACAGCCTTTCTTTGGCGCTGAAACCCGTTTTTTGTTTGTTTCTGAACACTGGATAGAGAGTGGTTGTTCATTGTGAGCGGGAATCTCTTTGCTCCGCAGCTGCATTCCGAGGACTTAGGGCAGAGGCAGCCATTGGCGGGGGCCGGCCAGATTTCGCGCTGGCTGGCAGCGAGGCGGCAGGCAGTTGCGTCTCTCTGCCGACCTCCGAATGCCCTAGCAGGAAGTGAAAAGGCTCCGGGTAGTCAGCTGTGCAAGACCTGGGTGCATGCGGGCACACTCAAGATGGATGCCAAAATGGGTTAGTCCCTTTTTCTTGGTTTTCTTTAATAGATGTGAATTAAACTCGCTTGTAGATCTCCAGGCTTTTAATTTCTCTTTCTGGAAGGAGAAGGGAAAAAAAAAAAAAAAAAAAAGGGTTACTTGGTCCAGTTTTATTTAAAAAGAGGATTATCAGGTTAAATATATTAAACCACTTGCTTTTGTCATCAAAAAACAACACGAATTGTTCAGTTTTAAGTTAAATGTCCATGAAAGAAAGAAAAGCCTTCCAAAAAAAAATAAAAATACAGTGATAAACCTATCACGGCACTTGCTTTAAAAGCAAAATGTAATTGGATGAGTTCTGCATGTAAGGCACGGATGCTAGCAGTACTATTTTTAGACGTGTCAAGTGACAGTTCATGCTTACCAAATGTAGGCAGCTGTTCTTGCTTTAGAATAGGCCTGGAATACTTGCATTAAATGCATGATTATAGTTCATATTGTATAAAATAAAGCTTAAAACGGTTTCCATGAGGAAAGATACTGCTTGGCAGGGCTGTTCCTGAGAATTGGTTGGTGTTTTCGTTTTCCTGTTTTTTTTTTTTTTAATCTGCTGTGAGTATCTTGTGTATAAGTTAAAGCCAGAAAGCTGCTTCTAGTAATGCTTTTAATCTTTTACTTTAGAAAGAAATACAAATACCTGTTTCTGATCAGTTGGAGAGTATAAATCAATTTCATCCTGTACTACTGAAAATTACAGATCAGTTTTGCAGTGACTTACAACACTGACTTTCCCTTTGAGGAATTTACAATGAAACAAGATACGTAAGTCGTTAAGCTGAGGCTGATACGGTAGTTCTCCAAATGGAGTGGAGGCAGAGCGAGGAAAAATGCTTCATGTGCATCTTAACTCTGGTCTGGGAGGTCCTAGCTTGGGGATTTTTCTTACTGATTTCCGAGAACAAAAGACTTGAAGATGGGTCGCTAGAGGCCATGTGGCATTTGTGGTATGCTTTAATTCCAGCAATTTACCTTTGTTTCTCGTGTTTTGGAAATTGTCATACAGATGAATTGCTGTCCTTGCATTCCTTATAACTGGGTTTGAGTATCTCATTTACAGAACTAACGCTGTCTGCAAATGGAGAGGAGTAGGGCTCATACTTAGTGTGTCACATGATATGGGAGCAGCGCTCAAATTTGAATGTATGGATGCTCAAATTGCAGCATTTAAAAATAAATATAGTTTCAGTATTTGAAACAAATACTCAGAAAGAAATGATTTTTTTCAAAGATTTCTTGCATGACTTAGGAGCACAAAATCCACCAACATTTTTTGGCAAGACTGGTTTTGAAAATCTCACCCAGGTGTTATGGATGACACTTGCAGCTCAATTTAGGTTTACAGTTTACGACGATTTTTAGGTCAAGCTCACAATTTCATTAGTAAGCTCCTTTTACATGCTAAACTCGCTTAACGTAAGGTATACAGAGACACTAATAAACACGTTTGTGATTAGAAGCAATGCCAAAGAAACCAAAGAAAATGTTGTTAAATTTAGGGATTATAGCCCATACAAAAGGAATTCTACGATGACTTGATTTTTTTGTTTGTTTGATTTTCACAAGGTTGGGTTGCAGTTTGACAAGGACTTTGGATTGGTGCTGTTCTGAGAGCAGGAGTGTCACCTCCTTGGGTTGGCTGCTCTATCTCTCACCCCATATGTTTGTGGAGTCACATGGTGAACCACATCCAGAATCTGATCTGGCTGGCTGCTTAGTTTTTATTTTATTTTTCTGGTGCAGTAGTTGTCAGCAGCATACAGAAAACCAGGCTGGTTCTGTGTGTGGCCATGCAGAGGAAAGGAGTGGGATTGCGTGGTGGTGGAGGGGTGAGGCTGTTTATTTCCACAGCAGTTTTGGTTTATGACAAATTTAAGGTGTTCATGCCACTGTAACCTGATTCTGTCTGTACAGCTTCAGGAAATTTCTGCTGAAACGTGAATTAAATATTTGGATAAAATATTTTGCATTATGAAAATGGCGGCTTTAAGTTTCTGACCAGGGTTCTCATCTTTCCAGCACCTGCTGCTCAGTACCGTTTCCCTACAGAAATAATTAGGAAAGGACTTCAGCTTCTGAAACACTGGGAAATTGCACCGTAGCCCCAGTGGCGTTTTTGTGTTGTACCTACAAGGGGATTTTGCAGACTTTGCCCTACAGAGGCTACTAAGTATTTCATGTTGGTGCATTACCACATTTTCATCCTGTAAGAAATGATAGTCAAATTTTATTTTTTAATTTTCTTTTACAGTAATTCAGAGTAAGAATCTGTTCTGAATTGTGACATGCTATTTTACAATTAACTTTGGTGATGGTTAGGATGAGATAGGATTGCTAAGCTTGTGTTGTAATAGTTTTTCTATAATTTGAGTTCTGTATCTACAAATTCTTATGTTATTGCTATTAACAAGCAGTTTTGATGCAGAAGAGGAATTTGTTCTTGTGAGAATCTAATCAGCTGTGGAAGTAGAAATCATGAAGAATGAGTTTTATTGTGTATCTCACGATGAAGTATAAAACTAGACTAGATGCCCCTGCCCAGTTCTGTACTCAGCAATGGAGAATGATGTTTGTAGATTTCGTGAGTTCAGTAAGGTAATCAACTGGCTGCAACTGCACCTCAAAACAAATCTGCAATGGATGTACTAGGCCATTACCTATGACTTGTCCAAGGGTGTAGTTTACTCTAAACAGTGATGCTAAAAATGGCATAATATTGTGTTCTCTTATGAGGGTCACTTAAGGAAAAAATAAACTTGGCTTACAAATGAAGTATTTTGCATTGTTGCACAGCAGAGTTAGCCTCGATTGACATTTCAGTGAGATTTCCCTCTTGATGACTCAGTCTGTCACCCATAATCAACATTATAAACTCCCATGGGAATGTCTTCAGTCAAAAGGAAACAAAATGAACTGTTGATGAGTCTTGAGCAGTGCCTTTGCTTCTACCAGATTTGCAAAGGTATAACGAGAGATCGATCTGTTAGTGTCTTGTCATTTGTTCTAACAGGGAATCCGAATCAATCTCTTTAGTGAGTGACCTCCACAAAATCCACAAAAAAAAAAAAAGAAATGAAGCACAAACTGCTGTGGTTCTGGTGCAGAATACAGCACGGTAGTTGAAGAGATTAATTCTGACATTGCTTAAGGGCAGAATTGTTCTTAAATTTTAGCAATTACATTTGAGGTAATCCTAATAACAATAATCCCAATAATGGGAAGTCCAATGCAAAATCAGTGCTAAAATAACCTATTTCTAGTTGTAATTTCAGCTCTGGTCATATGGTGAGATAGCGAGTTCCATTCTTGATGACTCTCAGCAGTCAAATGAATCACGTTTTACTGTTTTTGTATGGATGCAAAAGGTATCTTGTTCTAATTTCTTACCTTTTTTAAATTTTAGTTGTTGACCTCCTTTACTGGCGAGACATTAAGAAGACAGGAGTGGTGTTTGGTGCCAGCTTGTTCCTGCTGCTTTCATTAACAGTGTTCAGCATCGTGAGCGTGACAGCTTACATTGCCTTGGCCCTGCTTTCTGTGACGATCAGCTTTAGGATATACAAGGGAGTTATCCAGGCAATCCAAAAGTCTGATGAAGGCCACCCGTTTAGGTGAGATTTTTCTTTCAATTAAGAAAAAGTGTGTTGTTTTAAGGAATGGTGGTATTGGTGCTGTTAGAAGCAGTAGATGACATATGCCATAATATATTGCGTAATAATGTAAATAAAATCTGTACTGAAAAATCTGTTACCCAGCCTATGATTACTCTTATTTCAGTTTTTCTCAGTAGGCATACACAGCGGTAAAGAAAATGAATTGATCACTTGGTACAGGGGATTTCCCTGGGAATGCTAGAGTATCTTTAGTTACATTAAAAAAAAAAAAAAAAATCTATATACTTCAATCTAATGGAGTAATACGTGCATTTTAGAATGTTATAGTCTTCAGAATGTGAACCAGTGGCAGATGATGTACAAAATTTAAAGAATACCCAGGAGATGCAGCACTTTCAATGCAATATATTTAGAAAAAATCAGAATAAACGTAGCAGAGGATGCTTTTATCTTTTTGGAATTTTTTTTTTTAAGAATACTCTTAAAATTTATGTTTTAGTATGTAGCAGCATAGCTGTGTTCTCCACATGCAAGGCTGTCTTGTCATCAGCAGAATCCAGGTTCATTGCAGCCTGCCCAGATCAGAAATCCAGAAACTTGGACTCTGAATTCTAAGGCTTGAGGAGTTGAATCATAGGAGTAATTGAGGTCCTCGAAGAGGACCTCCGAGCTCTTTGCTTTAAGTGATGAGCTAAGTCCTTGGGGCATACCATGTGTGTGCACTTCCCTGCAGCGTGGGAATAGGGTATCCATGGTATTCATCCTTTCCCGTGTAGAGTACAGTGGTGCCCATTATCGCAGAGCTGCATCTTAAGAGAAATAAAAACTTATTAATGTGTTAGAGTAACACTTATTAATGTGTTACTAAGAGTGCATGTTTACTGTTTCCATACCAGCCCTATCCCACACTGCTCAGACTTGCTTCTCTCCTTCATTAATCAATGAAGTGGTTCAATCTCAGTTTCCCTTGCACCTTTGAGAAACTCCTGTGTGCCCTCCTATTTACAGCTCTCTTACTAATTTTGCGGTATTTACAGTTATTCTTGTTCTCTTCCTCTCATCTTCAGTAAGGCAAAGTAAAATGTTTTCTTGGGTTTACCTCCATTCCTCCCTGACTATGTGTAGTGGCTCATTTACCCAGCGGAAGCCAATCTATGCCTAAACGAGCTGTGGGACAAAACTCTGGGAAAAAAAGGAGTATTTGCTTTCAAGCTTAGATCTGATATAAAAAAAATACATCTGAACAATTGGCAGCAACATTCAGTATAGCAGTATGAAATATGTATCTTTTGTAAACTTAGTTTTTTTGTTTGGTTTTTTTTTTAACCATCAAGGCCTTGTATGGCCATCCTTACTCGCCCTCATTAGGGTGAGTAATTCCCAGCTGAAATCCTGTTTGCTCTGTCTACCCAGTAGTGCTTTTCAGTATCCAAACAGCATTTCCAAGTTCACCAGTTCAGTTCTTTCTTAGCAAGAACAAGCAAAGCTTGTTCTACCTGTGCTGCTTCTGCAGTTTATTTCTAAAAATACTGGTATTTGTAAGAAGCTTCCAGACATTCTTGTCCAAAATACCTGGTTGCTTACTTTTTATCTGTATAGCTTCAACTACAAGAAGGATATTTTTACTTGAATTTAGTTTGGCAGTGAAGAGCATATCCATGAGATCACTTCAATTTTTGATTCAGGTACTGAATATCTTGCTGATGAGTTGAGAAGGGTGTGCAGATTCAAGCCAAGTGTGGATAGCAGAATGTAGCCTTGAAATGGCCGCCCTCTGTAGTTATTGTTTTAAGTATTTTAATTTGTTTTGGACTTGCCACAAGGCCACGTTTAGCTTTGCCTTAAATGACATACACTGGGGCCTCCACTGTGCATTTTTATTTTTAACTGTGCATTTTTTATTTTTTAAAAAATCAAAAAAAACCACCCCAAAGCAGAATCCCCCTTTAAATGAAAGAAGAAGTTTAACAACTGTAGTAACTGTAAAATGGGTGCCTTGTTACAGATGTGCTGCATTGCTCCCTCTCCCTCCAACATGCAAATTAGATAAATAAGTTATTCTCTCTTTAAAGAGTCTAAATTGCCATAGCCACTGCAACTACAGATAAAAGTCACAGTGTAGTGAAAAGAACACTTAACCAGATAGGAGCTTATATCTTTCTGTTCAAAGAACTGCTGTCACTAACTGTAAGAAATTTTTTTAGCAAATGATGAAAAACGTGCTCATTTTACCACGCCTTAGTGTGTTTGTTACAGCTTAATGGTAATTTCAGAAGTGCCTTCCAGAGGTATGAATGGATATGTTGCTTTTGTAGGATTTTTTCTGTTTGAGAAATGTAGGAATCTTGTAGAATATTAGGCCGCCTAATACAATAGCAAAAACAGAGAATGACACCCCCCCACACCCCCCCCGACTGTCTCTCTCGCATTTTTTTAAATACACCTTGCCCTTATTAGTGTAGTAGATTACAGCATATGCTGAGGAGTAGGAAGAGACTTCATGGACCAAGCAGCATATGCGTCAGTGGTGCTGGACGCTGTTTTGGCCACTCGCTAGCCTTGTCTGTTCACACGCATATGTTAGCCAGCGCAGCTTTTTTGCCTAGTCCAGGTACAACTATGTGTGTGACTTAGTCACTGCACTAGCACAACATAGCAGTAAGCAAGAAACATTTTTTTCTTTTCCTCTAAGAGGTTGTGGGTTTTTTTATTTTAAGGTTCACTTTTACCTTCTAAGAATAACTTAGGTTAGTTCTGTTCTACCCTTTTAGCATTCCTCATACGGTGAGGTTTTTCTCTTTATAACATAAAAAGAATGTATGTTGATACTGTATATATAACATACAACGTGTTGATACTGTTGGCAGCACTCCTGCAGTAAAGTTTCATAAGCTCTTCTTTCTTGCAGGGCTTACTTGGAGTCTGATGTAGCTGTGTCTGAAGAGCTCATTCAGAAATACAGTAATGTTGTGCTCGGTCACGTTAATGGCACAGTCAAAGAGCTGAGACGTCTCTTCCTAGTCGATGACTTAGTTGATTCTCTGAAGGTAAGTTTACTTCAGCTGTAGATAGAGCAGCCTTGTGTAAACAGATTCCTTGCTGACCTAGCTTAGCAAAGCCCACTAGGCCTTATAAACATGAATGAACAATGGCATCTTTGGCTCCGTATAAGTAAATACTGAGTTTTAGTTTGCTTGTTGGGAGTACTAAGCCTTTTTGTTTTTCAAGAAGTATAGCTTTCTGTTAGCCACACTGAGTTGAATATGAAGTGCTGCATGCAGTAATAGAGTGGTTAACTTCCTGTACTTTTTTCTGACAGTATAATAAAAATGAGTGGAAAACTGAAATAAGCTCTGGCTGCACGCAGTTCAGCTGTTACACCTCCTTGCTGGTGCTTAACAGCAAAAATCTTTTGAGAAAACAAGACATTGGGCATTCAGAATTTGTTGCTAACACATATCTCTCCCTCTTGAAAAATCTATGTTTTGGGCTAGACTGGCACAGTCTGGTTTTGTTTTGTTTTTTGGTTTGTTTTCTGTATTAGAAGAGTGGGGACTGAGTGATTCTCCACTGAGGAGTGGGGACTGAGCAATGCCCTTGTTTTACTAGGAAGGTGGACACCCGTTTCAGTCCCTGGATTTGGGTGTGAATAGCTGCTTCTTTTAGTGATGCAAATTACTGAAATGGGTTTTGCAAGTTGCTCTACCTCAAGTGTGCAATACTGCCTAACAGGTACCTTGACTATGCCCAAGTAGTATGTAATGGGATTTATTGAAGGTGGCAGAGCAAAACTGACAGTGAAGAATAATAATTTAAAAAAAAAAAAAAAATTGGCTGAAAACCCTTCAGTTTTGTTCTGTGAGAATTATATTCTCTCCTTTCAAGCTAATCGCCTTTCGTCATTTTTCAAACAATTGTTTCCTTTACTGAGTGCAATGTGTTGTCCATTTCTTTTTCAGTTTGCTTAATCTTCTTGAAAGAAAGTTGCATTTATCCTCCAGTAAATCCCTTACTTAGTGCTTTGTAAAGTCCTTTGAGTTGTTGTGGGGTTGGGGGAAGGGGTTTTTAGTGAAACTTGAGACAAAAATAGGAAGGCTGTAGAAGTCTTTGTTATCTTTGTGGAATAGAAATTGGAGGCAGATCTCAGGATCTTGCCCAGAGTTGCTAGATCCTGTTTCTCATTATGCTTCAACTTCAACACAGAGTTTGTGCTGGAAAAGTTGTGCCTGATGCTGTGCAAGTCTCCTGCAGTAAGAGTCCTTTCCCTCTGGAGAAAGGAAAGATGATAAGGCTGTCGGGTTGTTACCTGGGGTCTGCTGCTCGTGATGAAGATTCATTTTCTCAGAAGGGAAAGAGGAGATGGGATATTAGCCCAGGGTTTTGTGTAATAATCTTCCTGCTCCTAAAGGGTTGTGCAGTAAAAGTATTTTTATGAGGTGGCTGCGCGTTCTTATTTTCTGGTCATCTTTCTGGACATGATGGATACTGCTGCAATCGTTTTATGGCAAAATGGCTGAAATAAGACCGTTACTGTCTGTGCCTTGCCAGTGTTTCCACACAGGGATTGCATTTTGATGGCTAAATCCTCTCACCACTGCCCATCGGTCTGGTCTGTAAGAAGCTGTGTCTTGCCTTCATGCTTAAGTGACCAAGTAATTAGGATTCATCTCTGCAGCATCTCAAGGCCACAGCCTTGACTAAAAGAATTATTGTTACAGGGCTAGAATTGCATTTTGAGAACTTAAACTTGGGGTACCAGGGAGGAAAGGAACATATTCTTTGTTTATTGTGTTTTTTAAGGGCATTGAGTTTCAATGTTCAAAGAAAAGTTATTTTGTTTAAGTTGTGTTTGGATCTGATTAAACAACATCACAGAAAAACTTGCAGTCACAAGGGCACTTGTATTTCTTTAAAAATTAAGCCCATTGTGGTATGTTCCTTCATCTGAGTTAGAAGAATTTCCACACCATTGGTTTAGAGATCACAATCCCTTGCAGTAAAGGAAAAGGAAGCAGTGAACAGCCAACTGCTGTTTCAGTTAACACTGTTTTAAAAACTAGGCCTTTCAGAGGAATTATGTTAGAAGTAGAACTAATTCCAGTCAGAATGTCTTCAAGGCACTCTAATCACTTTTAAAATACCATGGTACTATAGGAAAGACATGTTTATTCAGCTGAACTAATTCATTTCCCCTCTTGCCTTCTGACATGTAAAACGTTTTATGTAAGTTAATTAGTCTAATTTATGGTAGTTGGGAACAACCCTTATATGAAACCAGCGAACGTCAGGATGGTTCACAAGCACAAGTTACTGATTTTGAAGAGTTTGTGCTTGAGGAGAACATTAAGATGCTGGGGGTTTATGTAATATAATGGCCCTGGTTTAAAAAAAATAAAAATATCTTGGCTCCTGTAGTTTAAACATCTTCACTGTAGGAAACAGCATGTTTGTGTATAATTAAAGTTACTGAGCTTTAATGTAGAAAATGTCTGCAGGTCAGTTTATTGTATGTAATAGTTCTGGCTGTAAAATCTGTCTTGTTAAGATTTTTTTCTTTTTTATTAAACAATGCTTCAGTCATGGAAGTCTTAAAATGGACTCTAAATATTTATGCAGCACAAGGAGAAGTTCCTCACAGCTCTTGAGGAGCAATTCCAGAGGAGCCCTTGCCAGATAGTCCCAGGAGAAACTGCACTTTGTCCTGATAAACGGCGATCTAGGGCGTCACCCCCAGCTGCGCAATGGTAGCCGTTCTGACACTGGGGCACAGTTGCTTTCAATTTGTCATTGCTCAACTGATGTTTTGAGAAACAGAGCTCTTCGCTGTGTTTGAACTATTTTATAGTAAAGAAACCGATACATGGACACTTCTGGATTTGCCATTAAATTGCAGTATGCTTTGGGTACTGGGGAGTCATTAATCATTGGAATGAGGTAGGCAAAAACTTGATTCAGTCCATCAGCTATACTGTTTTTTTTTACTGGTTGACGTATCATTGTAAGGTTCAGGCTGAGCTGGGGCCCTGTGCTTTCCTTCTGTCCTGTCCTGAGTGTGTGGGAAGAGCAGAGAAGATCTTTGTAGGTCAATCCTGGGTTGCCTTCTGCTTTTTTTTCCGTCTTAGAGCTTTAAGTGTTTAGACGTGTTTCAGGTAAGCCTTTTTGCATTTGTAAGGTTCTCTGAGTTTGTCTCATTTCTAAGGAAAAAAAAAATAGAGACCAATACGAAATAGAGACTGATACGTAAATGTGGGATTGAGATCAACACCACTTAATCCCAGGAGTGTTGTTTTCACTGTCAGACGGGTGTGAAGAGAGAAGGTGTTGTGGAAGGGGGGTTCTGAGGTGTTTGCTGAACTTCATTTGCTTTGGTAGCCCCAGCTTTCAAAGTAGCTGTCCCTTACTGACGCGGCAGAGAGGAGGGGGTGGTCTTGCTGGCCTCAGTGGTTCCCTCTCCCGCCCACTATGGATAAGTGAAGTGGATTGAAAACTGCACGCGCAACACAGTTCGTCGTTAGACCCTGATGCTGCTCTGGTCAGACTTCAGGAGAAGCAAAGCCTGTGTCAGTCAAAGGTTAACTCCTGGATTTTGATCTTTCTTGGGCCATAAATTCAATGCTTACTAAATAGGATTGGATAGTTCTGATAATTGTTGGGCTTTGGGATTGATTCATATCTGTTACCCCTCTGCTTACAGTTTCTGACTTGGTCATAGTCTTCAGCAACATTACTGAATGTTTACCTGACCAGGGTGGTGCTCAGCCTTGGTAAGCGTGTTCATGCAGAGGAGATCTTGGATAGCTGTCAAGATGCTCTGCTGTGTGTGCTTGAAGCTGGCATATTTAGTTCACTGAATGCACAGCCTGCAGGAGAATCGTTCTGAACGGTCACAGATGTGGGGGCTTTTTGCTGCAGTAAAAGTTGTCGACTTTCCTCCCGTCGCTGGGGAGGGGGGACGTGCTGCATGTACAGACTTGCTCTGAAAGGAAAGTATTTGTTCCGTTAAAATGTCTTGTGCAAAGAGGCAGGCAGCCAGCTCTCACCCTGGCATTGCGGAGAGCAGAACTGGGCCAAGGTTTGAATGAATCATGAGGGAGTTTAGGGAAATCTACTTTATTTTTCTTGATAAACCTGCCAAAATCCTTCAGTGGGAATGCAGTTGATGGTAACATTGCAGCCTTGTCTGAGGGTTAACTTTGTGCCTCGAGTGCTGCTTGTGTTGCATGTAGAAAACTGACAGATAAAGAACTGCATCATTTGCAATTAATCCTACTGAATTTTGAATGGGATCAACTTTGAATGGAGCTCTTGAAGTAAACTTCATTTCAGTACAGAGGTCGTGCAATTAAACTCATATTGATTGTCATGCCCTTATTGTTGGCAGTTGATTTTTGTTTGGTTTGGCTATTTTGCATCTTACGATAAGCTAAAAATGGACATTTGGATACGTAACTTCTGAGTAACTCAGCTGCAGGTTAGGTCCTTGCCCACACCCACAGTCCTTCAACATGCATTTTTTTATTTCGCATTTTTTTTATTTCCAGTGCTTTGTACCCATCTTCTCCTCGCGTGTATCTCCTGCGGTTGTTAACTGTCCCCAGATCTTGTCTCCCTGATGCCAGCAGCAGCCTCCACGCCATGGCTGGCTGGCTGTTTGGTGCTTTGCAGTGTCTTGCACTGGAAATAACCAGACTTGCTTAGTTGATTTCAGGGCTGGGGTCTCGTCTGTGTGCTCTGCACAATGCAAAGCATAATTCAGCGCTTAGCAAGAAACAAGCACTGGTAAATCCACTATGACATCCAGATCCTGGCTTCTGCTCAGTTCCTTATGGGCTGTGCAACACTAGAAGAAACTGGCTGATTTTCCTTGGGGAGGAATCCTACACAGAAATAGAGCTGGCAGCCTTCGGCCCCCTCCCACCCCGGTATAGGTCAGAGGTGTGCTTGGGACACTCTCCACCTGGCAGAAAGCTGAGGGGCTTGAACTTCTGCAGATCTTTGTGTAAAGCTAGTGAAGCGGAGCGGAGCCGGTACACGACGGGAGCTGTACAAGTGCAGTCAGCAGGGTGGCGGTGGGGGAGGAACAGGGTCTGGGTACGAGTTAGGGGCTGGGATAGGACGCCAGAAATTATGGCAGTGTGAGGGTTTAGGTGTCTGCCAACAGAGGGATGTCTTTGCTTCTGAATTTGTCTCTGACCTAGAGCCAGCTTCCATTTTATGGCACTGTTGACTTCTCTCTTTCCTGAATTTTTTAGTATCCAAAGCTCCTATGTTTTTTTAAGGGGAAAAAAGTCAATTAAGCCAACCTTGCCATGTTACCTTCCCGACGTGTTTTTGTCCCGATGTGACAGAAGTCTAGTCAACAGTTTATTGAGACCTTTGCTGAGCCGAAGCGTGATTATGATAGTTTGGTGCCGTCGTTGGCACTGCAGCCCCGGAGTGGATGGGCTTGTATGTTGGCTGCTGGGCTACCACACAAACAAATGACCTCCTACGTGGGAGGCGGGAACTGTGTTTGCCCATCGTTACGAAACCCGGGATTGGAAGTGTTGTATAAATGCAGAGGGCACTGAGCAGCCACCGAGTACTAACAGCTTGTGGTCACTGCTGACTTGGGCTGAATTCAGCCTGGTGACCTAGACGCAAGAAGCCACATATCCTATTACTGAACCCTTCAGCCATCTTGTCACTCATCTATAATTACATGAGACGTACAAGGGTGAAGTGGAGTTCGGGGCGTTTTAGTTTCGTGTGTGTGTTGAGAGAAGTTCTCTCACTGCTCTAACTAGTACGTTCTGGTAAGACGGACTGTGGGCTGACATGCTTTTTTTTTTCCTTTTTAGTTTGCAGTGTTGATGTGGGTATTCACTTATGTTGGTGCCTTGTTTAATGGTCTGACATTACTGATTCTGGGTAAGTGTTTTAAATTGTGTTAAATACCTGGCATACAAAATAACCCTGGAAAAGCACTGAAGTCTGCTCGGTACTGAGGCTATTCCTGTGTTATTGAGAGTGCAGCAGTGTGTTATAGCTGTGTGTCCTTTTCTAGGACGTTGATAACACTGCAGGATGGATCAGTTTGAATTGCGGTGTTGAATTCCTTGAGAGCGCTGATTTTCCAGACATTGTATCATTTAAAAGCATGTTCTGTTGTGCTTGTCCCTGTCAGGGTTAGCCTTACTTGAATATCATCGCTGTATTGTGACTTTGGAGGAGGTACAAAATTGGCTCTGGCCGTGTCCCACTGCAGATAGTTTTGTATCCCAGAGCAGGCTGGCTTCAGGTGTCGGAAACCGACTGACGTTGGCAGAAGCCCTAAGCATCCTTTTTGAAGAATTTGCATAACCCACAGTGAGAGAGTGAGCTGTGACCAAACTTGCTGTACTGTTAATGAGACCTGGAGAACAGCCCAGCTTCTCCTTAATAGGGATTATTTAAATTACCGGCCAACAGTTTTTGTGTGTGGCTTAGTTATTTCTTTTTCTTGTACCTTTGAAAGAAATGTCAAGGTGTGAAAACTAGTCATTGTTTTACCTGACCACCATCCCTTTTGTCAATATTTATACCTTTGATGTGCTCTTTTCCAGCTTTGATTTCGCTCTTCAGTGTTCCTGTTATTTATGAGAGACATCAGGTGAGTGTTTAATATGATTCATTAAATGCTTCAGAAAATTAGCTCTTGAAACAAAACCACAAGCGAATAAAACCAAAATTCGTTTCAATCTTGTAAAATCTTTAAAGCCTTTAAAACACAGGCCTTTAACTGGGAGTCAGTGCCAGGGCCAAGAGAAGCGAGTCCACGTTGAAGTCCAGGCTGCGTGTGCTTTCCCCTCCACCTTTTTGGTGGAAGCGTAAGAAGGCTTCCCCAGCAAACAGTTGCAAAAAAGGCCCGATTAACCTGGAGGCCTTCTCTCCTCTGATCCAGATTTGGTCAGGACTAAAGCAGCAGTAGGCATGGTGGCGTTAATCCTGATGTAAGTACTCTTACAACAATTTCTGAAGAAACCTCTTTGGAGCTGGTATTCAGGATTCATGTCCTGAAGCCCTGTGGAATTTGTAGCCCTGGCAAAAACAGGAGGTGGGAGACACTCGGCACAGTCCAGTGCTTCTCCTGTGGAGAGACTAATGTAGAAGAAAGAGGCAAGAAGGAGCCAAAATAAAACACGTATGATTAAATTATAGCAGGGGCTTGAGCTGGGACTGTCTTCAGCAGGTCATAGCACAGGAGGGGGGAGGCCAGCTCTGGCTTAGCAGTTCCTTCTCCTCTTTCAAAAACAACGCTGCTGATGGAGGCCAGCCTGGGACTTGGGAAGGGAGGAAGAAAGGCACTGAGCAGATGGCGGAGCCTCTTGGGCTCCTCTCCGAGCTCCGAGGAAAGAACAAAGTACTCGGCGGTGAAAGGAAATCCTGTAGCCCAGAGGAAAGACGATGGACAATTTGTGTGGCTTACTGGGCTCGTCAATCCTCCTGATGGGCTGAAGGCTGCTCTCTGAAGGCGTAAGCTGTTTAACAAGCCCAGCCCCCCTAAGCAGCTTTCCTTCTCCACGGTGCCCAGAGGAGGCGGAGGAGCCGACTGCCCCTCACCGAGGGCCTTGGTTGTGCACCCTCACGTGGGGGCGGCCTTGAGAAGAGGCGGGGGGAAACGCTAGTGACCGGTTTGATGGAACACGCAGAAGCCAGGGATGAATTTATTTGGGTACTTACCTGCTGTTCCCTGCCGTTGTGCGCATTCCCGGAGGCAAACACTAGCACGTGCTGTGCCTGAAGCCACGGGAGCTCTGGCGTGGCATCGAACTGGGAAATAAACACGGCTGAGCCCCTTCCTTCCGCCAGCGGCCTTTCGTGTAAAGCACATCTTGGTGCGGTGCGACTCTGCCTTCCGGGCAGCAAAGTAACTGTGTGTAAGAGCTGGTCTGTAACATCTGTCATCTTCAATTTCAGGCCCAAATTGACCATTATTTGGGACTCATGAACAAGAATGTCAAAGATGCGATGGCTAAGTGAGTTGGGTTGTTTTTTGGTTTTTTTTATTTATTTCACTTTATCAATAATGTTTACAGTTCTTGGTATGTGTGGTACTTCAGTACATAACAAATGCATTACATGCACTAGTCCTGGAGGAAAAAGCCCTTTAAATTCGGAATGGTTATAAAATCGTCTCCTTTCTTGCTGATGCTGTTGTTAAGTTAATCCTGTATTATTTCTAATAGAAATCTGTGTATTTGAAACCATTAGTGAACCCAGAGCCCTCAGCAGTTGCAATTGAGGGTGAATGAAGAAGAATTTAGCAGTTTCATTGCTTTCTGAGTGTAGTAGTTTTGTGTTGCTGTGATAATTATCTTCACATGTTTGTAAGACTATGTTTACACCTACTTTTTTTTTGTTTGTTACTCAAATGCTGTTCTTTTTCCTGTCCTGTTCCTCCTGTAGGATCCAAGCAAAGATCCCTGGGTTGAAGCGCAAAACTGAGTAAAAAGCCTGAAGCAACTTATCCGGGAGGAAGTTCATCTTTTAAGGGGGAAAAAATACTCATTTGGATTTACATGGGGAGGGTCAGGGAATAGCAAAACCCTTGACATTGCAGTGCAATTTCACAGATCTTTATTTTTTAGCAACGCAGTGTTTGAGGAAAAATAACTGTTTTGACTGCCATGTGTTTCATCATCTTAAAAGTATTGTAAGCTGCTATGTATGGATCTAAAACTAATCATCTTTCTTTATCCTGTGTGCAGCACTGGCTAATACAAAAGATTTGAGAAAGCTGTACATTTTGCTTCATCAGAGGTAGTCCCTGCTGCGTTCCAGAAGAGGTAGTGCAGGTGGAGCGGAGGATAACACTTCCCAGTTTGTGCACTGTGTATGGTCTGTGTAGATTGATGCAGATTTTCTAAAATGAGATGTTTTAGAAGAATATACCATTTTAGCAAGTTTTGAAAAATCTTGCCTTTTTGGTATGAGTATAGCTGTATTGTGATTTTATTGTTTTATCAATTGCCTATATATATATATATGTGTTTCACAAAGCTTAGATCTTTCAGCTGCTCCACAGTGCTTCATACTTCAGAGAATTGAGTGATTTCTGGACTAGCTCCATAGCACACAAGCTTGAAAAACTAAAATGTCTCTGTAAACACTAGCATCTGTTTAAAAAAAAAACAAAAAAAGAGAAATGAACAAAGGAACCTCCACGTATGTTAAAAGAAAATTACAGCGTACACTTTGTTGCACAAACGTACAGTAGTTGATTTTGAGCAAATAATTCTACAGTCTCTCAAACTCTGATAATCTGTGGACCGAATATCTAATGCTGCAAATGTTGTTTGGAAACGTAAAACCTCGTCACGCAAGGAATGATAAATGAAAATTTATAGACTTGCAGTTTAAGCTGTATCGAACTAAGTCTGTGGAATGCATTGTGAAATGTAAAAAAAAAAACCCAACAAAAAAGAAAAAAAAAAACCAAACCCCAAGTATCAATAAAGCTTATAGACATAAAATAATATCGGTATTTTGCTTTCTTGAGGCAAGTTTAATATATTTGTGTTTATTTTGTTTAAGTTCATCGTGATTAAATATCCATTGTACATGGTGATGGAAATAGTTTGTCAGACGTATAGCAATGTGAGTAGGTGGATTTTTCATGATACCTTTTCTTTTCGTATGTGCAGTGTGAAGCAGTTTGTTCAGTTCCAGTGACAGATTTGATGTCCCGACTAGCTGTGCCGGCCGGTGATGCTCAGTTCAGCGCGTAGTTCTTTCTTGCAGCGCAGATTCTTGCCTGCAGCGAGGAGGCCTCGATGCTGAAGGCCCCCGTTGTTACCGCTGCCAGCTGCGCCGACAGCTCAGTGACACGGGGGTGACGGTGTCAGACGCCACTTAAGTGGTGTGCGTGAGTTGGTTATCGAAAATTGTGACAGAGGAAATTTCAGATTCTGCTAAACGAAGTGAAGATCCTTGGTTTCTTTTATTTTTGAGACACGAATGTATGATGCCATATTCTAGTTTGAAGGAACTTGTAAAGCAAGTCCCAGTAATCTTTTCAGATCAACCTCCTGAATCTGATTTAAGAGCTGGACATTGAAAACTTGTATCCAAATTTATTTGAGACACAGATTTTACATTAATGGCATCTTGACCATTGAAAAATAAATTAATTCATGCACTAATATTTTAGTTTACAGTATAATACATCATTACTTCTGAACAATTTATACATAAAGCCGAACCATATAAACATAGAAATTTTAAGTGTTTTCCTGACAGACACTATTGCTTTAAGATATTTTTCACATCACCATTTATTAATTCATTCTGCCACGCAACTGGTTTTGTTTGGGATACAATCAATGTGAAAGGAAGGCAAACATTATTACAGACGTAGGCAAAGAAGGTGCTTACTGACATCACCACCTAACATGATTACATCACTTGATCAAGAAGGTTTCTTTGAAAAAAAAAAAGACTGCATAGGGACGCTTATTGTGTATCTGACAAACTGATCTTCTGTATAGTAATATAAGGCATTAATAAATTCAATTTTAAAAAAAGGTGATTCGTTGAGGTTGCTGAAGCACTTTTGTGTGTTAAATGTACATTGAGCCACTCCTTTACCTGGGTAGTCGTTGCAGCCAACAGCTACCTTTTTATGCAGCGGGCATCAGGCGTGGATTGGCAGGAAGTTTCCACAGTTCAAAATTCTGTTTTCCTGAACTGGGACTAAAGCACTATTTAACTTTTCTTTTCAAAGACTAAATGTAAGTCTGAGTGTTCTATTTTGGCCTCTCTTTTGCTTAACAAACAGTCTTTTCAAAAGAAAGGTAATTTCAAAATACGGATGCTGTTCCATGCCCGGAATCTCCAAAAGCATTTGTTTTGACATTGCCCACATTTTCTGTTCCTTTCTAAACAGTTTCATTGGGAAAAGTAGAACTTACTTCTCTTCCTCCGATTCCACTGTCCCTGTAGTTTTTGGTTTTGACAAAGTGTTTGTTAACAAACGTTGAACGGCTTTACTTGCCTTTTGTGAACATCTGCCCGTGGTCTCCACTTCCACGTGGAGGCAGCTCTCCTCTCGTCTCAGCTGCCTGCTGCCCTCCTGCCCCATGATCCCGCAGCCCAGCCACAGACGAGGGGGCTGCATGGGGTGCAGGCAAAGCAAGGATGGGGAGAGGAGTCCAGATTTAGCAAAGATGATGCTTTTCTTGAGGATAGGAAAATTTTCTGGTATCGGCATGATTTATTTTCTACTCATAAGCCGCACAGGACTAGCAGTCCCTGCTAGTGACGTACCAGGCGTTCCTAGAGATCACTCTGGATGTCTTCAGGAAGCCCCTCCAGCATGGGAAGAGTGGGAGATGATAGATAGTGATTCGTGGAAGCTTTCAGACCACTTCTTAAATACACTAGATGGCCACTGCCTGTGGAAGTCGTTACCTATAAAGCACATTTTCCCACAGACGGAGTGCAGGAACACTTGGGGAACAACTTCCTCCATAATTTGTGTTAAAATTTCTTTAACCAAGTAAGTCCCTCCATACTCTTTCTCCCTCTACTCACTCTTTGAGTTAAGCTTGAAATTCTGGCTGCGGTCAAGCTACCATCACGAACCAACTGTGAACAGCTTATCAAGAGGTGTAACGCCATCAGGAATTTGTCCTTGTAACAGCGCATAGCTTCTTGCTCTTGGAAACATTTTGGAATTCACTTGTGAAGGTATTAAAAAAAAAACAAACCCAAAGCAGAAAACAGGGATAATGTAAGTACACAGCTGGAAAAGGTGTTAATGGTTAGCCCTCCTCTGTGTGAAAGTTATAGCACCGTATGTTGAAAGCAATTGGTGGGAGGCAAGACTGTAGCCCATACTACTGGAAAATTACTCAAAGGCACTTCATGGATAGAAAATTTTGCCAAGTATATATATTTAAAAATAAAATGGACTTAAAAAAAAAATGGTAGTTTGCTCCTTCGATTACTGAAAGCTGAAGTGTGAACCCCAGCATGCTTATTAAAAGCTTGCAGTTTTACTCGGCGCACCAAATTTGAGTTTTAAGCAGGTGTGGTTAAACCCACCAACTTTCTTGAACAAATGTTCAAGCCATAGATTTTGAAATTACACAAATTAAAGGGCCCAGCGTTTTCTCAGTGTGCTCCCTTTTCAGACATTGAGTAACACAGTATTAGGCAAAAGCAGTTTCGCGAGTGAACTGTTCATCACTTGGCCTACCCAGGTTACAAACCGATTCCCTTTCAAACTTCAGCTTCCTTCTCAAGGATATTGGTCTTTCAAACGCAAGATCACGTTCACGATCAGTAAATTCCTATGAGTAATCTGAAAATGTGTCATCCATGCAGCATCGTATGGAAATTACAGCAGCCGAAGGGGTAGAGGCATTCATGGCTGTCCAGTCCAGAGCAGTCACTTGGTGGTGGCAGTCACAGCAGCAAGAGGAGTCTCCTTTCAAAGACATCGCCATACAAATACACTATGAAGAAATTAATTGACAGCATAGTTATTTTTCTGAGTAACTTGATGACAACCTTCAGCATATCGTACTAAGAGAGAGACAGGCTGCCTCAAATACCTGGATGGCTATAAACATAGGTTTACCAGCAAGATGCCAGGTAAAGCAACGTTAAGCCCTGGAGTTACTCGACAAATACCGGCACTTGAATGTGCTTCCTTTTCTCAGGAGCGAGTTAAAGCATCGTGACTAACTAAAAACTATACCGGCACTTGAATGTGCTTCCTTTTCTCGGGCGCGAGTTAAAGCATCGTGACTAACTAAACTAGTGCGTGTGTGTGTGTGTTGTGTTTAGTGGAGGCCTCCAGGCTGGAAATGCTATTACTTCAGTCTGTATAGTTACACTTTGAATCAAGAAATCCTCATCACAACTATACTGTCAAAATTAAGGCAGCTGATGATTGATAAGCTTTTCTGACTTGTGTAACTTCTAGCTGCAAGTTGGGAATTGAGGTATGTATGTGCAGCCTTTGTTCCTGTGCAGCTGCTTTTTGATCTGATGGAGCCTCCTGCTCTCCCACTGTCCAACCCCTTTTACAAAGACAACCACTTCTCCCCCCCACCCCCTTCTTTTCCTTTTTCCCCCAAAGTGGAAAATGAAAACATCTATTTTGGGGAGAGCTAAATTTGAAGAACAGCTCATCCCGTGCAATGGGAGGAGAGTTAAATTCACTGCAGGGTGCTGAGGAAACTGAATGTAACACCAGTACCTATGCTGCAGGCACTGCAGGCTTACTGAGGGGAGCCTAGTGTCACGAAATGCACATCAGCAGTTCTCTGCTTCTGGAAAAGATGCGCAGTCTCGTTCACTGGCAAAGATGACTCAATCTTGCAGTCTCTGGCTTGTGTTTTTCCTGCTGAGTAAGCAGTTATAAATACCTGGTTCTTGAATGCGGCTTCCCGGTACTTGCTCCTGTGAGAATTTGTGCCCTTTCATTTCCTACCTTGTTGCTTTTCAGTTTCCTAGTTCTGCATTTTGCTGTTCAAAAAAAGTCTGTTACGTTTTGTGTTTTAAACACGTTTAGTTTTTGTTCCTCACCCTTCTGCTCCCTGTTTTGCTTGACAATAGTGTCCTCTCTGAGCAGTACTGGAAGCTCAAATAGACTTGGGGAGTGAGGGTGGAGAGGGATCCGGCAGGAATCACTCATGTGTGTGCACACACACACTGGCTGTCTCTTTTTAGGGGGAAAAAAAAACCCCAAAACACCCCAACACAAACTTAAAGCACTTTTCAAGAAGCCTCCTCTTATTTGAAATGTCTTTCTAAATCTGTCTATCCTTCTGTTCAGCCGGAATTCCTGTCCTACCCTTTGCTGGGCAGGAGCTATTCAGTTATTTTTGTGTGACTGACACCCCCACCAGCTGTCTTTGATCTAAACGTTCTTCAGACACACGAGCGGTTCCTGTGCCAGCAGCCGGGGCTCCTTCAGCCACCTCTTGGCGCCCAAAGTCTCAGAGGTCGGTGCTGGCCCACACGGCAACAGGTATGGTCTGCCCTCTCACAGGGAGGAAGGCAAGCCAAGGAGCTACAAGCAGATGCCTGGTAAACACAGAAACCCACGTGCAAGTAGAGGCGACCTTGTGAATGGCGCCAAGCTGGCAGGAGCCAATTGGTGCAAGTGACCGTAAAATAACAGCAATTCCAGAGTAAGAAAAACAAGCTAAAACTAGCGCACATCAGCAGGCTTCAATGACTGCAGAGTGGGCCGAGAAAGGTGTTAAATGCATTGCTGTCGGTTTGGCATAGAAGGGTACACACAAAATTTTTGATCAACATAAAAATAAATAAGCAGCTACCTGCAGTCATCTCCTCCTGTACTTATAACGTACTTGTCATCATGAGAAAAGCGTATGTTGGTGACATGCGCAGAGTGCCCAAAGTACCGCTTGTGTTTGGCCTATCGGAAAAAGAACAGAAGTTCAGGAATCGGTACAGTAGCGGGGCATTACAGAGTGATAAAGTTGCCTTGTGTGTGTAGACAAAAATCACGTCCCCAGCAGTGCTGGCGTCTTTGAGCCCACAGTAATCCCAGCTCAGCACCTGGTGCTGTGCCTGCTGTCCTCCCCGGTGGCTGGACGGCGGCTACCCTGTCGCCTGCGAGCTGCTCTCCTGGGGACGGCCGTTCTGCCGCACAGCTAACTCCCACGCTCCTGCAGCCAGCACTGGCTGGGAGCAGCCTGGAGATGACCTGTTGGACCGGGCCGTTTGGACGCCTTAATATCATACGCTAAGGAGTCTGAACATGGGGAAAAGCAAGCTGTTTAGATTAAAATAAAATATCCACTTACAAATTTTTCTGTGCACGGGAAATCAAACAGTTTCACCAGACCAAAGTCATCTCCTGTGACTATATTTAGGCCAGCATGGGTCACACATGCACAATTGACATCTGCTTTATCTGCGTTTCGTGGCCAAATTCCAATGACTTCGTCTCCAAGAATGCTGTTCCAAAACCAAGTTAAAAAAAGAGCATTAGACCATAAGACTGACTTGCTGCTGTTCTCTTCCAGAACGTGGTGAGGCAACACAGCCTGGTAATAAAAAACTGTTTCTTTAAAAACAAGTCTTTTCCCTCTAAATCATTGCACCGAATGCAATCTCATAATAGAGAGCATCACAGGAACATACCTTTTTTTGTGTGACACTTACTTAAACTATATCTATAAATCCTGAGGTTTATCTCCTGTGAAAGCACTCGCATCATTTTATACAAGCAGTCTGTGCAGCTATGGTCTCCTCCTTTCCTTACGGACATGTACGTAGCCTCCCACGGTGATTTTTGACAGCGATGTTCTCTTCTCTTAGCCATAAGTTCTTGAATGAGGGGATGCTTGTTTGGAGGCAGAGTATTTCTTAAAATAGCTGTTCTTCCCTTCGTTTAAGTTCCTTTATAGTCGTTCCTATTTACCCGCATATTAACTGTCAGATGCGTCTGCCCCACTCCCACAATCTGCCAAGAGTCCTTAGAAATGAGTAATTTGGGGCAGATTCTTGTGCTTGCTTGATAGCAGAGCAGTAAGAGTAGGAGGATTCTCACTAACCTTCTCCTAAAAACCTGCCTGTATTATCACCCACTGTTTACTGCCAGATCTGCTTTTGGCCTGTTCCACTTTCTGCAGTGAGAGCACAGCCATAGTTTTGTAATGGTGTTGGGAGGGTCCTATATAAATCCAAGTCAGTAAATATATTTTAATGGTACCCACAACTTTCTTAACACAATCAGCTCACGTTTCCACGCCTCCTGTGCCGCTTGTGTTTACTGACATGGGATAAGGTAGCGCCTACGCCAGCGTGCCAATAAAAGCGAAGCTTTAAGTGGTACAGAGCCATGTGAAGGGCCAGGCACCTCACTGTTGGGAAGCCTGGGACGAATGGCAACAAGCCACTGTGGCTATGACAGCCCTCGGTACTACTACAGTAATAATTACTACAGACACCAACCAGCTACAAATGTGTGTAAAAAAATAAGCGTGTAAGATAGAGCTTTGGGGAAGGGGAGCGTGTACGCTTTCTCTCGCAGGTTTGCCAAACCCTGGGGACGTTTCAAGCATTTGGGTTTACACAATCGGGTCTTGTGATCTGGTCTTAGTTCTGTATTACACCTGTCCCCAGTCAGGCAGAAGGTTGTTCTTTAGTTTTTTACCTTGTCCATGTGGCCCATGTGATCTTTTCTATTAATGCAGGATCTGTTATTTGCTTTCCTAGTGGTACCTCGTGAACTTGACGCTTATAGGCACCCGTTGAGACCTGAAAGTAGGAAGGGAAAAAGCTAGTAACTTTGCCACCATTTTCTTTATGAGATTTCCAGCAGTAATATTCTCAACGGGTTTTATCAGGAAATTAACATCTAGGATAAAATTTCTGATTTCTCCTAATTAGCTATAATTCATTATGTGCAATATGAAGTAATAACAATGTTACAGGATGACAACTGAATGAGCTGTTCATATGCACACTGCACAGCTGATAGATTTCCTTTTAGTTATATGCTCTCTGGTTTACCTCAACCTAATTTTACTAAACCAGAAGAATTTCAGAAGGAAACCTCTCCTATTAATCCATCTATCGTATGCATCCCATCCTAGGGAAAAGGGAGGAGGAGAACTGTTTCTATATTGAGGTTATAACCCACAGTTTCTTTCTCAGTGTTGTACCCATTCCCCTTTGCCTTTAGCGCACTACTAATCTCGTAAGGGAACTGAGCTATATTGCTGCGGGCGGCGACGCAGAGCCCAGGAGGAAGACCTGAGTATTTAGAAAGAAAGAGAGGACTTTCAATAGGGCTCTGCGAACATCCTAAAGGCAATCTGAGTTATCTGGTCTACCTCGGAAGATTTAGGGGCACCTTGAAATTCAGAATAACTTTAGAAAGCCTCCCTCGCCCTGTCTTACCTCCATCTTCTTGTTATGTCTGGTAACGGGTAAGTCGCAATAAATGCAAACAAACATGGGGCTGCCTGAGACGTACCTGGATGTACCTGCTGTCTGCAGAAAAATCCATCTGTATGACAAAACTTGCAATGTCTTTGCAGTAGCCTATTCGGTTTAGGGTTGCACCTTGAGTGAGATCATAAAAATCTACAGTATGTTCTTGTGAACCCACTGCCAAAAACCTGTTATCTGGGCTGATCCTAGACAATAAAACATGGAATGGGGATATAATTTACTGCTTCTGTGCCAGATTTTCTTTTGCTTCTCATGTTAACACAAGCGAACAAATTTCTTTTACTAGAAAACAAGAAAAACCTTCTATCAATAGCAAGATCGAATCCAAACCAAACCTTGATGCTTAATAGGTTGAGGATATCATATGTAGTTAACCGATGTTAATATTGCACTTGCAGAAAGCACACAGCACAATGTGCAGAGTAACACTAATCCTCTGTGAGAAAGCAACAGGAACTGCAATTTTAAGATGTACATTAATATTAATTCTCATAATCACAGCTCCACAGCGTACCAATTACTAGCTATATTCAAGTGGATATAACCGAATTAATCACAGGGAAAAAAAGTGTGTGGTATATAAGACATATAAGCTTTAGGTATACATAGATATAAGCTTTAGGTATACGTAAATATAAGCTTTAGGTATACATAAACCCACCAGTCAGCCAGTAAATACATTTCATGATTTCATGCAGGTTTCAACAAATACGGAGTTATGAAAAGTCTGGAAATCAACTTGGAACTTGATGGACTTTTTCTTGAGTAAGGGCTGCGTGTTTAGAGAACTTCAGCTGACATTTCTGACGTACCTGATATCCTGAATTGCAGACTTCCTGTCTCGCTTTTTGCCCCAAACCTTAAGGCTGTTTACAAGTAAAACAACAAATTCTCCATTCTTCATGCCAATTGCAACCATTTCACCATCAGGACTATATGCGGCACATCTTGCCGGATGACCCAGATTCACTTTGTTCAGCAGTTTCTGTATTAACAAAAGCAATAGGCTCATACCTCCCCTGGAGAAAACTGCCAAGCAAATGGAAAGCTTCCAAACACAAAGTATAAAAATCATGTATTAAAAAAAAATTGTCTATAATTTCCTCTAAATATAAATCTGAAATTTCACATCAAAAAATCACATCCCACCAGGCATATGTCACAAAACAGACTTCAAAATATAGATGTAATTCAAATGGGAGTTTCATGTTTGCATCCATCTTGTTGCAGGGTGACTTCAAGTTTTACACCGGAAAGAAAACTATTTAGCAGAAAAGGCTGGAAAAAATCCATTTCCTATTTTGTTTGAAAGGTGATTTTTGATAGCCTCTACAAGTGCTGATCAAAGTAGGTTTTTTCCATTTGATTTGCTATGTGAAAACATAGTAGAATGCTCTTGCATTTTCACTTACCTGACTGTATTTATAATATATTCATTTTCCATATTAAAAATTATCCCTATTAGCTCAGGTAACTACCTTTTGAAAAGGCTGAGGTAGGCTAGCATAAGCAGAAACCTTTTTGTTATTTAAAAAAAATGTTTTATTTATTTGTGGTTTTTTTTTTTTTAATAGTTGTTGTTGTTATGCAATTTGACTCGGAAAAAAATCCCGAACTACACATCCGCAACATGCTCGGTTCTGAAGAAAGGCTCTAAAAAGGAGGGAGCCATGCTTGCCAGTAAGGGAGGCTTATTGTCAGGGTCTGTGTGTTAGTCAGTGACAGGACAATCTGTGTCACCCAGTCTGTCAGCAGGGAATTAAATGCTTCCTTAATCCATGCCAGCCTGTCCTTTTAGATCAAAATAAGCAATACACAACAAAAGGCATCAGCACGAGTGCTTTTAAATAACTGCATTTCTCTGAAATCGCTCGCTTTTGGAAAGAGCAGCGTGCTACCTCACCAAGGACTTACCTTTTCACATCGCCACATCGCAGGGAAAAATAGAACCGTACCAAAACAGAAGAAAAACACTGCGCTCTCTACGAGGCTGCTCAAAGGCGCGTACGTGGCTGGAGGAGCGCACATCGTACAGTTGGAAAAACGCATGGTTGTATAAAATGATCATTTTTAAACATATACTTTTCAATTTAGTGATACTCACTTTGTCACACAGGTCCCAGATTCTTGCTGTTCCATCATTACTTGCGGAGATAAATATGTCTTTTGAGGGGTGAGTTGCTAAGCCCCAGATTTCCCCTTCCATGTGACAGTCAATCAACAAGTTTGAAGCAGCATTTTTTTCTCCTACTTCAAGGATTTCTCCGTCTTTTGTTCCCACTAAAATTTTCCCCTGTTTGTAGCCGAAAGAAAGAACGAGAGATGGGTTGTCAGTATAACAGACAGAATATCAATAGCAGTGAAGCACCGACGTATTGCAGAAATGTCTGTGATAACTCATCCTGATTTATACTGCTTGTTCATGCAGCATCTTAAAAACAGGAGAGTAAAACACTGACACTTTCACACCTCGAGATCTGAGCTCATGTTCTGGTGTTACTGTTGAATGACCGCGGTGCATTTCCATCTTGCCATTAAGGATTTTAATTCAGATCAAAGCGTTTACATACAAGTTGGCAAAGGACGATTCTCATACCTCTGATGTGACTAAATACCATTTTTGGGCAATAATAAAAAATCAAACCTAAACCGCATGAGCTTTCTCGACAAATACTTGGAAAAAGCATAAATAGATACAGTTTGGAATTGGTTAATGGCTACTTGATTAGAAATATAAAGCAACATTCCTCTGTGTGGTTGTTATCAAAGAGCATGCCAAATTCCTGAGACTTGATACACGAAGTTAAATAGAGACCATTTCACGAAGTGTTAGGTTGGACAGATACTCATCACCTGAAGTAACACTCCTGCATCATCACGCACTCCTTTCATAACATTTACAAGTACAATTTAGACATGTGCAAGAGTGATTTTAGCATCTCAAATTACTCAGTTATTTCTACTGTTTTCCACTTTACCAAAACTTAAAGTCAGTCAGTAATTCTCAGTGGCAAGTTGTTTTATTAGTGGCTTTAAAAAAAAACAAACAAAAAGCTAGGATCCATTCCGCCTAACTGAAGCACCTAAACTGTGCCTACATCTCACGGGAAGCAAACCTTGTAAAGTAGGTACCTAAGTTCCTTTTGTCGTTCAAAAGAAGGGCAGGAGACAAGGTCCTACCCTGGTGAAATATGTTCCTACACTTAGCGCTGTCCTTTAGAGGCCTTCAAAGGCCTTGCCCTCTCCCTGCTGACTAAGCAGGCACTAAGCATCAGAAACGCAGCTTAAAGCCCATCACTGAGCTCAGGAAGACAAGTAAGGAACTGTCACTGGGTAGGCAGACAAAGCCTCCTCCCGTAACTTGACAAAAGTCGTCTCCCGTGTGTCTCCCATCCAACCTCCATCAAGAACAACATGCAGTGATGCGTGCCGAAGCGTAACATCTGCCACGTCAGCTCACTTACTTTTCCTCTGCAGACGGAGCGCACGCACTCAATGAGCTGGCCCGTCTCAAGCTGAAATGCTCGGCACCGTTTCATCTCTTGATCCCACAGCTTTACAGCTCCCCCTTCTTTAGTGCTGAAAAGAAGTGTGTTGTATTACCCAGATGTCTCCTTCTGCATAGGCTACAACAAATCCCATATGTAAATCCCATCAGTATTTTTCTCATTAAATAATAAAACATACATTGAATCACCTTCTACTGTACAGAAAGACACCTCACAATCGTGTAATGGAAAGTAAATAATAAAAATTTAAACGCCGTCACACTTCATCTTTAATTTTAAAGAGTATCATGCCTGATTTGTAAAAACCAAACTGTTCTCTTGTCACTTAATCTCAAATCTCTGTCACCAAGATAAGCTTGGCAAATTTTTTACTTCTGGTAAATCAAAGAACTTACTAATCACAGAGTCTCCACTGGGAGAGGTTGCCTGTAGTTTGACAGAATTAAAAAATTAAGAAAAACCCACTTACGCCAGGCTGGCAGGAGCTCAGGCAACAAGGGGCTTATACAGGTGTTCGTATCAATTGCTCATTTGGGGTTCTGTATGTCCTTTGCACAGTATGTGCGTTACTGTGACCCTTGAGTGTCCTACTTATTTGTCCTTTACTTACTAAGACACCTGGGCACGTTGTGTAAAATATAGATTGAAACTGCTACAGTACAGATACCACTTATCTCTGGGAAGCATTGCATATGTCTAGGGTACTGGATAAATAAAAAATACCATATGAGAGACAAAAGTTGTGCACTTTAGGAAGATTGTGTGTCTTACGGTCTCTCCTTCCCTCCTGTAACAATGAGTCCATCTCGAAGAGTCGTGTACATTGTAAACACTGGCCCTGTGTGAGCTTTTGCCACAAGTCTAATCAGAAAATGATCCTTCCAGACGTAGACATCTCCATTTATGGCACCAGTAAACGTAAGGTTATTCTGCAACAAATAGCAATGATCTCCGATATAATAAATACCTTAGCATTTTTGTTCAGATTGAATTAAAATTCTTTTAGCTACTGAATTTCCTGAGAAAAGTCAACTATGCAACAAACGTAGGAATTAAACCATCTGCATTGAGAGAATGAGTTTAATGACTGCACTCTAATGGTGTTTCTTTGAGATGTTATAAATCATATGGGTCCCAGTGTAGGGCACATTCACTTCATGCATCTCATCTTGGGATCTTTCAGATGCACGTACTTCTTTTGCTATGCATGTGCTATGTCATGTCTCCTGCTGGTGAGATGGACGGCAGGTTACCACTACTGAATTTTAAATGATGTTTCTGTCTTCTTTGAGTATGTGTCAGTGAGAATCTCAGTATAGGTGACTGGCAAGCAGCATCTTCAAAATGTTGAAAATAAAGTGTATAAACTTAAACGCAGAACTAACTCAACCTGATAACTACTTTAGGCACCAGAGCAATGGCATAACTTTTCATAAAAGCCATGAAACTCCTCCATGGAGCAAACCGGTCAGAGGTCTGGGACTCCCTGAGGAATGGGGAAAAGTAACAAGTATTCCGCACTGCAAACGCTCTTTCGGAGTGTGCTCTGTGAAATGGAAAAGCTTGCCTAAAGAACTAAAGATGGTCTGACCTTGAAGTCCACTGACTCTGAAATAATAGATACCAGGAAAAATTGTGAGTGAACCCTTTTGATAGGGGTTCAAAAGAAAGTCTCATTTTCTGCAACAAAGAGCAAGGTGTCTGTTGAAGGAACTGGGGGATAGAAGCCCCAGAATGACTTTCCACCATTTGAGACAAAAATTTAGTGTAGCTGTATCCCAGCACGACCTGTTGACTTTGGCATTAGATGGACCTAGATGAAAATGAGTGAGGTCCGTGGATGGATGAAGAAGCACAAGGTATGTGCACAGCCCCTACTCTAGTAAGAGCAATTTACTCACGCTCCTGTGACATGGGCTCATACTTCCAGTGAGATTCAGTGACACATACTTGAGGAAGACAAAAACATCCTGCATGAATGACATATGCTAATGGAGTAGAGTTCATCTGCTGGTTTTGAAGGTGCCCCTTACAGGACCTTAGTTTTATTATTTAAGAGAATAAAATGTCTGTTGGACTGTTTCTACTTGGAAAGTACAGACAAGCAATTTGTTTGTTCTAATATTACATTCTGCTTCTTTTTTAAAATCACTTTTGGGGTCTTTAGTGTCCATTACATTACTCCTATTTTATACTGGAATAATGCCATCGGAATAGAAAGAAATGTTTAGTATTAAGCAACTGTTGACAACAGTGTCACTTGTTTGGGCACAAGAATGAGGATTTGGGTGCCTAATTTTATACACTCACATTTCACACATTAGTACTATCGTCCAGGGTGGATAATTAGGAGCAAGGGGTTTCTTTTAATTGGTGATTTGTATAATTTATGCTTAACCTCTGCAAAGGTAATTTCTGTGGGGTTTCTGGATGAAGCAGAAGCTATTTCAGACCTCAGTATCATAGCAACATTGCTTTTTCACTCTTAATAGGTATTGTTTTCCTTACAGTAGCACTATGGTTCCTTAATGATCACACAGGAGAGTATTATAGACTGTCACCATTAGCTGGATCACTAGCATATGTCATACCAAATACTGACAGCAGAAAAAAAAGGTTGCAGAGCCTATGCACAAAATAACAATACTACATTTTTCCAAGTTAACCAGTGAAGTGCTAAATAACCAGCAAAGTAAAAAAAATACAAGCCATGGTAGCTGATGCTGTAGGTATGCACAGACATTAATAAAAAACGTTCACTAACAGAGAAACCCAACCCTGCTTAGAAAACTTACATGAGGATCTAAAGGCGTACAGGTTTTAAATTAAAAGTTTAACTAAAAAGCAAGAGCTCCATGGTCTTGCACTGTCCACACTGTACTGGATTTCAACAAAGGAAATTGACACTTGCAGTTTTAATAAAAATGTATTATAAAATTCTGTAGCAAGTAATTTGAACTCACTGCTCCGAAGGCAACAGAAAGCATGGTTTGCATTTTGGCATCTTCCATGGAACCAATGACTCCTTTCTTATAAAGCAAAGCACTGCCAGCTAATGTCCAGAACTTCATGTGTTTTACCCCAACAGACACAAACTGAGTGTCTGAATCTGGGCGGAACTCTACAACGAATATCCTCTCCAGGTGTCCTCCCCTGCTAGCAACTTTAGCCCCTGTTTTAATTAGGAAAGGATAAAAATAAAGTTAAATTTACCTGCAAAATTAAGCTCTGATACGATTTTATAAAATAAATTGACCTGATATTGGATTAGAGAACTGTGTCCCAGATGCTGAAAGCTAAGCAAATCCCAACATTATTTAGTGTATCAAACATCTTAATTCACGCAACCTGCAAGGTCCCTGGTTATTCCATTGCATCTGATAGTCTTAGGAAATGCAGATTTAGGTCTTCATAGCATGATAACAACACAGAAATTTTGTATATCATTAGTGAGTTACCATCTGGTGAAACACACAGGGAAACATCTAATGAGCTGAGACACTTCTCCTCTCCCCTCCACCATTTCTGAAGATGATAATTCTTTTCTGGAAATGGCTTCCCAAAGGCCTATCTACGGTGTAGAATTTAAAGTTCAAGTATTTTAGGAAGAAAAAGAAAATACTTTCTTTAATTTCATGGAATTTTATATTAAACAACATTCTTTCCTTAACTTCTATTTGTAATAGAAGTTTAAAACTTATTTTCTTATTCATATTTTCTAGCACTTTGCTATCTCCTTTAACTGATTTTGTGACTTAGGGAGCCGTGATATGCTGAATAAGAACACAAGTCTATTCCAAAGACTTGAAAGGAAAAGCAAATAATTGTACACAGTTCTGTCAGGCTGAAGGAACGCGATTTTTCCAGAGTTACCTTCTTGCCACCTCCACACTGTGATAGTATGTTCTGGATCAACTCCCACTGAAACCAGAAGTTTGCCAGTCGCACTGAAGTTGACATAGTTGACCCCTTTGGTATGGAAGCAACGTAGCATTGAAATCGTTTGCTTACTCATAGCATCCCATATATGAATTGTGGGAGTTGTACCTACGTGTAAAAAGATGTATTAAAAAGGGAATTAATTCAGCATCTGGAAAGCTTCAACGCAAAATAGGCATTTTTCAAGAACATTTAACCTAAACAGACACTTATAAGTTGTGGGGTTTTGTTTTAAGATTAACACTACTCAAAAAAAAATCATAATAGCTTGCAAAACACAGGGGGAAATCATTGCATTTCATGAAGTAAGACAAATTCTAAAAGAACAACATAACATTTATGAAGAACCTCATGCAAAAGAAATTGTCTGTAGATGTTTCACTTGTATCCGCGATTCACACAGATACAACGAGGTAACATGAAACTTTTACATAACTCTGCTGACTAAAATTCACAAACGAATCAGCCTTACCTGGAAATTCTGTCATATCACCTGCATTGTGAGAGCAATGGCAAATGAGGAAGCACCAAGGGAAAACAACAGGTGAAATAAGTCATGTTTCTAATGCTGAAGTGCCAGCATCAGCACCAGAAGGAAAAAAAAATTAAAAATTTGAAAATGGATATGGATTAAATCAACAAAACAAATAAGCAGGAATATTGTTGAACTTTTTTGGGTATATTGTTTTTCTTTATACACAAATATCGCAACAGCATTTAGCACTTTTGAGTTTTAAAAGAAACGCTAAAGACATGCAGTTTTAAAGAATTATTAAATTTAAAAGTTAAATGAATCTGTAGTTATACAGAATATCAACCAAAATCAGAAACACTGATTTCATGGGCTCTTATTGACAGAATAGAAAAAGGGCCTTTAACAGTCACCTTTCCCTGTCACAGAAATCAGTATTTTGAAGAGGAGCTCTGACAATATGTACGGGTTTTTGTGTTTACTCAACATGCAAATTGAAGTGCCCGCACTCAGTACGGGTGGCCAAGATGGTTTGTCAAGGTGTTCATCTACTACCATTTTTCTGTCCCCTGTTAAGTTATTTATTACAGAAGTTACGGACTTGAGTCTCCTGCCCGGCATTTCCCATACAATGTTTACTCCTGCAAAAGGTACGAGGGAATCTAACGGGACTCTCCATGTAAATAACAAACAAATAAATACACGTGGTTTCACAACTGGCCCCTTACATGTGTCGTAACTTCTGCTGAGATTTCACTCTATTTCTTTCCCTTTCCACCTAGCTTTTGTGCTTCCGCCTAGGAAATTTTCATTATTGTATTTTCACTGCTAAGCATTTTACTGCTAAACAAGTGCCTTGGATACAGGGAAGGAAAGAGGGAATTCTATAAATCTTATGATTACAGATTAATGAGGTGATTTAGTGCAGTTTATCAAAGCTTGCTTTCGGAAATATGACTGTACTACAATTAACTCTCAAATCCAACGACTCGCAATCAGAGATGAAATTGAAACCATAAGAAAATCCTGAAGCTTGATTACCTCTTTAAAATCAAAGAAAAAGTTTGAGGACAGTAACACTAGCATGTCCTGGTAAAATTCCTACACAGAAAAGCCCAAAATAAATCAGTGCCCCTGATAATTTTTGAGTAAAACTTTGTTATATGGAGAGTCACCTACCGATCTGGCTGGTAGCCACAATATTTTTATACTTTGGGTGCTGATTCACAGTGAGGCAGAGAATGTCATCAGTATGCTCCAGGTAGAAACTCTGACTACCTAATAAAATTCAAACATGTTTTTATTCACAACGGTATCGAAGAGAGAACCACCACTGAAGCAAAGAATATTCAAGCAGCTTGTTGCTACACTCATGCTGTACTCTCCAGGGGATGGATGGGGAGAGGGCAAGAACTACGTCGACAGCGGCTCTGCTCTCATTCCCAGGCACCATTACCAAATGCACTATGAACGTAACCATTAACACACACATACATAAAAAAAGCGGTATTTGGTAAACTAACTATGTCCAGGGAAGCAGAAATCAGCCCAAGAATCATCCCGTAGCCTCCTGTAACTGCACGAAAAAGCAAAACTAGCAAATGCAGGGCCCAGGTTTCCCGGTAAATCAAAGCAGCCAGTGGGAAACGAAGTGGAGAGCAAAGCCCTGTGAAGTCTGCGCTTTGCAATATCCTCCCGAGGGAAAGGGCCCAAAAAGAACAGATGGGACCGTGCTTCCCAGCTCCCCAGGTCAGAGGCCGTGCTAGGACTGGAGTCCCCAAAGGTCACCAGATGTGACAGCACTTCTGCCTCTGTGCCTCCTTGGCAGCAGAGCTGCTGAGCGCACCGCTGTGACTGTTTGGTTCACTGTGGCAGCAAGAGGGAATAAAATAAAGCCAAAATTCCTTTAATTCCTATCTTTGTTTCTAGAAACGTATGAAGAATATGGAGATGTTGGTGCTACAACTTAGGGCCAGATAAATTTTTGGTGTTCTTCCTCCTCTTCATCACCCAAAAGGCAGAGACTATTTCTACCCCTTCCAAAGAGCAACTTGCTCACACTGTATTGCATCAAAATGTACCCTTCCCCGAGTACGTCTTTGCTAAAACAACTCAAAATGAAACAATGGCTCTTACTGCTCCTAACATTTTTTAGGCTACTAGTCATTTCATAACCCAGGCTCTCTCCTCTGAGAAAGCCATTCCTGTCTCTTCAGCGAGGATTTTAGCAAGGCACAACTGCAGAAATAGAACAGGTTTTATTACACTTCCTAGCAGAATCTCATACCTGCTGAAAGGAACAGGATGGCTCTACAGGATGACCTGAACAGGAGAAATTGTCAATCTGATACAATAGCCATCTAAAATTTTTTGCATTATTTATCAAGATGCAAAATGTGAGAAAGTTACAGGAATGTTAAAAAGTTAAGACTTTCAATCAGAAATATTTTACTCGTAAAGCATTTTTTATCTCAAAGTGTTGTTTCAAGTTGAATTACCAGTAGAAAGATTTTGAACTACGCCTGCTGCAGCTGTGTGGAAAATAATATCAGCACCATCATTTAGGTAATGAAGGTTGTTGCGGCAATCAAACCCTCTGTATCCAAAAACATGGTCTAAAGCCAGCTCCTAGTCAAATAAAACAAAAAGAAAGAATAAGAATAAAGTGAAAGAAGGAACAAGGAGATTACAGAGTTTGGGTCACATAAGCGCAGTTCTAAAGTAATTACACAAGCTACAAATATCTTGTAGAGGCAATAGAATAATTAAACAATAATTAAGCAGTTATCCCTGTTCTTCTGCTAATTTATTGAGGCATGACATTCTCACAGACTATCTACAATGCTTTAATCGGTCAGCTAAGGCACTGCATTTATATTATTTCTTTAATAATTCAGGCAGCTGTAAATGTTTTGTTTCTGTAAATTTCCATTCAAAATATATACAACTTACAAAAAAGGTCCAATGTTATGAATCTTCCCATCACAGTTTAATAGCTGTATAGGGTATCAGGTATTTGCAAATATCTTCACTTCTACTTTAAGAGTCTTCAAAAATCATTCTCGTAAACAACCAAATTTTAACAGACCAATTCTGACCTTAAAGTCCTTATAAGAAGCAAAGGCAGGCCATAAGTAACTCTACATTTAAAACATCAATCAGAGGTGTAATTTCAGCTTACAATAAGCAATTGCCAAGGAAATTTCCTCCAGAAAAACAGTGATGGTTAGTGGATTGTTGCTAAAGTTGCTTTTATAGCCCAGAAGACAGACTTAATGAATCTGTCCCAAACACAATTACAGCTTACTTTGAACAATTTGAATGACATCGACAGGCCAAGCAATTGTTGCAAATTGTCCACACAGACCACAGAATATTCCTTGTTCAGTGTATTACATGGAAATTCCAAAAAGTTTTTTATGGAGGCCCTACAGTTTGGGGAAAGACTTATGTTGCAAAGTAAACGAGCAAATTTCATCGTTCAAAATCACGCATATGGTCTTTCATGTGCGAAAGTGCAGTTTCTGACTGTATTTCCCTTGGGGTTATGTAGTGAGTATGGGTTCTGCTGTGCACGCACATACACTTTGGCTCTACCTGCCTTTCAAATTAAGAGACAAATTTTGGGTTTGGAGAGATCTGATATTATAGGTAAGCTTTAACACCCTGAATCTGAGGTTCTTTCTGACAGAGGTTGCTGCCTGTCACATCTGCTGGTGTTTGCCACCAGAGCTGAAAGCACTTTCTAGACATTTCTTTCTCTTCTCTTCTACCTATATGTGACTTTAGCTGCCCTCAAAATAGGGATTCGTTTCACCCAGCACATATTACTTCTAAAGCAAATAAAAAAGTATTAAGCCTGACCTCAACCAGTTTCTTTTTTTTGTTGATATTGTTCTTTTGCAGTTTTTCAGGCTGAGGAGCAGCTCTGCTAACTGGTGGCCTGAAACAAACATGTAAAAAAGAAAACAATCAATATGTTGGAAAGCAAACTAAAACCTTCAAAACCATACCATGCGTTTTGTATCTGAACAGAAAATGGCCAATTGCAACTGTATGAGCTTAATGCCTAGCTTTTTTTTTTTTTAGAGTTGTACAATAAACTGAAATCATAGGCATTTTGATGGAAAGAGCAGAAGTAACATTGATGTAGATTTAGTGGATGAGTGGCAGAACAGACCACTGTACACCGATTTTATTTTCTTTAAATCATAATGATTTAAATCCATGGAAAATCCTTGAATATTAAATGGTAGTAAATTGTTGCTTCCAGAAATGATCTAAAAGATTTTCTACGGCTGGCAGTTGACCTTTCCCCAACCTTGCTTCTTCTGAGAAATTCCATCACAAAACCTTGACAAGACTTTATTAAAATCTTCTCAAAATCGTATTAGAGATAAAACGATTACATTTTAAAATGTACAGGTCATTGATCCATGTGAATTTAACAGAGACTAAAGGCAGCAAAGCATTTTCATATAATTCCAGTTGCTAAAAGTAGCTAAAAAGACAAATGTAGTACACAGACTGAAACACAGTTTGATTTGTGCAAATGGTCTTTAAAGACAGATAACCTTTACTGCTACGATTTGACTTGATCCTTCCAAGAAAAAAAGAAGAGGCACAAACCTAAGAGGAGCAGAAGGAGCTCAGCCTCTAGAAGTTCATGACCTTACAAAACCAAATGCCTGCTGCACAGGCTCCACTTTGGATGACCCTTGTGTTAATTTAAGCACAATGATTCTCCCTTTCTGTTAACAGAAATTCACGAGGGCCAATTCTAACCCTGTCAACTGCAGAGCAGAGCCATTTACTGGAGAAATTAGCCCACAGAAATCTGTCCTAGATTCTTTATCACATTTGATCATCTTTTACTTAGAAAACGAATCTTGCTAGAAGGTTGGGGTAGAAGTGGTGATGGCAAAAGAATAAAAACAGGTATTACGGTTAAATGCCTACTCCAAAACATCACTTGATGGCTGCTGTTAATAATACAAAAAAACCCACTGCATGCCTTTAAACTGCAATTGCAGATTCTGGAGACCGGGTTAAACAACAGTGGGGTTCTGTAAGTAAAAAACCAAAATGCCTGGCCTCAATTTATTTAATAAACACTCGAAGCATTTCCACTGTTTAAGATTTAAAAAAGGTGCGAACTTGATATACATTATATATGCTGTGAAAATTAGATTTTTCTTGTCCTTATACTGTAATTACCATTAATTCTTGTTTTGCAAAAATTAATTGCAGAAGAATGAAATCCCTTTTGCTTAGAGGGCGCTACTTTTTCTGGAGTTGTATTTTTTACGGAAGGTATTAAAGGCAGCAACTGACAAAGTGCACAGCTAGAACACTTATTGCTACACAGCTAGAACACTTATTGCTGCACAGCTAGAACACTTATTGCTGCACAGCTAGAATAATTATTGCAGGAGTAAGTAGCATGAAAATCTGAGCTCTAAAAAAGACAGAACAAAGCTGGAAGTAAACAAACTAACCCACTTCTCAAGCAAACAAGCAAACTCACTAAGTACTAGCAAAGTACATTAACAGGTGATCTTGTGATCTTGATCTTACCTTGATCCCCTTGTAAGCAGCAAACAAAGCCAAGTAAGAAACTTAATACAGTTTAGGTGTACTTCTGACCACTTTACTCATGCACAAGCATTTTTAGAGTCGATCAGTCATTCCTTTGTGGCACAAAACATGCTATTCAAGCATGCCAGCAAGAACTAAAACAGAAATTAAAGAGTGCACCAGTCTACAAATTCGGAAACATCATACCCTGGCATCCCTGGGTATACTCTGAACTAAAGATCCTATGGGACCGAGGGAAAAAAGGAAGCTACATCCATGCTTCCTGCACACTTTATACTGAAGGTGAATGTGATTCCACGTTTGTTTATTTTCAGGTGCCTGACAGGGATGGAAACTGGTAGAAACTTAACAGTCTCATAAGCACTGTTGAGAATTTCACACAATGGATGCTTGTTTTCTATCCTAGTTCAGCCTGCAATTTAGCCTCATAATTGTTCATCGGTAGGCCAACGACCTTACGGGGACAGCTTGTACTTTTTCGTTCACAGGGAAATAAGTACCTTTATTTTAACTGAAAGTGGTCAATCAAGTCACGTTACATAACCATCAGTGGTAATTGGACCGAATAGCAGCGCAATCACCAGTAGAGAAGGGGCAGAGGAAGTTATTACAAAACTTAATTCTCTTACAAAATAAAATCATTACGTGACGCTAGAACAGCAAAAGCCGTTTCAGCCCGGATTTACTAAGGCCTTTGAATCAGCACTTATGAAAATAATAAATCATTTTCTTGTATGCTGCCTGCTCTTTTTTCTGTTTTAGTGTAATTTTAAAATGGATCATTTTTACATTTCTTTACCTAGGAATATCAGTTAAAGTTTATGACAAGAGCAAGCCAAACTTTTTTATGAAAGCAAGAGAATACTACCACTATGACATGATTGATAATCACGAGATTGTAAGCATGAGATTTAATTTGGAAACATACACATACACACATATACTTTTATATATATCTATTCACAGTACACACAAACACAAATGTTGTGTGCATTCATATATACATGTCCATGTATATATACACACGTATGCATTCATTGCCTTATTATCATCTTAATAAAACAAATGTAAAGCAGCATCAAAATTTTAACATTTTAACAAGTCATTTCATTTTTAACAAGTCTGTGACTACACCTGATTTAATTTTGATACATAAGATGGCAGTGTCAAGACAAGGAATTTGCACTGTAGCAAATTACATATATTTCCCCTTTTTGACCTATGCAATCTGCATTGTACATTCACAGCAATCTGTGCTTTTTCTGTGCTGTGTGTTGTTAGTACTTACTTGACAATTCCCTGCCTCCAAAGGAAAGCAAGTTAAAACATAATACAAGCATTAACGGTTTCTTTCCAGTAATTTAAAATAAATATGCTTATATTACGTTATGGGATGAATGAGTTCCAGGAAAGATAAGACACAGTCAGACATTAGAGGGCTTTCAGTTCTTTAGGTACTGTGAATACAGCAAATAAAATTTCTGTTACTGATGATTATCTTGATGATATGCTTACACAAGCATAAGCACGGTCATAAATCAGTGAGCTAACTCCAGATTTAAACTGACAAAATCTCACCCACTCTCTTTATGGGTCTTCACGCAGAAATGTAAAAAGATGCAAGTGACAATTCATTCACTCTCACCTAACCAAGAAGGCTATCTGAAATGGCCAAGACCAATGAGGAGGAAGAGGAGCCTAAATCATGGGTGGGGCGAACAGGCAGCACCAGGACAGAGAATAACAGATGGACAACCAAGATCTGGGCAGGGGGGGAAGAGGGAGTGGGGTTTTGGAAGAGTGGGACACCTTGAGGGTGGAAAGAGATGTGATCTTAGAGAACAGGGCCAAAGTGAGGGGGGCGAAAAGTTAGATCCATTTAGACGGAAAATAAAGGAGAGAAAAGGCAGACCAAAAATTGTTATGATAAATTCTGTGGGACAGGGATAACCAACTCATGTTTTTAGAGCACATGGCATAAATGGTCTCTGATGAGAGACGCTGTCTGCATCAGTACTAAATTGGTGAGAACACAAATATTCTGTTCTGAGGCCAATGGGAACAGAATTGGATCTTCAGAAACAACATTGTGTGAAAGTGACAAACAATGAGGTTTGGAGCAGGGGCAGATAGACAAAAATGTCCTGACACCGAGAAGGTGACGGGCTGGGCCCAGCAGAAATGGGTAGAGAAGAAGCTGAAGAGAGTCCAAATGGGAGACCAACGTGTGCATTTAGATGGTTGCTAACTGGAGAAGGAACGTACTTGGTTGCTACACAAAAATAAAAATGAGCAGGACTGTTGCCAAGAAGAGAAAACAAGGTTCAAAGAGAGGCAAGACGATCCACTACCAGTAGGTTTGTTTGGACAAGAGAATTAAAAATCCAAGATTTAAAAAAATGTACTGTTCATTTTGTAAAAAATGCAAAAGCAGCTTTTAAAAGTACACTTCCACTAGTTGACAGGAGGGGGACTCCCAAGTACCCTAAAACTGCTGCAAAACTCCTAGAGCTTTAAGAAGTGACTGAAAGATTTTGTGAATTCTAAACCCTTGGATTTTCCCATCCTAACATACATAGTAGTTTTACATACAACTTTTCCTGCTGTTACTTTTCCTTTACATTTTGTAGATAACACAAGACAACAAAAAAGAATAGTATCCAATGTGAAAATATCCTACTCTCTAATACAGTGGATCAAAGCAAAGCTGAAACAAAACTAGAGGGAAACATCAATTGTAATCTAAATTATTTTTTAGAAGTGTAGCACTGAAAAAGCTTAGCATGGTTAGAATATCTACGATTTCACATGTATGCTGATGCACTCTTTAAAAAAACAAACAAAAAAAGGTATTGCAGAACGTATGGTGGTGATAGCCATTTTCCTATTTTGTAAGGGAAGCTAGTCAGTGCATTCACATGTCATTCTAGTTCAGTCTCCAAATGTGAAACCAGCAGAAAAGCAGATTAATAAGAAGGATCATCAGTTCTGAATGAAATCCGAAGGCCTTTATTTTTTAACAAGTTCATTGTTCTAAACATCTTGTAAAGCTGTTAAACTAGACAACTGTTGTAAACAGGCTGGCCCTATTGCATAGAGATCTGTCATACATAATACACTGGACAGACGGGGCTGTCTGGAAGCTCCCTCAGCCCCCTTTGCCAAAACCAGCTTCAAGGAACACATTGTAACATGCTTTAGGCAAAACCTAAATTTCTGTCTTTGAGCTAAAAAGTTTTGAATACCTCAGGTAATGAGACTTCAGGAGAACTCTCTCCATATACTACCAAGGCATCAGAATCAACCCAACTTTAGCATGTTCTGGAAGGTCTCTCTCTTTCCTTAGGCTTCTCTCGGGGTTTGTGATCATGTTTGAGAGGAAGAGTCTTTTCCATTTGTTTTGTTATTCCTTACATAAACTCTGACATGTTTTGAAGCTGTGCTCATTCTATAAGTAAAAATATTCAACCAATAGTATACGGAGAACTTTTGGGCTGGAGGTAAAACATAATAGGCAGATAAAATAGCATCCTTCCCCTGCATAACAAAACATACCGGAAACAACGCTTTTTCGATCATTCCTGGACTACAGCCCACACAACAACCCTCAAAAAAAGCTTAATATTCCGCATCAACCTCAGTGCGGAGAGCGCTCAAGTTCAGAGAAAGAAATGTCGGTAACACGTTGCGCCTTGTGACAGTATTGGCATCCCTCAATTCCATACCCACTAAGTGTCACACAAATGAAAGAGACCTTTGGGCCAGCTCATATTGTTGTAAAGAAATAAATAATCAAAAGAATAATATTTGAAGAGAGAAAATCCAACTTCTTAACCTTCTTTAACTTCTCATTTTTATCAGAACATATGATTACAAATGATGCATAATAACACAATTGAGAACAGGCTCCGAGACAGATAGCTCACGGAGAGTGAGACAAGCCAGTATGTTAAGAAAACAGAAAACCAGACAAACATGCTAATGCTGCTTTTTGTTTTCTACACATTCAACCTGCTTTAAAGGTTTTCCATCACCAGGTATGTTACAAGAGTTTTCAGTTTATGTAGATTCATGCAAATCAAACTAAATGAAAGCTGCAAACATAGGATATATGTTAGCGGTTAGTAGAATGCAAAATGCAAATACATCTTTGCCTTTCGTATTAGTAACATAATTACAGTCTTCACGCAAGCTTGTTTTACTTCTTATTATATAAATTCTTTGCCAGGTAAAGTGGTCCCAGTTCAAAAGTTAGCCCTTTTCTGAAATGGAGCACAATTCCTACATAACACACAGTAGAGCTTACAATTGTCCTGGATTGTCTGGGACAGTCCCACCAGTGACCAAGTGGTCCCGTGGTGTGGGAGCACTGCTCTTGGAGCTCCCACACTGTGAGAGTGCTCCTGCCGCACCTCTCATTGGCACCCCACTTCTGTACCATACAGGCAGAGCAAAGAAGAGGATGCCAATCAGAGGAGCAAAAAGGGAAGAAGAGAAAAATAAGGGTGGGTGGGGAGGATAGGACAGACATGGAAAGGGAGAGGAAGAAAAACAAGAAGGTTGGGGAGAGGAGAGAGAAACAACAATCAATTAATTATCTTAACCGAATGCACCAACTAATATAATCACAAAATAGTTAAAAACTGTTCCTCAGCCTCATCTCTCCTGTTATTTTCCCATCCTAAAGCTGTAACTGCTGACAGAGACAGTAAATCTCGGGCCCCCCACAAAAATACCAGACCATGATTTATTTCAAATCCTGCAAGTAAAATCTATCATGTGACCTGTACGTTCCTCCAAGATATTTGCAGAATCATAATTCTTTTCATTATGTAAATAAATGAGACAGGAAAAGTACATTTGATACAGGGCTTTAATTTTCTTTTCTAAGGAAAAACCTTAACATTATCCCCAAGTTTGTCATATATAAGGTTTTTTGCCCTTTATACTAATGAAATTTCTCCGCCAAGTTTACTTAGGGGCCCAATACTCTGGAGATCTGGAGAAGGCCAGCGTAATATAGATTTCCTTTTCATCGTGCTGGATTGTGCTAAGCACAAAGCACGTGCTAGGTAGTAATAGAGAATGCACAGCGGCTGCTCAAAGTCACAGTTGTCTTGTATCGAGTATTACGTCAAATCTGTCCTCCTCCTCTCTTTCCCATGATGGGGGAGAGAAGGGACAAGAATTGCTGGCTCCTCTCTTTAAGACAGTAGAGTAAGTCTTTGTATTAATTTGGGGGGGGAGTAATTTGTGAATTGTTGATTCCTTTCGAGAAGGGTGGTGGTTGTTGCAAAGCTTTCCCCTCATAACCCGGCACTGCCTGTATCAGCTCTCAACCATGTTCTTGCAATCTTCTCAGCAGACACATCACAGTTCCTGAGATCAAACTCCTCCTGGATTGTACAATGATTAGTTATTTCTAGAGAGATAATGTATTTCAAGTTTTTCAGATTCACCGCTCTTAATATTACAGAAGCATAGAGTCCTGCAAGCTTATTCTAGCAAACACAAAGGTTAAGAAGATGGAAATGTAGCTATAATAAAGAGGAAAATAAAACGTCCATCTTCTTGAGCCAAAACTGTCTCCTAGGTGTCACATAGGGCCTTTGAAGCGTATTTGTATATTATAAGCAGGGAAATAACTTTTTAAGCGACGATTCACCTTCTGAATATTACTATTTAAAGAAAGAAACATAGTGAGCTTAAAGTCCTTGCCCCCAAGAAGCAGCTCAGAGCAACAGCCCCAGCTATTCTCTTCTCTTGCTTGAGCTGGAAGCTTGTTTTTCTCTCTTTTTTTCTTTTCTTAATTTAAACTTACTTTGCTTAATTCTTGGTTTCTACCCACTATACCTATGAATAAGTCACAATTTTGCCTCTCAGACACACAATGAAAATACAGCAAGGGGGACATTTCTTCTTCTCAGATCCTCATTGCATTTTGCAGTGAAGTGGACCAGCAGTTTTTCAGGTCTTGTGATTAACTCACTGCTTCTAACTTAAATGGCTTTCTGGCTTGGAACATAATTTTTAAAAATTACACAGTATGTAATCAATCTCAGAGTATTCACAGTATGCACATCCCATCAGATGCACAATCCTCGGGGTCTTCATACAGACATATGGCACAATTACAAAGAGGAAAGATTTGGGATTTGGAGTATTTTCTCCAGACAATCTTCCCCCCTCAAAAGACTACCAGGTTTTCCCACGTACCTGCCTAAAAGAGAATGGAATACATCCTCTGGGTTCCCTTCTTCATATCTGAAGGGACTGGGAGAGGCTACTTCATCTGTGCCTTTTGCAGAAAATGTAAAGCTTTGTGAACTGGCTTCAATATTACTTGTTGCCATCTCACTCAACCCTGTGCACAGAGATTTCAAGATTCCACGTCCTGAAGACCCACTGATTTAGAACTTGGGTTTTCCTGAACACTGAGAGTTGAGTACTCGTAAGCTTTTAATTTTGTCTGGCTTGATCAACCGTCACTTTGGACCCTTGTAGGTGCAATGAAAAGTCAGCCCACTGCTTTCAGGAAGCTTTTAGAATATGGTCAGACAAATCCTTCATTAGCAGTTACATTCTTTTGTATTCTCGGAAAAGATGAAATCTGGCACAGCTGTGAAGGTTGCTTCATAATTCATACGTCTTTGAGAGGTCAGCTTCACCCTGAAGCACTCATAATTGGGAGTGTTGAGACTCTGCATAAATTGTGCGCATATTGGTGGTACAACTGTGGCCAAAAGTTGAAGTCTTTGACAATTGCAGTAGCCAACACATTAATCTCATCTTATTGCATCCAAAACCCAGTACCTTTCACAGCTTAAGGCCCTATCCCAGCACAACACCCTCAGAAACTGCAGTTTTGCCTACATTTCACCATAAAATTTCTGCTTCTTATTGTTTGATGATAAATTCTGGTAATTTATATTAATCCGATGAAGAAAGGGAAGTGAATCTATCTTTACCTAACAAGCTATATATGGACAGTATGGGATCTGTTGACAGATTTATCAGAACAGCAAAGTCCAACTACCAAAGATGTGGTTATATTGAAGTAGCTGTAATTGAAAGATTATAAAATATAAATATATATATTTTTATATATATATAAAAAATGCGAAGAATAGCTGTGACTCCTTAGCAGAAAAGATGGAAAGGACAGTTACAAGGGTTTATTTTTAAGCTATTTTAAAATGAAATACAAACCTGTTGATTACATAGAGAGAGAAAGAAGCAAAAAGATATGGAGAATGTTAAAACCTTCCTTTTTGCTCTCTTCAGTCTAGAACTTGTTATGGGATAGATTATTCCTTCAGATAGGCTACAGTATGCTATTTTCATGTACAGTCATTATGAAGAGACTATTATGGAAATCGAAGGCAACCTCACTGCAGAGGAGGTGTCTACCCATTTAATTAGGCCCACCAGCTATAAACAGAGTGGGTAGTGTGGAAACACTTGGGCATACTAGAAGAGCTTCCAGCTTCAGTGTTGCTTTGTAGCGTTGGATAGCACAAAGCACATTTCCCCTGCGTTAGGGATTATCAGTGTTAGTATGACAAACAGGAAGCCTGCTTCATTTGTCCTGTTTTGTGCTGCTTTGCAGGTACTGTATGTTTTGTTAAAAAGGTTGAAAAAGGCAAACTGCCTGTTCATTTCAGGGGGTGCCTTCCTCCACAGCAACACAGCAGGTTCAGCTGAATCAGCTTACTCAGCGTAGGACTGAGGATGTGGACAGACTCGCAAGTCAGGAAGCCTGAAGTGGACGTGGCAGGCCGAGATGCTCCTCTGAGAAGCAGGGTACTTGCTTGCATGTAACCATGGCCAGGTTTCAGAGAAAGCAAGCTTCCTAGGGACCCAAAGGGACTGTGGTGATTTTCACTCCTGGACTGAAAATAGTGCTGAAAAGCTGTGGAAGAGACTGATGCTTATGCTCATACTGTTGATAATTCGCTAGTACAAAACAATTGTAAGCCCAGCTTAATCGGTCAATTAAACTCACTCTACAGTTGCTTTTGCATCACATAAAGCAGAATAAAGCAGCTGGAAGGTACAAGGGTTTCTGGTGTAAAACGTCTGACCATTGTACCATTGGCACTTGTTATTTCATGTGTAATAACAATTTAGCAGTATTTGCCCAAAACAAAATAAAATTTGTTCCTTTTTTAACTCAATCTCAAAACATTCATGTTTACTAGATAATACACTATGCCTTTTTATAGAAAAATGGAGGAGCAAGGACTTTATATGAGTAAATGAGAAAATGGAAAGAGCCTTAAAAGAAAGGGAAAAGAAATGGTTGTGGTCCAACATTTGACTAAAAAAAATCACTAATCCTCCTGCTGCATGTTGTTGTTAAAACATTGTGATGAAAAAAAACAAAAGGGGTGCAACATTTTTTTTTCTCATTTTTCACACCCAACATTAGTTCAAATACCAAGTGAAAAATTACTCATTATTACTTTCTGTCCATGATGTTCAGCACTGCATTCTTTGAGAACTTTAAAAACATAAACTAATTTCTTTTTCAAGGGTCTGCATGAGATTAGGAAGTATTATTAACTCCATTTTGTATCTTGCAAATGAAGACACCAAGGAGATTTTTAAAGCCAAAAATCTCAAAAATTGCCACTAATTTTCAGTAGGCAAGTAAAAGAACCTTAGACTTTAATCTGTTCAATGTGATTATGTGTTACATGTTTGTTCAAAGAACTGCTTAAATGATCTCCACTTGCAGCTGTGAGCATGCAGTTTTTCTGCAAATTCAGCCGTACTTCTCTCAGCTGACAGCAGGAAATGAGGAACACAGAGTTAGAGGCTGCCTGTAAAAATATTCTATTTGCCAACCATCACCAAGAAGCTCTGTGACAGAAGCAGGAACAGCAAGAAGTCAGCTCTCCACAGGCTCCAGAACGCTCTCTTCTTGCCTTCCCGGCTACACACAGTGCTCTCATCTTTTGCAATACCTGCAGCAGGGATCCTACAGTGCAGCAGCGCTTACTTCTGCACCCGCTGTGTTCCCTGAGGACTACGTATCCCATTCTCTAACTAGGGCAGGATCCCTGTGGGGAGAATGATATGCCATCACACTACTGGTATAGTTACTAGTCACGTGTTCTGGGTAAACTGAGGGGAAACAACTAAGCTTAAATTCTTTCTGTGGGTTAACACACAGCCATCCTTTTTGTCAGTGCCCAGCATCGGGCAAAAGCAAGAAAGCTCATGATAAAAGAATGAGCACTTATAAAAAGCAATTCTATCAAAGAAACTGCATGGATTCACAGTTGATGCATCAACTGGATTCACAGGTGTAAATTTACTGTACACGTTTTTATTCATCAGAACTCATATAGTAACCGTCAGCATCCACAGGCTCTTACCCTTCCTAAAGCTCCATCCCAAAAGGGGAGTAAGACACCCATGTTACCAATAAATGCCACAGCTATTTGATCAATGCGGAGCATACTTTGTACAGATACAATGAGCCTAGATCCAGTTCCAGATTACAAAGGGATCTGATCTTTACTGTACTGTACTTTACTGATTATAGATACTCTTGTTCTGTCCCAGCAATCCTGTCCCAGTCAGAGCTTTTTACTCACCCACTCCCCTAGGTCTGTGTTTCACTGGACCTCACCCTCTATGCTTAGCTCTTACCTTTTCTTTACTGTCCTCTCCCACTACTGTTCTCCTTCCAGCCTTTTTTTTTTTCTCAGAGTAATTCAGCCTAAGGCCGTGTGCCATGGGAAATTTCAGCTTTAACAGTACCGACTTGACACAATTGTAAGCAACTGAAAATCTTTCAATGAAAACATCACCAAAAGCCTTAACTACAACGTATTTACAAGCTCACCCCATCACAAACGCCCTGCTGCAGACATATGTACAGCTACACATACTAATTAGGAAAGAATATAACTGCTTATGTGAACAGCAGAAGAGAACGCAACACGCGCAGATGTTTTACTTACATATACATATTTTTCTCCATCTGAAAATCTTTCAATGAAAACATCACCAAAAGCCTTAACTACAACGTATTTACAAGCTCACCCCATCACAAACGCCCTGCTGCAGACATATGTACAGCTACACATACTAATTAGGAAAGAATATAACTGCTTATGTGAACAGCAGAAGAGAACGCAACACGCGCAGATGTTTTACTTACATATACATATTTTTCTCCATCACATTAACACGTCGCACCATATGAACACCATTTTAAATGTTATCTTGTGAATTTTAAAAATCCTGTCTTATTTCTAAGGACTAATTTCAGTTGAATGAAAAGAGATAGAAAAGAATGCAATGTACATTTGGAAACGAATGCCTTTGTGTGACATACCTCTCTTCTACTGAAACTTCTTTCAGCTGTTGATGCGGTTTTGTCCCTTCCATTTCTCGGATGCTTACTGCATAGATCTTAGTGGTATAGTCAATTGCTTTTTCTCTTGCAACATCACTATCATAACCTTAGAAAAATAAAACATAAAATAAAACAAACTACCCTTGTTTCATAGTGGAAGAGCAGAAAACAAGAAGATCTGCACCAATAGAAGGAAGGAAACAAATCCTACCAAGCTCTCCCTACACTGAACTTTAGCACATGAAAGTTTCTTGCCCACTTCAAGCTAAACGCCTCCATCAGTCTCTGTGGAACGAAGACAAATTAAAGATGTATTTTATACAATCTTTTTTACCTCCATCTTCTTCTGCATCTGTGTCTGATTCTTCACTATCAACCAGCTTACTCTCCTGAATGCCCAAAAATTCTCTGGTCCAGATCATCAAAGCTGTATCAGCACCACCTACAGTCAGCAGCACAGAATCATTGTGTAACCACCGCACATTGGTTACCTGTGCGCTGTGACCCACATACTTCTTGAATTTTGCATGTTGGCCCTGTAGCACAAAGAATTCGCATATTAGCAGTCTGACATATTGCAAACAGTGTCTTCCTTAATTCCTTTTCTTGCGCAGTTTCTAATCACAGAAATAAATACACTTATTACCTTCACCGGATATGAAAAAAGCTTCACAAAACCAAAATCATCTCCCGTAGCTAATAGTGTTCCGTCTTTTGTAAGACTAGCTGCATTTACAACAGTGACATCACTGTGCATGGGCCAAATTCCTTCACAAGTAGGACCAAGAACACATGTCCAGGTGTCCCACTCAATCTTCTCTATCTGCAATCAAAATTTCCCCAAAAGAAGTAATCTTAATACATACCAAATACACACTGGTTTTATGCGTACATTTTTCTATGTTTGATATTAACTTAATTTTTTTAGTGTTTTTAGAAACTGTTCACTGTTTCCAGCTAGTTAATACAAACTGCATATCTTCATCAAAAGGCTTAAAGCTTTCAACATTCCCACTTTCCCAAGGTAGAGCATGATTTGGATACAAGTCTCCTTAAAGATTTTCTGAGGTGCTAAACATTGGCAATTTTGTAGAAGAACTATGTGTCACAAATAATCAACATCCTTGAAAGCCAGGTCATACTGCTTAAAAATGGTTTACAACCTGTATGCACGCTGATTACACAGAAAACAGGTGACTGTTCAGGAAAGGGGATTATGGGAAATGACTGCTATTAAACAAACAAAAATAAATGTAGAGATACAAACAGAAACTGCAAGTTTTACCATTTACAAATGCTAGGAAAGACACTATACAGAATGATTAAATAATTCTAATTCTAACCACTGTAAATACAGTATTTTAAAAGGAAAAAATATACCATTTGAAGACAAAATATGCTAATTTTCAACAGTCCAGAAAAATAACTTTCACAGTAAAAAAATCCAGTAAGCGTAATTCGTACCTCAGCAATTCTTATAATATGCCTTTTCCCCCTTGGTGCTTCAAAAAATAGTTGTTCTTTGGCACCAGAATTGACTTGCAATAACTTTCCTGGATACGAAATAAGAGTTTATTATGAATCTTATTCATTATTATGAATATTATGAACTTTCTTTTGATTGAGTGAAGAGATTTCTGGGCGTAAGCTAAAAAATTATCGTCCAGAGAGTTATTCATAGCAAAAGTAAAACAAATGCCTAGAATCACTCTCACAGGAATCCTATACTCCTGATTCACTCCAGAAGTAATATTTTAAATACCACCCAACATCCTTAAAAAATTACTGTCTTGCAGCAAATTGCTTTCTTCTGCTATGAAATATTTTGCTAGTGTTTTTATCATCATGATAATGGAAAGTAAAAAAAATAAATGCGTATGCTATTAATTTTCATGGCAATTTTGCAAGACAGCTTTGCCAAAAGTTAAAAACATTGTAAGCTTCTGTCTATTTTGCACTGCCTAACTGGCATATAGTCCAGCTACAGACCAAACTGTCCTTGAATGTGAAGTTTACCATACCCATACAAATACTGTGATACTATGAAGATAATCCTGTATGCAACTGATAGTATATGAGCAAGTATTTTTGCATGAAGAAGCAAAAAATGCTTTCAAACTCAGTTTTACAATATTTCTGATATAAGAAAATTAAAGGTGTTTTCTGAATTTTTCAAATTACAACTACTATACTAGTGTAAGAAATCCTGGGGGGATTTATTATCATAAAAGCAGTTCTACAATATCTAAACTGCATAACTGCCAGGGAAAGCACTCTTTTACTGAGAAACACTGGATTAGACCATCAACTGATATGAACTAGTGCAGTTCAAATGTTGCTATATTTTGACTGGGCATCTTGCCCTTTGTTACATGAGCTATGTTCAGTCTGTTGGAATCACTGACAACAAGAAGTGCAAGATGGGACTATAGCAGTATCATGCCCTTCCTATGTGACCTGTATAAGACAGGTTGTACAATTTAGCATATTAATCCTTTACATCTAGAAGTTCAGTTAAGAGTTTCCAAAAAATACCATTAAGGACACAAAGAATTTTCAGTTTTCTTATACTTTATATCTGCACATGTAACACATCCAAGAACTGGCTACTACAGATATACAGGTATTATCAGACAAATTGCTATTATGCGTACACCTATCAGTACTCAGATTATCAGGGTTGTCAGCAGGCACACAGTGCCAGCTCAGCTGCGGCATGGCTTACTAGCTCAAGAATGGCACCCAGACCTGAACAGGTTCTGAAAGCAAGTTAGCTCCTGTCGTCAGTGAGCTTGCACCACATTTTGGGACTAGCACAACAGGGGAAGCAGGGCTCAGACACACAGGAGGTTCCACACAGAATTGTATTAGGTCCGGAAAGGCGTATTTGCACGAGCTCATTATGGATCCTGTTAGACTTAATTAGTTGTGACAATAACGCTCTCTAACTTCATTGCCGTGATTGCCTTGTAATGCTCAGCAAAGAAGAAAGGAAATTGGACATGTAAGGTGGAAAAGAAAAATGTGCCACACACTACAAAACTATAAAAAGAACAGGGCAAAGAAAAGCAATATTATGTTCATAAGTGACATTTTAGTCATATTTTGTCAGCAGTGCAGTACCATGTACTCTGGTACAAACACTACAAGTGAGGATGAATTCCACCAACAAATGTAATTACACTGAACCCATATGGTGCTTGATGTTGAAAAATCATTTGCATTAGTAGTTACAGTTTATCTTAGTAACTGGTACAAGAACAGTTTTCTGATATTCTGTTTTACAGGCATTTTAAATCTTTTTCTCCGGTCAAATATTTTACCTCTTGAGTCCCAGTCAATGTGTGTGATATAGCTAGATGCACCTTTACAAATGCCAACTCTTTTGCTGGTAAGTACATTGTAAATATCTACAAAATTATCATGGGAAGCCACAGCCAGGTACTTTCCTGATTCTGTAAAGAAGAGACACTGAGGTTATTAAAGGTTTACATGTTATAATTATTGTTATGCATTTTTACTACTGTAGTGCATCCAAAAGCACTAGGGTAGGGGTGGGCCCCATTATACTAGGCTGCATACAACCTACAGAATTCTGAAGTATTTAAATGCATGGAGCACATACAAAGCCAGTCTACCTTCTGAACATTCAATCTTATGTCTAGAGGAGAAAAACAAACTCCGAGATAAACACTGCCCTTTCACTTTATCACCTGATTATACCTCGTGAAAACTTTATATCTGAGATCATTTCCTTTCTGTGGTGAAAAGAGACCATATCTTCAACAGTGTCAGCATTCACCACCAGAAAACTCCCATCATTCAACCCTACAGCCAAGGCTTTCCCATCAGGAGAAAAGGCACAGCACCGTCCACCTACAAAAGAAAATGGAAAGGAGTATCTTAAGGTTTACAAACTTGGGATTGAGAAAACCATCAGTCAACTGCAATTGAAAGGTTTTTACATCACGTATATACTTTTAAAATAGATTTGTTATTTATTAAAACAAATATGTGACAGGAGGGCTATGAATAATGTTTTACTGAATGGGAATGTACCCTCTGTATAGGCTGTTCTTGAGTTGACAACGGTGATTTGATCAGTCTTGAAATGGGTTTAGGTGCAAATACCACCTTCCAACTACATTCTAAACACACCAATGATAGAAAAAAATAAAAAAAGAAAAAACCCAAAACCATGCAGAAAGGAAATCCAGATGAAAAATTGAAAGACTCATTACAGGCAGCATAACTACGTGCCTTTCAGGGATACTACACTTGAAAGCTTCTTCATTATGACTGAATAATGGTTCCTTTCAGGTGGAGCACATTTAAAACAGAGATGTACTACACTTCCACCACTTACTTTTTGCCTCAACATTATTTCTGACCATACTCTCTCATACAGCTATCCTCATCCATTGATGAGGAGTTCCAAAACAATCAATTTGACTCTCCAAAACACTTGACTCTGTTTTCCCTCAGCCAGTTAGAGTTCCTGTGCTCTGGCTCTGTCACTGAAAATGAAGTATGTTGAATTTATACCATAAAATTTCCTGAAGGATATGAATGAGTAAACGAAATAAGAGTAATTTTGAGAAGGCAGCATTTCAACATAGCTCATCTACTTTTATACAGAGGAGAGGGCAGGAAAACTGTTCATTTTCAGAGAAGTTGGTATAACATGTAAAGTTCGTATTGCCACTGAAGGCTGATTGTGTTTAACATGCAGAAAATTTTACATTTGTATTTATAAGGAAACTTTTTAATGTCAGCAACAAATACGCTGGCCTTAAGTATTCTTAGGAAGGAAAATGATTCTGAGGTCAACTCATTCCCCTTGGAATCAGAGGAAAATAGATTAACATTCATTTTATTATTATTCATTACAATAGATTATAATCCTTTTTCTTTCTACCCTTTTCATTGACTTGACACATGCCAAAGACAATTTACTTCTTATGCTTCCAATTTCTTAATGACTGTGTCCTCTTCCTACCTAATGAATGACTGTGATATGCACTGAAAGCAAAGATGGAACTGTTACAGAAATAGAGTAGTATCATTACTATCACAGCGTACGGCCAAATAAGAATTACCTTTTTTGAGTTTCCTCACTGCCAGCATGCGGTGCTGGGATGAAAGTTCCCAGATTCGTAGTGTTTTATCATCACTCACTGTTGCACAGACAGGCAAGAGAGGATGAGCTGCCAAGCCCCAGACTTCTCCTTCCATATGTCCCTAACGGAAATCATTTAATAGAAGAGAAAGTAATGCATTTGTGTTTATGAATATGTTCTAGCACTTGCCCTGCCTCCTTTTACGAGTCTCAGGCAATAAGGCATTCACCATCTTCTCTCAAAAATTTTCCACATTCAAAGAGACCTAAATGTCTGGTCTGTTTCCTCTGATAAACATCTAAAATATACCCTTCCATAGTCTCCTCCACTACTACTAGCTGTAATTCCTGTTCTTCCAATGCTCTTCCAGACTTGAATTGAACAGGAAATAGTTATGCCCCAAACAGGACTTTATCCTGAAATCCTAATATGGGCTAATCTGCCTTCACGGTTTATGTAATTTCTTAGATCCTGGAGAACTTGTTTGCCCAACATACATATACTTAGTTCTTTTAATCTTTCCTCAGAACTCAGTTTTCAAACTTTTTAATCACTCTTCCTGCTTTTTCTAGATTTCCTTCAACGTGCCTACAGGTTGCTGGCACTGCATTTCAAGGTTAAATCATTTCTTACTATTCTCAATCTAGATTTCAGTTTGGTAACTGGCATTTTTGTTGAGATGGAAAAATACCATTAAAAGAAAAAGGGGAGGAACTGTCATGACGTCTTGATTATGCCTTAGGTATTTTCTATTTTGGCTCAAGTTGATGCATGCAAGCATGTAATTTAAGCTGGATGACAATTATAACACTTCTTTTTATCAGAAAACTCACAGCAATCGGGCAATTTTAAGGTAATTTTACTCTCTCGCAACCTTACTATTCATGTGAAGGGAACTATGTTAGGATGAGATTGCAATTCCAAATTAGTGAATGAGTCAAATAATTTATCAGATGAAACTTTGCACATTTAGGTTAGTAAGGCTGTCATGCAGGCAATACAAATTTGAAAGATTACTTTCTGTGATCAGAACTAACTGGAAAGAAGAATACCAGAGAAACAATATTTTTGTAAAAAACAATGTTAATTTAGTCAGTTATAGAAAACAAAAAATAAAAACTTGACAAATTTTATCTCAGTAAATGATATATACAATTTTCTACATATAGACATTAGGGTTATTCAAGACACTAAACCAAAGCAACACCAAATGCATCAGTGGACATATACATGAACATTTTTTAACCAAACTTTGCAAAGTACTTTGTGCAAAAAGAGGTCTCTCTGTGCTTTGCAACACATGCAATGACAACTGCATGTCACTGTAGGAAGCTGTCATAACTCTAAAACAATTTTCAACAAATTAAAGTATAGGATCCTTCAGAATACTATTTCAGTAAAAGCAAATAAATGGAACCACACTGTCAAAATAAAATAACTTGTGCTAGCTCTACTTTTCATTTTTCATTTTTATGTTGGGTCTTAAAATAAAATGTCTAAAAAATTCATAAAAAGTCTCATCTGCCTTTGAACTTAATGGACTGTTTGTTTTACCTTCAGAATTCTGTAATCCACAGTGAATCTCAAAGTCATTTACATAAGAAAGCATCAACTTCTGCCTGAGCAAGGAAAGGAACGGTGGCCAACAGGATTAATGAAAACAGAACAAAAATGACTGGGAAAATCTTTTGATGTCTTGTATTTCTACAGGGAATATTTTGATATGGAAGATCCATACAGTACCTGAACAAGTAGAGTCATAGGACCACTTTTATCAATTTCAAGTATCTCTCCATTTTTAGTTCCCACTAGTATATGCCCGTGTCCTAGACTGATGGCTCGAATAGAAGGATTGTCTTCTAAAAGTAAACCTGAAGAATACAAAGATATTAATTTTTGGTTTTTACTGTGAAATCAAAAAGAGCCTCATATCACCTATAGTTAAAATCTGCTTAAAATCATGAAACATGAGATACGCTTGCCTGATCAAACCACTAGATAATCCATGGATTTAATTAATAGTTCCAAGGAGGGAAGCTTGTGTTAGTCTATGTTGTGGCAATATCAAGACTGATATTTTACTGCTTTAACAGTGACAGTGTATAAGGGGTTCAAACGCTCCAGCAACACGGACAATTAAATCTGTGATTATCTGTGAATATCACTTTACAGACTTCCACACTGATGGCTGGGGAAGTAGAATTTAACAGGTCTTTCCAACTCATAGGGACCCTGGTCTCGCTACCTGAAATTTGTCCAGTTGAGGAAGCTAGCTGCTAAACAGAACAGATTTTGGAACAGCCAGACTTAAAGGCTCGTGACATTTCATTTTAAAATCATTTCTTCAGTGAAAACAAAGCCAAATGTCATGGAATAGAGGAATAAATAGCAGAACAAACTATAAATGGCAAAGACTATGTGAAATATAACTTAAATCAATCAAAACAGAAAATTCCAGCACAGAGTAGTAAGTAGTATATTACTGTTCCCTTTGTGTTCCAGTAAGATTTGACACCTATTACTGCCATTTACCAGCCTTCATGCATACAGTCCTTATTAAAACACACTGAAAAATAATACCTTTAGAACTAGCAGATAGTGCTGCTCTTTTAATAGCGTACGTCTTCAGACATCTTTCAAACATATCATCCCAAAGTGCCACAATTCCATCTTTTCCACCAGTTACAAACCCCTGTACGATCACAGTATGAAAACATACACAAATGTCAGCACTCGTGTTAATATTTAAAAAGACATGTCCAAAGGCAGTATAAATTCTCCCCTGCATTTTACCTATGTGTTGAATTAAAAATACTGGAGCCTATACCTATGCAGAAAAAAATATAAGAGGAGAAGATTGAGAGAGTTGCTTTTCTAGGGTTATAAAGACTTAACCATGCAGAGTGCATACTACTGTAAATAGTAATGCTGGACCATAACATTTTTCTGCATGTGGAAATAAGCTATGGAAAAACACGTGCTTCATCCTTAGAAGAGGCAGTAGTTGGTAATAATAGCTTCTCAAGTTATTTCAGGTTCAATGGACTTAACAGATGTTTCAGACTGAGTTCTAATAATGCATAGGGACCAATTCTTTGATTAATTCCCTTGGTAGATTCTCTTTATCTGTGCCAAGTGAGTGCAAAACACAGCATAAATAACTAACCAACAAAAACATAAGTGAAGAGGATGTCCAGAAGATAGAGTGCCAAGATCAAATAGAAAAATTGATGGAAAAGCTAGGAACAATCAATTAGGGCCAGAAAGGATTGAGCCACAGGGATCTTAACTGACCTTGATATATAAAAATGTTAATAGCTAATATTCTTCTTCTCATGCTATACTTCTAAAGTTGAAACTATAATCTCAAAAAGGATATTCCACTATCAACATCTTCAAATTGCCAGTGGATTTCAAGTGGCAAAACTTTGCCCCAACCTCATTTATGTGATGTCCATAATGTATTTTGCCATAGCTTCTCTTAAAGATTTATTGATGCAACTGAAGGAAAATACTTTTGATATTTGGAATAATTAACTCATAAAACCAAAGCCTTTGGATATTTGAAGTCTTGTTTGCTTAAGATACAGTCATAGCATTATTAAAAATTCATGTTTCATATTTTGGAAACTGACAATGCAAAAATATTTTTGGCATCAGGTTGAAGAGGCAGTGAATGTTACCTGTTACTCTCCTGTGGTGTACAAATATGAAAATGACACACATGAGCACAGTGAGAAATAAATTCTGCATATTTAGAGGTCAGAAAGGTATCAGTCAGGTAACGAGCACATAAAATGTGGTGCTTACAAATACATGTCTATCAAATAACAGAACTCATTATTATTGGTTTTGTGATTTTAATCACATTCAGATTCATCCAGTGCAACTTGTTTTCTGTTATGGTTTTGTTTATCAAAGCATCTTCAATGTTAGTGCAATGTAGAACAATGTATGGCTTACATACACGTACAAAACCCAAGTAACTTCATTGGGAGATATGTTAGTTATACGCTTCTAAAATCCAGTATTGCAACAAAAATAATAAAGATGAATGGATCACATAAGACGATGAATACCTTATCCAGTGCATGCATGGCAAACACAGGTCCATCATGGGCTTTCACTGTCTTAAGCAACAGAGTATCCTTCCAGATATAAATGTCTCCAGTAGCAGCGCCAGAGAAGACTAGATCTTCTATTCGCCCGTATGAAACACTCATCATAGTTTCCAATTTTCCAGTAGTTCCAAATGTTCCTCGTTTTGATGTAAAGCCTCCACCTGCAATATAAACAAAAGTAAGTCTTTTTATATTTCGGTTTGTAGCCGTAGTGCTGTAAAGGACAAACGTCTCGACCCCATCATCTCTTGTGATTGTCTAAGACATAGGAGATAACAGAAATACTGAAAGCATAGTGCACAAGGGAAAAACATAATAAAAGAAAGTCAGTCTAGTAATGACAGTTTTGAAGCACTACAGGCTCTATTTTTCAGATTGTTATTTCCAAGCAAATGATAAATTTTGGTGAGGAATTGTGTAAAAAGAATTAATACAATGGCTGGCAGAATATCTTTTGCACGGAACAGCCTGCCAAGCTCCTGCCAAGCTTTTGCTCTTTAGAGGTGACCACAACTACACGTGAGAAACTAGAGGTTTGTTTTAGTTGTCCGCTGGCAACCTGACAATTTGACAGCAGTTTTGCAGAATGCATGACGGGATTTGCTCCTCTTCTGACTGTCAGAGAACCAAATTGCCACAACCTTACTTTGGTTCAGAAAGCAGGAAGTAGCCATATGCGCCCAGGAGCGCTTATAGACAAAAATACACATACAGTTACAAAATAATATAGGTAGTGGTGCCCTTGCTTCAAGTCATCGTGTATTTCACAGTTAACACCAGACTCATAGTTCCAATTCCACTGAGTAAATCTTAATTCGAAATAGACCATTTTTATTGCAAAGAGACTATTCTTGGAGTAAGATACTGCTTAATGCAAATTCCTGTAATAGAATTTGGCAAACAGCAATGCAAGTCTATTTAATTACTACAAAAATAACCTAAACATAAAAAATGCAGGGGGAAAAAAAAAGTCATTTTTAAACTGAGAGCACCTGAACCACTTGAACGCTGTAAAGTATGGTATAAGTATAGGAACTTCTTAAAACTATCTAATTTTGAGTTGTCTTGAGTTCTATTTTTAGCTGCCCTTGTGCCGCCTATCTTTGCTGAATTTTACACGCAGAAGATGCTCTCTGAGATCTTTTTACCAAGTACTCGTGTAACGTGTATATGATTGAAAGTCACGAAGAACAAAAAAATCCAGTCCTGAGTAAAAAATATCCTCAATCAGAAATCAACTTTGCTGTCTTTCTCAGTTTGACAGAACAGTCTAGACTGATGGCTACTTCCCATTCTGAATATTTTGTTTCTTAGTTTGCAGAATCTTGTTGCGTTTTTAAATAATGGAAAACACATTTTCATTTTTCATTATTTAGAAAAGGACACAAAATTCCTGTGTCATACAAAAAATACATTCCCTTGATTCTTGTGGTACCACATCCTGATTTTTAGCCTAATGGATAAAATATAAATTACTAGAACTGAACTTCTGCAAAATACCTGGTTCTTTACTTCTTTTTTGTTTTGCCCAGGCACGTATTTTAAGGTCCATCCTCAAAGCTATCTTTCCAGCCTGGCACCTTGAAACATGTGCTTCCATCTCTGGAATTCATCTCTGATGACTGAAAAACAGCTCTACCTTGAAACTGAAGGACTGCTGAAGTGTTACATCAGTACCTGAAGGGCAAACACTACTGTTTTTAGCAGCGTGCCAGGGGCACCTAAGATTCTTAGCTACCAGCTGGCATTTTCACAACAAGGGTCATAACCTGCCTAAGTGAATTCCAGGACTGCATGTTTTCTGAGACCCAAGGATGTTTGTTCAGGAGAAATCCTTAATACTATGACTTGAGTTAAAAAACAATTAGCTGGAAATGACTTCCAAAGAGAAAGGAATATTGTGACATTTGCTGATTCAGAGGTAAGTTTTCACCCTTTTAGTATTTTGGTAGCTATAAAATTGCTTTACAAATAAAACAAATTCTTAAACTGAGAACGTGATGTTCCTGTATTAAAAATATATACATTCTCAAATAAATTAAATATAAAATATTCAATACATTACCTGTTTGCTGCCAAAATTTGATGTGCTTCATCCCAACTGTGACTAGTTTGTCTACATGATGTGGATTACACTTCACTACAAATATTTTATCTTTATGGCCCCTGCAATAAAAATAAAAATTAAAAAACACAGTAAGGGATGACTTAACAATTCCAACTAAATGGCATTTCATCATATTGGACTAACCATAGTCTTCAACAATGAGAATCTCATAACCATGACTGTCATGCTCTTGGTGCAAATACAACAGTATGGATCTATAACACCATGAGAACTGGCAGACGAGTCACAGAGGCTATGTTTACGTTATCTCTACTGTCATTACCCTATCTAACAGAAGGTAGAGAGCCCTATTTCTAATCTGCAAGAGTTTAGCCTTGGAAGTCTGACCCACAGAGCTGGCAGAATGTATTTGAGCATATACCGCATAGGAATTAGACTACAGAAATGTGGTGAGTAAAAATTGCCTCCCACTGAATTTCAGTTCAGTTAAGTTATGATGAAGAAGAAGGCAACAAAGGTCAATGCAATTCAGAGAAGGTATAAAGGGCAACATAAATATTTCAATGGATAAGAACTCAATAAATATTTAAAATCCTCTGTCAAGAAAAATGAAGAAGTCTTTAACCTCCTGTGCTTCAAGAGGAAAAATAAAATAACAAATTCTAAAATTATAATTTAGGGAACAGTTCATTCAGCAGCATATACACCTTCAAATTTAGTTCTCGGGTAATTCAAGTTATTCTTGTTCGAGTATGTATTTATGGGAATTTGTAAGTTTAAGTTTCACTGCTGCAAAAAATATTCCCAGACGCAAAGTAGTAATAGGTTCTATTTCAGTGTTTTATAAAACACCAAAAGCAAAAATCACTAGCTTTTCAATATGAATTTTCAGGTTTTGTACTATGATAATGTCACTTTGTCTGACAGGTTTAGTAGATCTGAAAAATCACATGGTTCTGATAACCTTCTTGGTTTCAGTATTTTCTCTTGGTGAATCAGTCTAGACAAAAACTGGTCCCTTGACATCTGAAGTGTATCTTCTTGCAATTCCTCCTTTTTCTGTTCCTCTACTTTGCTATAACGATGCCCAGCCTTTCAGTTCAGGCCGGTTATACTGCTTCTTCTGGAAGCGTCTATCACACAGGCAAAATGTACTGCCCTGAGTCCAAAATCAAACTAATTGCATCCCAGTGCGGGTGTCCCCTGCAAAATGACAAGAGTATGTCTGCCTGTGTGATAGGACGAATAGTGCTGACACATGAGATCTGGAGTGGATGGCCTACATTTCCACCCCAATTTCCTACAACGGTCAGACCAAAACACGTATACAAGCCTATGTAGTTTTTTTGTCCTCGTGTGCCGAGGGACTGGCACAGGACGTTTGCTCTTACAGAATGGAGAAAGGAGAAGAGCACGATGTTCACTGATTTAGATTGTAAATAAATTTGACAATGCCCCCCTCATCTCCCTTAGGGATTGCAGTCCACTAATACAAAACACTAGGATCAAATAGGACTAGCACTGCATCAGCACGAGGCATGAGAAGCCAGTGAAAGAAGCTCAGGTACGTTTTGATTCTAACAGCGTATGCTTACTCAGTAAGGATTTTAATGAAACTAGACATAAGATTGTAGAGCCAAGATAGAGAAACAAGCTGTATAATTTACCTAGTGAGCAATTAAAACAAATAAATAAGAGTATATTCTGAACATTGTGACAAGAAAACTGAGAAGACATGCTGAAATAAATCATCCCAAGGAGATTAAGCAAAAAAATATTCACAAAAAATAAATATAACTACAGCATAAACATAATGAAAGTTTGTACATAGTGAATGTACACTTCATTTTTCAGGTTTAGTCCTGTAGATGAATTCTTCTTGTGGGTCTATATGATTGTAAGGAGATGTCCTTCTATTCTTGTCTGCTAAGGCCACGTGAGGGTCATGTCTAAAATTTGGATGTAAACTCTCCTGTCTTGGTTCTTGTCTCTCTCTTCGTATGTCCTACTGTGCTTACCAGAATGGGGGACTTGCCTTTAGACACCGGTAAAATATAAACAATAATTTAAATTAGAACTTTTTAGAAGATAAACTGGTTTTTTTATGCTCTCTGTGAGGACCCTGCATATTTTCAAAAGAATAGATTAGCAACAATAGTAGATACATTGGGTACATATAGTATTAAACACTGAAAAGAACCCGAGTACTTAATCTTATAGCTCTCCTGTGAGCAACAAGAGACAGGTAGCCATACAGCCCATCATTATCTTGTTTTTAAAAGCTTAGAAGGTCTCTATGGGAATATATAAGGTATTTTTTCACTTGTGAGCCTGAAGCTCAATCTGTCTGGAGACAGTAAAACTAGGATTGGAAAGCAAATGAAAATGTCACGTTTTACACACAGACAACACTGTTGCTAAGTAAGCTCTACATCACAAATTTTAATCAGGATTTAAAATCTTGCTGCCTAATAAACTGGATGTCTGAGACAAAAATTATATAGCTAATATAGATTACGGTACACACACACTCGGATCAAAACGTTTATTTATTCAGTAATGGTATACCACTAACAGATAGTACTGCCAGGAGACAATCTTATTATTTCTTCTGGAACATGTCACCATATAATAGTGATAATAGTCTAATACTTACATAAAAGTAAATTACCTTTCGCAGGCACTTTTCAGTTATACTAATAATTTCTACTGACCAATGCTAGATGCTACGTGGTTGCAGACAGCATATGAAATAAACTCCTTGCCCTTCTGGTATGGAAGTCCATGCTTACGTGAATTCTACACAATTCTAGTATCTTGACCTCAGAGGTACGTTTGATTTGCTGGACAGAAACCAGGTTCTCAAACAGTTTGATTCTTCTAACATGTACAACTAGTTTAGTATAAAGAAAATATTGCAATTCAATATTTTAGAAAGAAAAAAGCAAACACGTAAACCGTAATCCAATCCTGTTCCCAACATTGGTCCCTTCAAGCAATTGCAAAAGCTTCTTCACTACAGGGTTATTAGCTAAGCTTTCTGTTAGCAATTGCAAAGAGCAAATATCTCAGAAAAAGCTGACTCAGAAGGAAGGCAAGATCAGTAGACCTTGAAAAAAATCTATTTATATTAGAGGGAACACTTTTTTCTTTTTAGAAAAGTGATCTGCATGTGTACACTGATGGAACCCAGCATACCATCTAATGCATAAAGGAAAATATGACATCTCTGATGACTTCTGCCATGAATCAGGAAATAAAATTGGGAGAAAATGTTAACTTAACTTGAAAATCATTAAATGAGCTATAATATCAAAGGAGGTATCCTAACAGAAAGGCTAGGGAACTGTTGACAGAAATAGTTCACAGGATTTCAAAACACTAAGCTGTAGATCCTAAGGTCTTTAATCTGGATATATTGCTCTGAAACACCTTTCTGTTTTCAGAGGGGTGTTCTGTTTTTTCCTATAAACAAAGTAATACATGTGGATGATACTATTCAGAAAAATGTAACCACAGGGCACATTTATAGAGAGATGTATTCTTACCTGGTTGTAGCTAGCTTTTCTCCTTTTTTCCAATCCCAAAACACAATGGCATGATTATCATCTAGCCCAACAGATGCCAAACATTTTCCATCAGCTGTACAGAAGCAATACTTAATGTTAAAGATGCTAAGGCTTTAGCTGAAAATATAACAGGCGATGAATACAACAAATACATTGTAAACTGAATTTCAAATGATGTGTTATAAATGAAGTAAAAAAAGGAATTAATACTTTGAGAGATCAGGGTTCAGATTCACTGATGGCCTTCAGTTCCTAAAGTAGACTGCGTACAGAACTAGGCAAATGAACTGAGAAAGACAGCCAGCCTGCCCAACCTCTTAAGATGACGGAAGTCTATACCTGCTGAAAGTTTTATCCACAAGGAGGATTCATAGTGCAATACTTAGCATCAAAATGAATACCTATTGGGTGATGACACATCAAACTGGAATCCATAGATTTCACACAGCGCTCTACTAATCCATAACCTAGCCTTCCACTTCTTAACTAAAGTGACTTGAAATATGGCATCACCCTTATCAGAGACAGAACAGGTTGTGTTACAGGTCACCACAAGATTTTTCTGCTTAATTTTTAACTGGACGATTACAAGACAGGCTATTCTTTTCTAGAAAATGCATTCTTTTGACTTTATTATCTTCTATTATGTTTGTATGTCTGACATAAGTTAGGGGTTTTTTGATTTGTATTCCTTATCAAACCATTGATCTTTCCCAAAGGCAGACGCAAAACATTGCTGTATGTAAGTACGAGGAAGGTAGGTAGGATCAAACAAGACAATGAAAGTCAATTTCATAAAGTCCAAGTACTCCAAAATCACATTACATTTTACTTGAAATGCTTCTGATCAGATGATGCTTCTTTTCTTTAGGGGTTTTTTGATTTGTATTCCTTATCAAACCATTGATCTTTCCCAAAGGCAGACGCAAAACATTGCTGTATGTAAGTACGAGGAAGGTAGGTAGGATCAAACAAGACAATGAAAGTCAATTTCATAAAGTCCAAGTACTCCAAAATCACATTACATTTTACTTGAAATGCTTCTGATCAGATGATGCTTCTTTCCTTTTGCTTGAAATGGTGACAAGAATTATTAGTGTATAATGAAATGGGTGGTTGAAAGTTAATAGGCAATGTAATGAAACTATAAATATGATAGAAAATTATACGGCTAAAATTAACTGCCGGCTATCATCTCTTCTACTGCAGGAAAGACACAGCACTACTGATAATGAGAGGAAGAAAAGCAAGAACAGAGTGCTTTCCTTTTGCTTGAAATGGTGACAAGAATTATTAGTGTATAATGAAATGGGTGGTTGAAAGTTAATAGGCAATGTAATGAAACTATAAATATGATAGAAAATTATACGGCTAAAATTAACTGCCGGCTATCATCTCTTCTACTGCAGGAAAGACACAGCACTACTGATAATGAGAGGAAGAAAAGCAAGAACAGAGTGTCATACATAATTCAACAGTACCTAGGCATCCTTGCTATGTGTATGAAATAATGATAAACAAGACCATTGTTAAAAAAATTTTACAGACAAACTACTGTCATGGAATTTTGAAAATTTTTAAAAACTAAACCATAATTGCTGAAGTATATGATAAGGGAATTGAACTTTATAGGTTGTAGCAGGAGCTGATTACCTGATTTTTTTTTTAACTGAAGAAAAGTTAAAGGTGGAGGAAGTAAAGAACTGGTGAGATGGCCAAAAGAGTGAATGAAAGCAATGATTTGAGAATGTTACTTCTTGTAGAATTTAACAGATGTTAAGGACTCTGCGCTTAAGCAAATTTGACTTCAAGAATAAGAAGAGTGCCACTGGTATGAATTACTCCATTAGAACTACTTCAAAGTTCATAAGGCTGAATAGGTCCTCACAGCTAGACTGGGCTCACAGTATTTGGCAACTGAGTTCTATGAAAAGCAAGTCAAGAAGGAGAAGGGGAATTACAGAAGGAGGAAAAGAGTTCACAGTTGAATGAAACAGGCCTAGATGGAAGGAGTGTAAGTAGGCAGGAAGGAATGAAGTTGAAAAACAGGACAGGAAACCCAAACTGAACTTATTTAAAAAAAAAAAAAGAAAAGAAAAAAAAAAGAAAGATAGATACAAACAAGGAGACACAGAAAGTTAATGAGAAAGAAAAGATATGAGTTGTGTTTGGTTTTTGTGTGAAGGGAGGGGGGAGAAAAAAAAAAAAAAAAAAAATACACAAACAAGGAGACACAGAAAGTTAATGAGAAAGAAAAGCAAAGGAGACAGTAAGAACTATTCTGTAACAGTTTTAGTGCTATAAAATGCTATGAAAATAGCTGATATGAAAGGTAAATATGCAGTAATATGTATTTTTAAGAGGTATATTTGTATATTTTGATGACAATTATTTTTAGGGGTAACTCAATTATGTAATGGAACATGGTTGACAATTTTGTTGGTAAGAATACAATTTAAAATTTTTCCACTTGAAACAGGAGGTTTTATGCACTAATACGGGCTATACACTGATTACTATAAAAAATTATAGATGTTAAATTAGCCACCAGATATTGCATGAATGAAATTATAATCTTCAAATCATAACATCATCAGAACGGTTCTACAGCCCTGTACACTGTTTTCAGTAATGGCCAACAGCAGATGTTTGAGAAAGCGAGTAAGGGCAGAGAGAACTGGTAGAATAGTCAGCCACCAGATCAAGTACAGCCAAAAAAGGTTGGGAGTTTTGGGTTTCTTGCTTTAAGCTTCAAGTAGTGTGGCCTGAACCTAATTGAGAAATACCTATTATTAACACAATGAAAACTCCCTACATAAGACCAAAGTAGCACTCTGATCCCGTAGTGAGGTGCATATTTGCACAACTATCTGCTCCTCTCTATGCCAAGAATCATAACTAAAGCCAGCCAGGGATACAATATGCGCATTCTCAGGATCAGGTCCTAAAGCAACGCTGTAATGATGCCAGTGGTTGCTACTTTTAAAAAGAGCTTTAATATTTTTGTACAGATTTATGTCCACAGAATATGTGGCCAGCTTATTCTTTAGGCTTTTATAGAGGTACATGGATTCTAATACACGGAGTACTACTATCTGTATAGGAATCTAATTTTTGTTAAAAATGTAAACAACAAAGTAAGTATTTTCTAAATATATGAATGTTTATTCAACTAGGGGTCTTAATGAGAAGTTCTTTAACATCTATGCACACTACATCAATTAGATCATCCATATTCATTTTCCCTTCTTCCGGTACCGTATCTACTTTCAGAGGGAGGTTACAGGCCACAGTGGAACAGCAATTTCACATTTGAATTCCAGCTCTTGGATGAACACCAAGGCTCCTCTTCTGATAATGGAATATGACTCAGTTCCACAGACTTATCTTTGTGGAAGTAAAACTTCTTTCGTATAGTCCTGTCTAATAAATGTGATCTATGTCCTAATGAATTCTTACCATATCTCTAGAGAGGAGAATATGAAATAAATTACGTTTAACTGAAAAAAAAAAAATCAGAGTTAAGAAATGGATAGTTCAGCTAGAGTAATTTCCTTTTTTTTTTAATAGAAAAAGGGAGAATCGATTTCTAAGCACTTCTATAAAGATGCAAAAGTATGTAAGTCACCACCATATGGATAATGTTTTTCAATGCTGAATACAGGAATTACCCTTTGGCAACTGAGACAACTTAGGTCATCCATCTCAGAAAGACAAGTAAGAGAAACAGCAGACAACCTTAATATTTACTTCTTCTGTAAACTCACTGAAAAATGTAGGAATCGTTAGCAAATTTGAAGAATTGTATGAGCCTACTGATCACATTTCCATCTCATTTATACACTTCAAGTCACCATTCTGCCTCCTTTTAAATTATTATACCACCATGTAGACAGCCACCAGAGTCCTAGCTGTACGCTTGGTATTATGTATTAGACATCACAAAAATCAATTATTGATCGACTGAGAAAAGGCCCATGACTGACTACTATACACACTATTTTTATCAAAACTGTCAGCAGACTTTTATGTAAAATTTGTATTGGTTGTAAAATTGGCTAGCTATTCAAATTAAGATTTCATCATAAGGATTGCTTTTTAATTAATCGTTTGGATAAATGTAGGTTGTGGCTTACCTGAAAAATCCAGTGCACACACTCCTCTTTGATGCTGGCCTTTGAGCAATGATAAACATTTCAGTGTCTGTGTGTCCCAAACATGGATAGCAGCATCTCTTCCAACCTAAATCAGAGGGTTAATTGGAGTATCTGCTCATAGAAGTTCAAAGCACGCCAGTATCTGTAATTAGCACTATCACATCTTCAAAACACTCCAGAGGTAACTACTTTTCTACTTGCCCTATTTTATCTTTTAGAGAAATATCAGTAGATACTCTCTAAAACATCAGTATTCGGTATCATATTAATTATATCATTTATCATGATATATGAATATATATGAATATACTGAATATATCATATTCAGTACCAGATGTCAGTAGAGTGCCCAACATAGAATAGCCTTTATCTGAGTAAGGCTTTTGAATGCTACTACAGTACAAAAATACTGAGACTGACTAATGAAACCCCCAAACCTCCTAGGACGTAGATAAAATACAGCTCCTGCATTTTACAGATGAAAGCAGAGGTTCAAAGCTAATACAAGATTTTTTGCAGGGCCACAGCATAAGACTGGCAGTTTTTCTGCCATTATATAGGGATGATTTAATAATCACCTCAAATAGTTTCCAGTCCAGTACTCCCCAGCAGTTTGGCAGGGATATAGGAAACAATACGCAGCTTACTCATATTTAGGAGTAAACACTATGCTGAAGGACAAACAGAACCACATTTTTCCTAATTATATATTGTAAAGGGAATTTATTTCCATGTTTTGCTAAGATCATCACTTCTAAATACCCACCTGTCCAGTAGCAACATAGTCTTTCACTGGGTGAATGCTTAGGCTGAGGATGTCATCATCGTGACCAAGATACAGCCTTTGAGTGTGTTGTTGCCTATTATATACAACAGCTACAGCAGCAATATGATACACTACTTCTCCGGTTTGTGTGTAGAACAAGTTATTTCGACAGTCATAGCCTCTGTAACTGAAGTAAATACAAAACAAATTATATTCTGTTTCAAAACAATTCTAGTACTTTGCGTAACAAATTGTGCAAGAATTTGTGCATTAACTTGAATAGAGTACATCTGCAGTGTCAGCTTTGGCTCAAAAAATATCACAGCACACACGCAGAGAAAGAATATTCCCCCTAAGTGCAGGCATTCATGAATCTTCTCATGCTTTAATTTCACAAAAAGAATATATAATATATAATATCAACTTAACAGAGAATCTTTGCTCCAGGAAACATAAGGATGTAGTGAACATCTAGTTTAAAATGTAATTCTATAAAATGCAATGCTTATGTATTATTTATTATATGGCTACAGTATTATAAACTTCTCTTGTTCCTTAACAAATACAACTGAAAAAAGAAAATCTATGTCTGATATTCCAAAAATTACCCACAGTAATAATGACAAACAAATTAATTGTGCTTAAGCTTTGCTAAATGCTCTGACGTGAATTGATTAACATTGCTAGGATGGTTTAACAACCAAAACCCAAGTATTATCTAATATTACTCTACCCATGTATAAACTGCAACTTTAAACTGTCCTCAGGCGCTCGCTCTCTTTTAAGGAAGGGCACAGAATGGTTTTTCTCTTTACTTTGCTGTTTCAGCTGAGGTAGGTCTTCTTTGTAAACCTGAAGAATAATTGTTAAAGTTAATTGCACATCTCCAGTTTTCTAAATATTTGTATATATGAATGAAAGTGACTTTAAGTATTAAATTTAATATATATTTATATGATGTTCAGTAGTTACAACACAGAGTAAGTCACTATGGCTCCCTACAGAACTTAGATAACAATAAATGTTTTCCAGACAATGAAGTCCCCTGACATGTGAGTGGCCCAGAACATTAGTCTGAAGTAGCAGCAGAGTGTATTTTTTCTAGAAGATTCCAGTGTCACTTAGTGAAAAGGAATTTAAATATTGACCGGAACTCTTTAAGTATCTTCTAGCTTCATATGTGCTTCAGTGTACATACTCAAAGCTGAACATAATGAATTAATTCTATCTAGGGATTATGGTGAAATATACAGTAACCAACAGCACTTAAGTGATTTGCCATTGTGTCCAGAATCCCGAAGTAGAATTATAGCTCCACAAATACACTGAAGACACAAAATACTACACATTTAAATCTTTCAGAAATGCCAAAACTCTGTGGAGCTGCTAAACATATTTGAAGCATCTTCAAAGCTGTGGCACCAAACAAAATCCATTATAATGCTGAAATATAGCTTTATTGTTTGTCTTCTGTGCCTACATTTTTTGGATTTTGCAAAAGGACAATGAAATTGCCATTCCCACAGAAATCCACCTGACTGCAAAGATGGAATACTGGATTTTTACAAGAAAGGTGCTCATATAACGAGCTGAGCTTTTGAAATGGTAGGCAAACAGAGCCTTAACGTATTGTGTCTGTCACTCGTATGTATTGTACTTTATCCTGAGCGTTCTCATCCATTTACTCTTGCTCCTCAGTGAATGCTACCAATGACACAGAATATAGGATCGTCATTTTCTAATGCATCTCAAAATCTAGAATCCTCTATACTGCTTCATCCATAACGTTAAAAAAAGAAACAACCCAAACCCAATTCTCAAAATAAGATTAATGTTTTTGTTTCCATGTGCTTTTGTAAATTATTTCCTTTTACAAAATATGAAGTCCAGCTTATGCTTGGGGTTGTCTCACACTTCCTGTATAAGATTCTATTGTAAGTTGCTTCTAGCTTTTTCATACATTAACCTGCCTGGAATATTGCTGTTTAACTGCCTACAACTATTTTTTCACTTTCAGTTTTTAAACCCAGACGTCCTTTTTGACACATAGACAGCATGGAGGAGGATGCTGCCTGATTTGAATACAGATGGAAAATCAGGAGAAGGAGGAGGAGGATGGGACAAGCACTCCAGTGAGACTTGGAGTAAAAGGGAGGGGAGGGAGAAAATTTGACAAAACCTCTGTTTCATTTGGCAAACATGACCGATCTCTGTAATAAAGAGGTAAAATAAGCTGTTGGCTTATGTAATTTATTGCAGAATCTAGAAAGTGAGGTGAAAAGACAAAGGATGGTCCTTGGCTAAAGTGTGGAACATTAGAGGTGACCCTTCCACATTCTAGAAAGCAGCTCTATGTCAGCCATTAAATCACTCAAACCAATTTGAACCAAGCTCGTTGTGTATTTTTCATGCTTAGTACAAGATCCCAGTTCTGGTCTGAGGAAGTTCTGACCTTTCACCATTGCAACTGATAAGATAACAGGACAAGGTGACAAGTAATATTCTATTCACAATGACAACAGCTCCTGAAAATCAGGTCTCAAGTATTTTTAAATAGAAGCGGGAGTCAGAAGACAGATAGCAGAATTTGATGTTAATGTTTGCTTTCCTTCAAAACAAGGATAATAGCACCCTTCCACATCACAGACTGTTATAAAGATCAGTGTTTGTGAAGCACTCAGTATCATGAATGGAAAGGAAAATAATTATGTCTTCAGAGACATGTTCAAGCAATGTGCAACAAAGGCGGCCGTGGAACGGCCTGATGAATGAAAAAGGATTGAATAGTTTCTTGTTAGGCAAGAACTAAATATCCCATACACCCAACGAAGTAGAAGTCCTGCAGAAATGTGTAATCATAATCCATGCACCTAAAAAGGGCAAAACTGTGTTTTATTATGGCATTTTCTAAACTTCATGTAACTTTGTGACTTGAATGTTTTCTAATATAGTAGTGTGGGTGCAAATTGTTACGATGCAGGTTGGGTGAAACCTCACGTCAGGGAGCAGCAAGGTAAAACTGCTTGGTAAAAGAAGAGGAGCCAAGAGCTGAGCACGGTAACAAGGCCAGCCAAGAGAGTGCCCTCACAGAGAGGGGTGCAGTCCCACAGTGCCCGAGTGACATGAGCACAGCAGACTTGGTGACTGTAACCAAGTCCAGGCAACAGTCCTGATCACCAGGCAAGCCCATAGTGACAAAGCATAAATCAACACTGAAAGATCAGGTTAAGGAGTGGAATGGCATACTACCATTCCTGAAAAAAATCAATGCAGTAAAGAATACTTATTTGATTTGTTTTCTTCTTGCATGGAAGCAATCTATCTTAATTTATCTCAGAAAACAGTTGTACTGAAAATAGAAAAAAATTTACGTGTATTAAGTGATTATTAGAGACCAATTTTACTTGGTTGCCATAAACTAGGGTAATTTTAATTCCTGGACATTGTTGTCCTTGGCAATAAAAAAGAATCTGTCACAAATAAATGTATTATATAGGCTACACACTCATTAAGAGTACTCTGCTTTGAACATGCAGAAGTCATACAAAAACTCCATGAGCTGTATTCTACAAATTGGGATTCTAAATTTGGTAAGACTGAAAAGTCTTCTCTAACACCTATCATGAGAATGGGGATAGCAATAAGCTCTCATGTTTAAATCTGTGCTTTTTAAGATATATTCTTTAATCTAACATATAAAGGCATATACACCAACGCTTTTTCTCCAAACCTTTTTAAATTCTCATATCCAGCTAAAGTAAACTCTGTTTTTATGGTTATTAGTTGCCCAATCAGCTGAATACTCACAAAATAATCTTCCTAGAGCAGTCTGATGAATTAGCTTCAAAATTCTTTTGCTTATCTTTACTGAATAGTCACAATAAATTGTCAGGTAATTGGCACCGTGTGTTAATTTTTACTCACCTGGCGATCATAGTTGATTTGAGCTTCCTGCTCAATGTCAGAATCTAACTCTGGCACATCAGATAAATCTGAATCTGATTCTTCACTGTAGGAATCAACGCCACCCTCTGCATAAAAAAAAAATTAAAAATCAATATATAACACATCTAATCACAAGAAAATAGTATGTGATGTTTTTATATAATTTAGACTACATGCAAAGCAGTATTCAACAGCTTCGGAAGCTTAAGTAGCTTGTAAAAATCATGCAGGCTGACTGAATGTGTCAGGTTTCATTTCTTTCTCCTGTTTTAATGCCTGGGGCAGGAGGGTGGCAGAGGGAAGTAACTTAGTAGTTACTAGTACATTTCCATCATCTGAGAGAACACCGTTTTCTTAACAGGCTTCGGAGTGAAAACATACAGAAATGGTAAATAAAAACTTTCAGTGTGATCACTGTGTTTAAAAAGATTTGCTGTAACACAGGTATTTTACCAAATTGTGCAGGTACGGGGTGAATTTTTGCCCTTTTGCTGAAGGCAATCCAATTTTCAGCAGTTGCCACTACGTGGTTCATATGGCTTTTGCAGAATCTTGTAAGTATCATGGATATAAGAAGAAAAAAATTCTAAAGTACAGCTATCACATATATGTGTGAATTTGCATTGAAAAGAAAATTAAACAATTCAACATGTGTAGTCAGACTTCTGAACGCAAGTTAGATGGCTAATTTTGAAAATGTAATTTGATCTAGCAATCTCCCTCTCAATGTCTTTTTTCAGACGCTTTGACAAACACTACTCGTGTATTCCTAAACATACAATATAGCAGAGTGCAGAAGAGCTTTTAATGTACCTTGCCTGAAACAAATGGTTGTCTATGTAAAGTAAAATTGTCCCAAACATGCTGAGTATATGTAATTCCAGGGAATAATAATAAAAATATTTTCTGTTAATTCAATAAAAGCTTTTCCAACAGTCCTGCATTCTCTGTTGATTTTATTTAATAAATAATTAAGAAGAGAAAATATTTACCTTGTGGAGATGTTTCAAGGATGCCATTTGTTATCCCTTCTGGAATAAATCGCCACTGAAAAACAGAGTGATCAGCACCTCCCGTACTTAAAACCCACTGAAAATCATGGGACCAACGGACATTGGTTACATGTGCTGAATGGCCAACGTATTTTCTAAATTTAGCTCCTAAAAAACAAAAATAGAACTGTTAGTTTGTAAGAAGAAAAAAAATTAACGTTGTAACTAATAAAGTTAGGCTTTTAATGGAAACACAGTCTAAACACCCTTATGAAAACTGAAACAAAACCCCTTAAATGCCTCTTGATATTCTGATGCTAATAGTAATTGTAAAATAAAAATAAATGGCACAAAATAATATGAGCGATATGTTCACTTCAGTTTTCTGAAAAGCACTTAAATCTTGGCAGGAAGTACCAGATACACATAGGGTTTAATTTTCACCTTTATGGCCATTATTGCTAATGTGAATTATACACGTGTCTTGTGACTTGTACTATACACATAAATTCAAATTCACTGTCAGAAAATATACTGATATGAAATCAAATTAAACACTTGAAGATCATGGAAAGCCAAAACATTTTACTTGGTTTTGTTGGCGTTATGCATGGTACAGTGCAAATACTGAGGAAACAATCTGTGTTAAAAGCCTACTACAGATATGAAGCAAGTAGTTCACACAGAGCTACATTGACACACGCTAACAGACAGTGAAACCCTACTGAAGTTTCTGAAATTGTTACTGTCATAAATTTGGACGAATTATAGTAGTGCATCTGGTGTTGATACGATTTTGATGTGTTGTAAAGTCTTGCTGAATTAGTTTCTGAAAATGTACTATCAGAATAAGCACGTTAAACTATACATTCTCAACAGATCTAAAAACAAGTACATAATACGTTGGCAGGAAATCGCAAGATACATAGAGGGTTGAAGTCTCATCTTTATGTCCATTAACACGAATATGAATTGTGCACACGCTAATTTGAATTATACACAAGAATCAAAAACCACCATTAGAAAATATACTGATATGGTATCAAAGTAAATATTGCATTCTTCAGAAATACAAAATACTATCTTACCTTTCTTTAGGCACGGAAATCTGAATAATTTAACCAGCCCAAAATCATCTCCAGTCACTAGCACTGAGCTGTTGTAATTTCCATCCACAGAGTTGACATCTGTAACGTTTGTATATTTTGGCCAAATTCCATTCACTTCAGGTCCTATCACACAGGTCCATGAGGCCCAGTGAATTCCTTTGATCTCATCTTTGCTAGTTAGATGCTTCCCAGCTGAAAATATGCAAGTGAATAATCTCTTTAATAATTCGTTTTTCAGTAGACTCCATTTCTTTTCATCACATTTATCTGTGTATTCTTCTTGGGATTAGTCTTTTAACCTCAATAAATTATAAAGATTCACAATTTTACTTTAAATTAGTATAGTCTCACATTTGTGGTATTTGACAACATCACACGTCTTACAATTTCTAATGCAGCTGCACATAAACATGCTAAAAACATACAAAAGTGGAAAAACATTAGATATTTATGTAAGTTCCAGTCAAGAAACTCCGCTTGCAGATGTACTATTTATATCATATTTTTGTTGTTCTCTTCAAATCATCACTGAAGTTTACTTGTTCATAACATGAGCCACTTGTAAACTTACACGGCATCTTGTAGAACAGTCTCTCTCCCGCACCGTCATTGGTCTGCAAGAATTTACTATCCACAGACCAATCAATATGAGTTATAAAACTAGAAGATTTGTTGCATTCTCCTATTTTTTTGTATCGCTGAGCAACCGCATAGATATCCACTGGGCCATCGTTAGAACCCACAGCAAGGTAAGAGCCATCCGGTGAAAATTTCATTTCATGGATTACTTCTTTTCGGTCTTTAATATGAACTACCTCTGTCATGTCTCTGCAAGAACCAATAGTGAAAATGTGAACTGTAAACTTGTGAACATGCAGTCCACAAATATTCAAGACAAATATGAAGATAGGTGCACTGAATAATTTGTACAACAAAAAGCACATTTCACAAAAAAATCCTTTTTTGAGAAGTTCCTATTGCTTTCATTGGTTATAAGCATACTTTTAAAGCAAAAGTTAGAAACAACTTTACCTGTCAATGATATTCACCTAATTTTAGCTGTAAAATTAATAAAACTAATAAATTTAGCTGTCTACTCTAAACTAGACCAGACCGATTTTTTTTTTTAAAAAAACATAAACAATGAAAAAAGAGTTCCATCTGAATAGCGATTACCCTGTCTCTCACAAGACCATGTTGAAATGGCCTTTGGGAGATACCCATTTCTCCACACTGACTCTTTTGGGGAGACAGACAACAGTTTAGAGGCTAACAATTACACTGGTAAAGCTAGATATGATTAATCCCACATGCCACAACCTGTTAGCTACAGCTTTGGGGGTTCCAGCACCACCCACCAGTGGAAAAACAGAAGTGACAATACCTTGCATGTGTCTTTGAAAAAAATCAAGACAGCTATATAGTCTAGTTTTCAAAAAAATATTCAATTCTTCCCTATCAAAGTACATTTGACATAACCCCCTTTCCTATCAATCAAGGAACCAAAAACTGCCATGCTAGTGAACACAGACAACATTTTTGCAAGTAGGTTTCTCCAAATTCTTTGGCTATGAGGAAAGAATTAAAAGTAAATACATTTAAAAAAAAAAAAAAAATCTTCCCCTGAGTTGACTGAACAATGAGCCAAGTCTCAGTGCCATTAATTTTGTATTTACAAAGACAATCCATACCAGATTATACATTTGGGCTGTAAGGAAATTTTGTGAGGAAAAGTCTTCTGCAGATGTCATGCTTCTGTTACTCTCAATTTTAAGCTTTTTCAATATTTTTCCTGAGTTCTGCTTTAATTAATTACTGCTTGTAGCATCAAATTTATGAAAAGACTCAAATTATTTAAAAACCAATAAATTTTGTTAATACCTCTTAAAAATGCTGATACATAGTACTGTTAAAAGCAGAGTCCTGAAAGGAGAATCATCTGTAACCGAAGACAGAGATTTCTGGGAGACGCTGATATGAATGGAAAGGTTAATATTATAGATGATCAGGATCTTAAAAAAACCTAACAGAATAATTTTGTTAGAAATTTCTCTTGTAAGGGTGAAACTCCAAAATGTCAATAACAGTAGAAATTTTGTTGGGAAAATTCTTATTTATTCATAGCCATTTTTTCCTTCAAAAAGTGTTTTGGAAAAAAAAAATATTCTTAGCTCTGCCTTACTACTGAAAACTGGTAACATAACTATTCCGTAGTGGTAAATACTGCTACTGAGAAGAGCAGCTACTTCTCTGGATTATTCCATAGATCCACAATCCTTCATGGGCAAGAAAAAGGAGAACAAAGATTTGTGTCGCTGAGTAAATGATTCAAAAAAATGCCAACCACAACACATTGCCATCGTCCAGTTTTCCTGGATCATGGGCTGCAGATTTGTTACCCTGTCAGAAGATCTGCCACAGAAAAGGAACAGATGGAGAAGCAACTGCATTCAGGGCCTTACGCAAGGGTGTTGCCACTCTTTTCAGGAATAATGCTGGGTTTATCATTATCAGCCTCCGCCAGCTGAATCATGAATAATGTTAGGTATCGGGCAAATTAGCAAAGACAAGATTACTGTGAGACAAAGAAGATTAACTTCTTTAGAAAAATACTAGTCTTTGAAAAGGATTTTAAATTAATATGAACAGATCACTTAAGTTTTGTTAAAGTCATTAAAGCAGTACATTACAGGGGTTTGCACAGATCTTCCATCGATTGCAAGCTTTTCCCTCCTATCACCAGTAGTTCAAAGTATTTTAAATATATGCTTACCAGACATATGGAATAACGTTAAGGAAGTGGTAAACTCTTCCATGTATCAACTAAAATAGCTTATGTGTTTTGAAATCACGCTATTTTGTTTGGCTATTTCACTCTATGGCCAATTTTATGTTTCACCTGCTTTTGTGTGTCTTCCATAACAGTATTCCACACAGAAAATACCTACTGCATACGATGCATTCATGCAAGAAAAGGCTTGTCATCTAATATGAAAAGTAGAATTCACGTATATCTTGCAAATGCTTAAAAATGTCTTTTAACCACTGATTATAGCATCCATTCTTGTATATGGCAAGAAATGAACCATATGGTCAAGGAGATCCCTCTCAAAACTATGTTATCTCTGTTATGCACATTTCTTTTCACAAAATATCTGTATAATTACAGAATAAATAAAGAAAAAAAGCCAAACTTGAAAATCTTAAATTTTATCAACATTATTACTAAAAGCTAATATTTTGAATTAAACATTAGAAGAATTCTTTCCTCATAATTGCCAAAGTACCACCTTTTAAAACACCAAGTGATATTATGGAAGCACATGCTCAGTTTTTACTCTTTGCTTCTGATAAAATACCCAATGATTTTTTCTTTTTATAGGAATAAAAGACTTTATAATATGGTCTTGAGTTACTCAGGGGAAAAACAACTAATAACATGAGAAACTAATGTAAGATTTTCTCACCGTACTCGAAGAACAATGAAGGAGCCATCCTTCATTCCAAGTGCTAACTGTGATCCATCAGGACTGAAAGAGACACTCCGCACTGCTTCTTCCATATTACAACGAGCTATCAAGGCATGGTCAGCAAGACTCCATAATCTGCACCAAAGGAAATTGAAAGCATAGGAGATTTTTCTTGACTACACAACATTTCAATATCATCAAGAGTAAAAACAAAAAGTCTAACTCAATTGTAAAGGCCCATTTGCATTCACACCTTATATTAAGATTTTATAATGTATTGAGTTCCTTTCTAACCATGGAATGAAGATAATTGCACTGACTTGAGCTTATAGACTTACAGAAATTCAGTTTTTAAAAACTCAAAACTGCTTATCAATCTAGAAGAGAAAGGGTGTGTACAACAACTGCCTGAATCATTACATGGACACAGAATTTTCCAACAGTGGCACTGAATGTCTTGGCAAATAGTATCAAATGAAGCTTTCAGACAACTTCAAGTGAAATTCCAGGTTCAAATTTCTTTCAAAACAAAGGAGTCTTTACTGTTCCCAGTTCTAGCAGGGATGACACCTCAGACCTGAACACATATCTGTGATAGCAGAAGAGAAAACAGGGTGAAGCTAAATTACATAATCATTTGGTGTTATCTCCAGACTTTACTTATCTGATATAATAGAATTCCCCTAGACGAATAATAATAAAAAAATATGCAGTTTCTGTAGACAGAAAGGGTCAATGCAGATCAGACTGAAATTTTCACTGAAAGTGAAAGCAATACTCAGAGAGCATAAACATTCCAACCATGGGGAAAATTCTCTTGTCATAACCCTGAATGAACTAGTAGACAAAACTGCATGCTGATTCGTTCATTTACATAATTTTAAATAAAAAGAATCAACCAATAAATTATGCCGTAAGATGGAGAAAGCAAATAATGTGCCTATATTTTTAAGAAGAATGGAGGGAGTTTCCCAGATCATTACAAGCTGGTTAATCAGATCTCAGTAGTATGCAAGATTTAGAAAAAAAATTAAAGTACAGAATGATTAAAAGTATGGAAGAAAATGCATAAAAGACCTCTTGGGGTAGAAAAATTAAGTCAGCGATACCCAACTATCTTTATTTTGAGGACAGTGTCATAAATCTAATGCATTTGTAAAAGATTTATAAAATATTCAGTGAAATATTTCAATAGTTGCATATGTGATTATTGGCTAAACTCAAGAAAATGACAATTTGTACAAGAACTGTAATGTGATACCAGATGAAGTTTTATAGTAAGCTTTACAGAAAGAAACAATTAGGCTGGATGGAAGATACTACTGAGATTTCTAGGTACAAGCTTTGGAATAGTAACATTTAATATTTTCACTAAAGACACTGGCACAAAAGATGAGAATGTTAATGAGATTTGCTATGGACAGCAAGCTGGGAGGCACTGTGAACCCAGAGGTGGATTTATCATATTGGAAGAAACTGAGGTTTCCTGATGATGAAACAAATAGACATGGAATGAAATTTAACCAAAGCCCATGCTTTCAGAGCCTTATGTCTGGCACTGTGCTGTAAGCTTGAAACACAAGTGGAACCAGCAGAAAGAAGTAAGATCTTACACTATTTTTCAATTCAAGAATGACTATGATCCATGAGTGAGTTGCAGACAGGAAAAAGGAAATTTGATCCTAAAATATATCCTGGGTGCTATTCCAGAAGGTACACAAAAACAGTAGCACACAACACATAGTGACCTCAGCTGGCACGTTCTTACAAGTTATCTCAAGAAGTCGGAATAAAAACAGGAACAGATGCAGTGAAGGATTATTAGGATGATTAAGAGAATGAAGACCGTATCACATTAAAGAAGACCAAAAGAGTTTAACTTTTATACCTTAGTGAAACAAAAGCCGGGAAGGGATAGTATTGCTTCCAAAAATACATCAGAAGGATAAACGTCAAAGAAGGAGAAAAAGTTATGTTGAAGGACCATGTTGGCACTAGAACAAATAGCATAAACAGAACATTGAATATAGCCTGAAAAGAAGGACTTTTCTGACCACCCCAGCAGCAACATTTAGATACAGCCTCGAAGTAGAGTAACAGGGGAAAAAAATAAAGATAGAGTTTGATAAATTTAGTAAAAGGATTATAGAATTTGACTGCCTGCATTGAGAAAGAAACCCTTTGGGCCTTGTCAGGTTAATGTTATTAGGTTCAGTCTAGAATCAACAACCCTGCATGATGCTGGTTTCCTCTTACACTGAGAGAATTCAAGGATGAGAAAGAATTTGAAAAGGCTTCTCCATGAAAAAATGGCAAGCGCTATTTCCTGGTGAAAAAAATGGGTGTGGGATGCTAAAACTGTTTTCAAAGACAAAACAGAAGTAGATAAGATGCAAAATTCTTAGCAGCCTTGCTAGGGAGAAGCTATGAGCCCAATACAATAAAGAATGAACCAGAAAGGATTTTGAAAGATTTCAAAGGAAACATCAGGATAAAATTTGCCTCCAAAATGTTGCTTTCACATGGATCACTTTGACCAATACATTAGAAGTGTAATTGCAATTTACTTGGCAGTGCAAGCAGAATAATTCAATTTTCTTTAAAAAAAACCCGCTTCGAATTAATGGAAGGGTAATTCCAAATATGAGCTTAAAAAAATCGAATTTCGAATTAATGGAAGGGTAATTCCAAATATGAGCTTTTTAAACAGGAAAAAAACACATTTTGCACGTGTACAGGCATTTGTATACACAACCGACAAAATAATGCTTATTACATTTGTATACACAACCGACAAAATAAATGCTTATTATTATTTCATGCTTATGAAAATAGAAAAAGTATCTCTCCTGGCAAAATACTTCTGCACGTTGTTTTTGGAAAAGCCAGATAAATAAACTATTTCCATATAAAAAGTGTATGTGTTTTCAAATCAGGCAAAGACATGTATTTACCATTCTTTGGCAACTTTCCTATGCGTTTGTTTAAATGACTGAGTTTAAAAAACCCAAACAGGCTCATGAAACATTATTTTATTAGTCAATATTCCAGTCTTTTCTGTCATATACCTGACAGATGAGTGAGTTTATCGGAGCACATACTGATTACAGCCTCCCAAGAGGCTTACTAGCAACCACTTCATTTGCAGAAAAAGCCATAGCTGATGACAGAAGCTTTACTTCTGACAGAAGCTTTGTTTCATTCAATTGGCAGAACAATGCTCCACACAAAACATCAGAGATATAAATATTCAAATGGATTCATACAAAAGCAGGTTCTAATCAATCTTCTTAAAAATGCAGGAATACAGAAAGAGATCATTCAAGAAGATGGACAGTGTAGCCGAGATGTTCTGCCAGAACAGCAGCTACTTGTGGTCCTACAGCTAGACATTGTAACACGACGTTACAAAAAGACATGTGTGAGGTCCATTGAGCAAATGTAATAAATAATTCTGCGTGTCTCTTAGCATTCAGATGAGAATGATGCTTTTTTCCTGTTCCTGTTGTAAGAGACAGGAAGCAGGCAGCTTTCCTAGTTGATATGCTTTTGAAGTTTAAAATGTAGGAAACCTGTATTTGGCTAGAGCCTTCTCTCAGCTGTGCTAGGGAAAATCTACAGTAATTCCCCTTAACTCTACAGAGGTCCCTTTCATTTAGACACCTCACTTAGACATGAGAATATAATCTGGCCCACTAAATACTTCTATTTGTAAACAATTTAGAATTTATATTATATAGCCACTCTTTTCAAAATTTATTTAAAAAAAAATTTATTTTTATTTTTTTTAGCCACTCTTTTCAAAATAATGTGATACCAAATACTAAGAAAAATTACACAATGAAGAGCAATATAGAAACACTGCTGTCAATGCAATTATGTTACTGAAAAAAAATTGTAAGAAAATCCTTTCGTGTACTTTATCTTAATGAAGATATTTATATATTTCACTGGAATTCCTCACATGAAGCATTAGTATATACAAAAATAGCACTGTCTGAACTAGAATTCAAATCCCACATTCTCTAGTGCCTAAACAGCTAAATGGATGTGTGACGTTGTGCAGTAAAATACCTGTAATGTTAACAAACGCACATTTTATAGAATGGCAGTGTTCAAAGGCATCAGTAATATGATAATCACTGTAACAATGATGATAATCATAAGAACACCACTAATTATAAGGCTTTATGCGCACAAAGAGCATGCTTGCACAGTCTTTCATAGAGGGGCCCAAGTTTGTTCCAAGCACACTTGGAGTCAGCAGTACATTATCCCGCTCCAAGCCAGAGCTGAATTACCATGCTAACCAAGAGATGAGTCCAAGATAATAAATCCAAAGTCTTAGCATGGCTTATTAGCTTGAGGGCAGTACAATGCTAATCCCAGCTTTGCAGCTCTTGTTTCAGAACTGGCTTGCATCCTACCAGAATGCAGGCAGTGTGAATTTGCGCCTATCTGTAAAACTGTGCAGACAAACCCAAGCAGAAGAGACTATCCATGCATTTTATAAACTGAAAGAAATAATACTGATGTGTAAGAAACAGGGAGATAACACGACTGTAGTGAACAACTGGCAGTTTTGTTAGTTTCACAATTTAGATTTTAATTATGGTTAGAAAGAGATGAGGGATGGCAGGAATAGGAAACCAGTACAAGTGAAAAGATAGAAAGGAAAGGGAAAAAGAAATTCCAACTGAATTCCAAGCTTCAAGGCAGAGGTGAATCATAATGTGGAATCTGAAGGAGCATAAATTAGAAGCTGTATGTATGGTAGGAGATTGATTTTTCCCATTGAAATATGGCCAAATGGTAGAATCCACATGTATGTTTCTGAAATAAGTTGACTAGTAGTATGTAAAACCTGAAAAAGTGTTTGGTAACTGCCTGGGGTTGATTTGAAAATATACAATCAAATTGTCTATACAAGATGAAAAGCAGTCATCATCCATCTGGCATAGGGTTGGAGAAAAACCTGATGGAGGGGTTAGATATTAGGATAGTAGGGTCAGGAGAAACTGCTAAGGAGGACATTAGGGGAATCAGAGCTTGGGAAACCAAGCTGTCATGAACCCCACTGTTCTGCAAGGGGTAGGACTTCAGGGCAAGGGCAGAACCACAATTTGGGGAAAGACTCAGGAGACTGCCATAATACAACCCGGTCTCCCAAAAGTCTCTCCAGTACCCATGGGCAGCTTTGGCAGTCAGGAAAACCTCAATCTCTTTAATCACAGGTAAATAATTAGTCACAATGGGCAGTGGCCATGCCCAGTTGCGATAACACACAACAGCTGTGCGGGTATGGGAGTACATCCACTACAGTGAGAATCTTAGCTTAACCTCCAAACTTTACTGTAAAGTCTTACTAAGCATGTTAAAAATGCTTAGGTTTTTTCAGAGGCTTATCAATTTGCCAAATTTTAACAGGGACAGGAAAGGAAACATCCTTGACTTTGTGACCACTTCCACAAATATGTGTACAAAACTTCAAATCTCTGCTACAAAGGCTTGAGGCGCAAGTGCTACAACTAAACATCCGAAGGACCTTTTTCATTGGGGTAAACCAGTGCATTTTCATTAATCTCGTTTTCTGGCATTTTAATTGAATTGGGTTTAGATCAGGTTTTCTAAACACTCATGGCTGAGTCAGACACCTGCTGTGTAAAACATTGGTCAAAGGTATTTAGGTTTTAGGCTTGTTGCATATTATTAACAGAAGTACGAGGTGACCATTCTCCATTTAGATACCTACACCTGCTGTTCAGAACAGTAATGGATTAGCACTTAAAGCAGTGTATATAAATCCAGCATGTTTTGAACACAAATTCTGATTACTTTTATGTGATGTGTGGAGCCCAAATATGAGGGCTGAAGAGAAAAAGCAAAGCTGCTAAGAAAAACATGGGAAAAAAATGTTGTCTTAATGGAGTCTTAACATAAGGCCAGAAAATAAATAAATTACAAATATGTCAAATTGGCATTGGTTAAAAATGATGCGTACATGAATGAATAGATAAAAAATAAATAAGATCTAGCCTTACCGTACGGATCGATCATCACTGCCTGTGACTGCTAAAGGCTTCTTTGGGTGGACCGCCAGGGCCCAGAGCTCCCCTTCACAATGACCCTGCATAATCAGCATGGGTTTATCTCTCTCTCTTACTAGCACCTCAAATATTTCACTGTCCTGTGTCCCTGCTAAAAGTCTGTCCGCTTTCCAACAGACACTTCGGATGGACAAACCTGACAGGGGACAGAATAATCTTAGATTAATGGCAACGATGAGACAAAGTCATAGTCAGTACAGTGAAGATCATTAAGACTTCAAGAGTTAGTTTATAACAACTGTTATGCTTTGACACTGAAGTCTTACAATACATCACAGCTGATTAAATCTCAAAACAGTTCTGCTAAATTATCTCCATTTGACAGAAAAAGAGAAGGCTCAATCCCAGGAAAATGCTGAATATCTAACATAGCTGCTGCCAGTTTCTCAAAGGATCAAATTCTTATGCTTTGCGTACACCTTGGGAATTGACTTGAAAAAACAATTCAATTTCACATGATTTAAAGATCTAAATTTTAGATTAGGCAAGGTTCCTGTGACTGAAGCTGATTTTATTCCTTTTTTCAATACTTTACTTTTTTGAACATTTAAATAAAATGTTGAATAAAATTTTAATGGTGAATTTAAATGGTTTGTGCCCATGTTATCACACTTCTCTCTTTTTGTCCCAACTGATTATTAAAAAAAAAACCCCAAACAAAACCAAAAAACCAACACAATCTTGCTTTGCATAACTTTTAGAGAGCTTGATCTTATTCCACAAATCTGATCCTAACTTTGCAGCCAGAATTTTACTAACCACAAGCTTAAAAATACCCTCTTAACAGGCTGAGCAATTTGATAGCTGGTTGACTGCCTGTAGCGTTTGTATTTTCTGTTCCAGTATATGAAAATTAAAGTTGGGATAATGGGTCTAGATGATGTGAGATGTGAACGAATAAAAAATCCATTTGTCATGTAGTCAAGGTCAAACACATCATCATTTTAACATCTTTTGGAACTGAATACACAATGCAATTAACTACTGGTCACATAAATAAAATATATTGTAGGCATTTTGTGTCATCTCTTGAGAAGGGCAAATTGATCTTCATTTATTGTCTTGTCCATTTCCACTACCTTTTAATTTTGGCAATGTCATTTTGTGACATTTCTACTGAAGCTTTGACTTACATCTTCTTCTTGATAAACACCAAAGGCCATACAAGGAATGAAGTTCAGATGGAGTTCAGTGGAAAATGGGTATTGTTAAGTTTTAGAATACAAAGTACATCTTTTGATGTGGGAAAGGTAATGTTTTCTGTGATGTACTGCACATAAAGATTAGCCATTACCAGATTTTTTTACTAATATACATGTATATTTAAAAGCCAAGCCTATGATCAGATTGTTACTGGTGATGCATCTCATTTAAAAAAAAAAGTGTTTAGTACTCTTCAGTACAGGATGACTGATGAATGAGTATATACGGGGCCGGGGGGGGGGAAGTCTTCCTGGCACCCTAGAAAGACATTTTAAGTTTGAAAGCTGATACCTTTGCAAACTGCTTTGGAAAAAGTAATTGGAAAGGAGGGACAGAAGGTCATAAGGTAAGCAGTTAAGGCTACCACCATTGCTTGAAGTTACATACGTGCTTAAACTAAACAGTGCCATTGACATAGCTGAAAATGAAACAAAATTTCCACGGTCTGTTAGTAGCAAGCACTAAATGGAAGTGATCATCAGTGGATGACATAGGAGACAGAAACAGCAGAAAAGGACAGAGACATAACAGGAACATCGCAGGCAAGAGTTGTATCACATTGAAAGAGCACAGAGAAGAAACCCTGAAACAGGAAAAAGATAGAAGTTTTAAAAACCGATGGTGACGGGGTATAAGTGCATGCTTGGATTTTATGACCTGCAGTCATCCCCAAGGTCCTAATTTTTATAGTTGTAGTCAGCAGTCCCACCACACTTTTCAGAGATACACCACGATGTCTTTTTACTTAGTCTCAGTGATTATGCTCAAGGGCATACCATCTTTGACTAAGCTTTGTTAAATTTTGCAGACTTGCTTAAGTCAGTTTCTTGCCATTAAAGCAGGCAATGTTTTTATTTTGACAAACAAACATAAACCTGAAGGATTTAAATGCTTTGAAGACAAGATTTGGACAGTGTTCTAGTTTTAGTTTTCAGAAATAAATTAATCAATTTAAAAAATTTTTTTATCATTTACATACAAGTCCAGATGGCAACTCAATTCACTTTCTGCAAATGAAATTTTTTACTACTTTTGCCAAGTAAGAAGATAGCAAAATCCTCTATTGACAGTCTCTCAGACATATAGCTGCCATTAACGGTGCCTGGCTCTACTTAGCTGCTTTCATCTATATATTCTGTACCCTGTAGCATTTAGGAGATGATAGGAATAACGGCATCAAGCTAGAATCACTCCATAGCATGTCTAATGAGAATTCACCTTCAGTAAGTCCTTCCTTGAATTAACTACCATCAAGATCAAAATCTCTTCTTAGGCAACCTGTAGAAGGATAGCTAGGTGCTTTCTGTAGACAATGTGCTAGAAGACGACACCTTTATGAATACACTACAGCTCTGTAATGTAAGTTTCAATTGTGAAGTAATAATTTTCCACAGAAGATAATGACAGTCAATTAAAAGTAACTGAAGTCAGCTAAAGTCTGTTTTGCATTGAGTGCGGACACATGCCAGGCAGCAGTAAGGGCAAAAAAGTTGCTTCTACTCTGGTCTCACAAATATTTGGGATAAAGCTCCCTCCCAGAATCACTTCACAAAGAACCAAGGAGATTGAAGATGCATGTTCCGTGTGTGAGCACTGCTTTCTCTGTGTCGCCCTTCATATATGTTATTCTGACTTTCATTAGGAACGGACTGCCTGCAGGACTGGTATTAGCCAGAATGATCTGTCTAACCCACATGTACAGGCTTGTATCTCCACAATTTTTAGAAAGTACTTGATCAAAACTGCTGTAAATGGTCATATGGTACTGCTATTGTTTTCTAGAAGAGAATGTTAAACATTATGATTCTGGCTGCAAAAAACTACATAAAGCCAGAACTACAGAGCAAAGGGACTACTAGTTGGCTGTATCTGACAGCTTTTTTGAGGGCTAAATTCCGTGAGTTTACACTACAGTATGGCAAACTGGTGGAGCAGTGTTCACGTAAGGCGGTTGGCAGTTTGCTTGTTGGATGAGCCGAGATATTGCAAATCTATGCATTTTAAAAGTATTAGAATCATCAGCTGATCTGGTTTAAGATAGATGAAAAATAAACAGAACGAGCTTGTTACTAGATCACAAGCCAAAATATCCATAATTGAGAAAGAAAATTTTATCCTTCTTAGTGGCCTCTTGACTATTCCAATGGTAATTTTAATGTGAAAACTAGGTCTAAAAACATAAGCTAAGAAGCAGGGGAAATTAACACTAACCATTACAAAGTTGGCTGCCAAAAGTGTATAAAGCCTACTTCAGGCCAGCAAACAGACTGCTATACTCTCAATCCAAATGGATGTGTAGACTTCCCAGAAGACTAAGATCTTGATAAAGCATGCATTACTATCTATGGAGATTATAAGTGCTCTGAGAGTCTCATCATAAAATAAAGTGATGACTAAGCTCATAGGAAGCATGATTAGATTCAACAAATATGATGGTCAAGAAATTAATAACATTCTCTCTACTAAATATGCCAAGTGGTACCATTCCAAATGAACCTAATGGAGTGTTCGGATGCTCAGCATCTTTGAATATTGGGTTCCAGAAATCTCAATTAATTAAATGAATTGCAATTAATTAATTAAGTTAAAGATTGGCTAACTTCATTCTCCTATCTTTTGGTGTTTAATTAGTTTTTACTTATCTTCTTGTATCTGCATGGCGGGGAGCAGCAACCATAAGCATCCCTCTGTTTATACTATGAAACATGGAAAGCTCTTCGGGCTACATCAGGCTACATCATTGTCAGAGAGAAAAGGGAATACAGATCTCAAAAGTAAATACAGTAATTAAGTAAAAAAATCAGCAGTATGCAGAGACATTTATGCTTCAAATTAAATTGTGTCATAATCCATTATCTAGATGTGTGAAAAACCGTTAAAGTAATAGCTCATTACCTTTGTATCCTTGTTCAGTCTCCCTGAGATCAATTTTAGTAATTGGTTTGAAATCAGTGTCCCATAACCGAATGCAACCATCTCTCCCTCCAGTGGCAAAACCTTCCTCACAAGCATACATACTAAAAATTCCAGCCTGTTAACCAATAGTATAACAAGTTTTAAAGTTCTTTACAATCGATTTAAACACACAAAGCAAATGTTTTTGAACACTCTTGTTGAAGGTTAGAAACTGCTAGGCAGCAAAATGCTGTCCATCCAGAAAGCAAACCAGCAAACACAAGGGGATACTTTTATTTCAAGTGCTCCCGCTGTAGCGATTTATGTAGAAATTTTCGTACAAACACCAGTGATCTAGCCTATTTGTAGAACATCAAATTTGGTTTAGTTAATATTATTACAAGGACTATTAAATAAATAATGGAACACTTAAAATAAACAGTTACCCGGAATAAACAAAAACAAGCAAACAAGCAATACAAATATTCTTACAGGTGCAGAGATGATTGAGACATTCTTTCATGAATTCAGTTCAGACATCATTTGGAATCTGACAGGAACTGAAAGAGTGTCAATTCATTCTCTTTGTTGAAAGACAAGTTTCTATTACAGTTTGAATTTCTTCATTTTCGAAAATGCCTCATTATGATGACTGTGCTGTACTACATTGGAATAGCTCATGGAATGCCTGCTGATTCAGTATTTTATTAAGAAAACCTCTCAGTTAAGGGACAAGTTGAACTGCATGGAAATGAATACAATGAAGACCTGACCTCTGTTTTCAAAGTGGCCTTGTTCAATGTCTTAATAAATTAACATTTCTAATAATTAATTACACAGAGATTAGAAATTGGGCAAGAGAATGCATATTAGCTGCAGCACACCCCATAATTTATAAAGAGGAAACAGAACACATTGTATAGAAAGAGATTGTATTTAATCATTCTAATGAATCTAAATAAAATTCTGCAAACAAAATTCTGCAAATATACTACAGGGGTTTATTGTTTGCCAAAGATATTTCCATGTTATTGCAGCTGCACATAACCGCAACCTGGCAACTGCACAATAGTTCTGCAGGTAAGATGTGCCACTGACTTCAGTCTGACTGCTTTCATAAACTAGGGATTACTTCTATAAATAACGCTTACTCTCTGAACACTTAAATCTAATTTGAAAAGCTACTATGAATCTTGATGCACTGCCAACATAATTAATTTTGGGAGGTCAGAAAAAACTGTTAAGTTTGCAGTGCTCTTTCTAGAAAGGTTCTAGAAGAAAACTATAGCGACAACTGTTAGATTTCGTATCACTCTTCTAAGAAAAATACTCGTTTCCTTCTGTCCAAAAAACCCATGCTAGAATGCCATTAGCCACAATCATATTCAAAATAGGAGTAGTTCTCAAATACATTTGAAACAAGACATGAAAATCCTACTGTGCCTTTAGTGCAGCAACAAGAGGGACATAAATTTATTATATTAGAGTGGTTAGAAATCTAACACGATCCTATACCTTCCCCTTTCTCTCTGTAATTATAAGCGTGCCAGATTGGGGGGGGTGTTATGAAGCCAATTGGAGTAAACTGTCTTTGGAATATGGTCAGAGTGCAATTCACAGATTAAACAGGTTTACTCCACATTGAAGCTTTTATGAAGAGTCAGTCTTCAGTGTTGGGAATTTTAGTGGTAAAATTCTGTTTAAAATAAGATCATTTGGTTACCAACTATTTTTAAGTAAACTGATCATAACTGAGGCTACTCAATCGGTGAAGGTTTAGATTTACAGACTTCACTTTAGATTTAGTCTGCTTGGTTAAATCAATGCTATAAATATAAGCAGTTCTGTCAATATCAGTTCAGCAGCTAGCATCTGTTGGCAACATGTAAACAAAGTATAAGATTACATATAAGTTCTTAATTGATGAACAGCCTTAGACATTCTTCTGACCTGAAACAGAAGAAAATCTTTGTAGATAAGCCTTCAAGAAGTTTTTCAATTCAATGAACAGTTTGTTTCAGAAATTGACATTAAAAACACAACTTACACTATGCGCTCCTTGAATTGTGCGGACTAAGTTTAGCCCTTTCCAAACATAGATGTCTCCATTTAAAGCACCAGAGTACGTGATATCTTCTTTTGCACATGCTAAACAAAGGATAGTTTGGAGATCTCCTGTTTTACCAAATATTCCTCTCTTTGCTGTCAGTGCATTTCCACACAATGTCCAAAACTGTGAAATGTAAATGACATATTAGGAAAAATTTCTGCAGAATTTCTCTTTTTTGGTATTAGTGTGCAGATCTCACAGACGTACATCCTTACAGAGTAGTGTCTGGACAGACACTTAAATGACTCCTGTAGCCCTATCAGGATGCCCATTACTCCAAAACTTACCCACTTACCAAGGAAACCCCCAGGAGAATGCAGTAAATCTAAGAACAAAACAAAATGATCAAACTGTTTGAGAAAGTGAGGCACAATTCTGACTCACTATTGCTACACTACCCCTTCTCATTATCTCACTACCTTTTATCATGTTCTGCTGGGTGGTATCTGGCAATATGAATGCACACTTTTTAAAGCCAGGAACGGCCCATTTTTCTTCTCTGCAAAACTTAAAATACAGCTACAGTTCAGAAGTAATAAAATACTTGATCTTAAAGAACTTATGTGCCTGGAGTAGACATTTCTGCCCTTTTCCAATGCACTGGAAGAGATACGTCCCTCAAATATAGTTATATTTACTGAGAAACCATCTGTTGGATGGAGACTGCAAACGCTTGTACGTGAAACAACTCTCTGACTACGAGAGTAGTAGGCTCTCTAAGTGTGGAATGGTGACTTTCTTGACTTCTACACAGACACAGTAACATTCTGCAAAAAAGAATGACTGACTGGGGAAGAGAAAAGAGTCAATAGAATACAAAGTTTATCTTAAAAGGGTGGGCTAGAAATATGCTATTTCTTTTTGAATCAGTTCAGAGTGCCTGTTTTTTTTTTTTTTAAACAAACATAATTTTATCAAGTGGAGAGGATAGTTAGTGCACTCAGCTCCCTCTCAAGGATCAGACCTTCCAGGGAAGGCAGAGTAAAGAGAATTTCAATTAGATGTGTAAGAGAAGTGCTGAAATAGCCAGGCCTGCCAGCACTAGGATGTTCTGGACACATGCAGAAACAGAACAGTAAATCTACGTGGCGTAGCATAGTCCTGAATGGACTTGCCAGCTCAGGTCTTTATTATTTGAGGCATCTATGCTCTGTGGTGCATCGCACACTGGAAAGATACTTTCAGAGATGATTGGACAGGAATACTCAAGTGTCTGACATAGATGCATAATGTCTATCTCATTCCCACGTTATATGCCTACATCTTTTCATGGCTATAAGCCAAATTTTTAGGTCTTTCTCTTTGTACTTACTCCTATAAAATTCCTATAAAGCTGAATTCCAGAAAATCCTTGGAGCAAGGATTTTTATTTCAGATCCTTCTCTATTTCTAATTCAATTAAATTTTCCCATTGCCTCTTCACATAAGCCAATTTTTGAGAAGGCAGTGGGAATACTCACAGTATGAAAGCCCTGGGGGAAGTAAAACATATACTGTCCTCACTTCTGGTTAGCTGCAGAAGGGCAAGAGAGCAGGTAGCAGTGTTAGGAAATGGGTGGAGGGAGGACCCTGAGCTCAGTCTGAGATTCCTTAGCTCCTAGGCTTTACCACAGCTTCTAATATCTGCTCAGCCAAATGAGCCAATAGAACTGAAATGCTAAAGGAATAAATGGCACTATTCCCAAGTATTAGTCCCAATTCTCCAAGTGATACAATTACATTAGAGCTGTTCTTTTCCTTCGCTGCAAGTTAAAGTAATTATCACATTCCCACAGCCTTATAATGAACAGCAAGTATATAGACTGCTGTTTGAGCATCACTGGAGGGGAATATCTAGTCATTCCCCCCCCTTTTTTTTTTTGGCATGCCTGTATCCGTATGTATTTACTTTGCCTGGTATTATGGATGTTCAGGGTAATTATGGCCATTTTAAACAGAATACAGGTGCCAAACAAAGACAGGTTTTAGAAAACAGCTTGCAGAATACAACAGATGGTATCACTTCTGCCAAAACCACCCACAGTTTGAAAGCAGTGGTGGTTTTAAGGGCACAAGCTTCTCAGTAACCAGAACTAGAGATATTAACTGGTCTCCTAAACTTCTAGTTAAAGCTCTTCCCACCCCAGTCATGTGAAATAATTGCCATCTGTTAGGAATGCTTTTGATGAGACAGGAGAAAAATAGAAGCCTGCAGGGAATATTGGCAAGCAGAAGGATTTCTTGCTAAGCTTCTTACAGGCACGAGAATGTTTTACCATAAACTTATAGTATATATCTAGGTTCATATTTAAATCAGCTCTGGAAAAGGTGACTTAGAGGGAGCAACTAGTGGGGCCCTAGAGTTTTCATCTGTTCATCTCTGCAGGTATTGCATACTTTCTCCGTGGTATTCCTACAAATGCTGGTAGCAGTTCATTCAATACATACTTTTAACTTGGTTCCTCCTATACCTGTTCAGTGACCTTTTGTGATGCTTGATGAGAGAAATCACTAAAGGCTGAGACAATTTTGAGACAATTTAGGTGGAATGGAGAGGGCAGAAAAACCTAAAATCACAAGTATATGATGACAATTACACCAAATGATCTTCCCACTTTGCTTGCTAAGTGGATCTGCACCTCAATCACTGCTGAATGTCTAAACTGGCTTCAAACAAAAAGTTTTGCTAAAATTTTCACAGAGTAAAGAAAGAAAAATATAAACTGTCATATATTTAAAGCCCTCATCATATAAGAGGACAAATTTCTTCTGTGACATTTATTTACTTTTTAACAAGTAAACAATAAAAGCTATTTACCTTTATGTGTTTTACTCCACAGCTGACGATTCTGTTTGGCTGATATTGATCCCAGGAAATATCGAATATCTGTTAAGAAATACAGTAAGCTGATATTTTCAAATTATACAGTAGTTGCATCTAGGCTCAGCTTGCTTTTATCAATTTTTAGGCATCATTTCTGTTGCAACATGTTACTAAAAATGAAAGAGTACTATTTAGTTAAATTTGGAACTCTCTGTAAACAAAGATTAAGGCAAATATGCAGGCCTCCTCACATAGTTCTGTCAACACACCTCACTGCTGCCTTCACACTACCACTCTATTCTAGCTCCAAGATTTTATTGAAGAAACAATATTTACTGTCTCAAATAAAATGGGAATTATAGTGTAAGCTAATGTTCCTCAAGTTTAGGGAAGAAAGATTGGCACGTTTATCTTTATTCATTATTTTAGGTGAAAGGTACAGTATCTAATTTAACCTGATTGCCAAAAGACCTCAGTGACAAAATGGGTGAATATCATTCATCTGACCCAACCTACAGAGTTAAAATTGAATTCTTCATTTTGATTAATGTTACATTAATGTTTATAATAGCACGCATCAAAAAATGAAGTATCAGATCCTATACAGCTTACCAGAACAAACTTACAGTGTATTCTATGACTACGGGATTATGCCAAATGGAAAATATTGTATAAAGTTTGGAAACAAAAAGTTTGTATTTTGGCCCAGATTTTCAACAATATGTTATTTTTAGACTTTTCACCTCTGGCATTCAGCTTTTCAATGTCCAAGCTGAGAACCAATGAGGTTACCACAATCACTAGTTACTTCAGGAAACTACTGAGGTCAGTAGCAAAATTTCCACTGACATAACTGGAAAGTGAATCAGTTCTGAAAGAGAATTTCAAATAAGGACTAAGATTCTGTTGTATTGGGAACATTGTATGTAAAAATGAAGTGCCAGATTTATTCAGATGACATGTAAGATGCAGATAGACTGTACGTACACACCTGTAATGGGAAATCCTTCCTGTAAGGAAGGGTTTAGTCTGTTGCTTTGCATATACAAATACTCCATCATGTGTAGTAAAACATGATAATACCTCAAAATTATAACATTCTAACATGTTATAATATCATAATATGGATAAGAGAAAAGTTGTCAGAATGTGTTCATAATTTATTTTAATGTATTCATCCTTGTGCTTATATATGTTGGGGAGGTATTTTGCTTATGCTAAACCTGTTCGAACATTCCCTAATCCTGCATAATATTCTAAATTCAGACCTGTTCAGTTCTCATATTTATTGATGTTATTATGATCCTTTACCTGAAGTTAATAGATATAAAAGGAATATTTATCCTAATTATATTTCTCCTACAGGTAACTGTCTTAAGCAAAAATAAAAGGGAGATAATTAAACTTTCCCTCAGGATAAAGTGTCCTTTTGACATATTCAGAAAGAACATTATCTTTGTCCACTGAGCTAGCATTTCACATCTTATATAAAGAGCTATAAATCATCCTAATCAGTGTGTAATTACAAAGTATTTCCTCCCCAGGCTTGCTAGACAGTCAGCTCAAGAATCCATCACATGCCTCATTTATTAACACAGTGCTTTGTGCTATGTCTGGCACAATGAGAAGAAATTAATACCTTATTCAGTATTTTAAAAACCAGGTAGAATGATCAAAATTATCTTTGCATTAACCTAATATAACCAAAAATTATTTCCAAAACACTTTTGTAACTCCCAGACAAAATTCAGTAAACCCCTCATACAATTACCCTGTCTGAATGGCCTGTAGCTGTTGCCAGTAGTTTTCCTCTCTTCCAGTCCCAAATACACACTGTATTTTTGGCATCCAGTCCCACTGAAGCTAAACGCTAAGGAAAAACAATAGTAATCCAGTTAACAGAAAATCAACTCAAAAATCAGTTTGCTGTAGTTCAGATTATTATGTGTACAAATGGATTTTCCCACATGTGACTTGTGTTTGAGCTACATTGCAAAGGCACCATCAAGATATCCACATATCATTTATTCACTGGAGAAAGCACTGAAATGTCTAATCTTTTCTAAAAAGCCAGGTTATTAATTTCAGGTTACCAATGTCTCAAGTACAATTCTTATCATGAAAGATTTGAAGCGCTTCTTTCAGGTGCACACAATTCTAGCATTTTGGTCAATTAACCTGATAATAAAAGCGAATGGGAAATAAAAGCTCTCACTATTTCCAAATACAGCGTTGTTCATTATGCTCATTTTGTTGAGCTTTAGAATCAGAATTGGATATACTTTTAATAATTGCCTTTTACATAGCTTAGTATATCAAATCACCAATTAAAATAACTAATAATTTTAATATTTTTAAATCTCAATAATGCAAGAAAGAAAAAGAACAAAATAAAACGGAAGGCAAAATCTTCCTGTCTACATTGAATTTAGCAGACAGCAAAAACATCAGGTAGGTCTGATTCTCAGTTTCTTTGCACCCTAGTATTGACAATGACTACTTGAATAATTAGGGAAGAGGGGGAGAAGGTAGATTGCATACATCTGCAACATACCCAGAAGATCAATGGTTATTGTGGTGGTTGTTTGTTTTTCTCCCTTCCAGTGACTGTGCTAATTATGTCCAACTTGATGTGATTTCTGTCAGAGTTTCTTATTAGGTGAGAGATCTTTGCAGACCAGAGATGGTAGAACTGGGTGTCATGATCTGTACCAGTGCAAAAACTAAGCTAGTGCCAGATGTACTGCAACTGTAAATAACGGCTGTGATGCCAACGTATGTTAGATAGGGATATAGAATGGATATGTCCAACCTATTAGTAAAAGGAATATGCCCGAGTAACTTGCACCATGGGAAGATGAGAGACTATTTTAATGGGAAACAATCTTGTAGCGCAGTAACATGACTTCTTAAAAAAGCCGTATCTGTTGCGTCCATACTGCCTGTCCCTTGTTCTTCTCATTGCCCTGTCTAATAACTTCTTATCATAAGGAATTAAAGTCCAACTGAAACACCTAAGCATTTTGCTCTGTTATAGGAAAGCCTGCACTTCAAGAACATGCAATAAATGAAACCTTTCTTTTTGCCTCAGAGGCAAAGATCAGCAGATGAACCATCTCATCCAAATGGACTTATGTTTCAGAGATTACATTGACCAGATCTTTTCCTTGAAGATTTGCTTCAAGAAGATGACTTGCAAACTGAATCTCTTCAGTTGAATTTCCTTCAACTAGATGTCCACTATTTTTTGGCTCAAATTTTCAATACACAAATTGTTTAAAGTCTGGAGATGTCTGTCATAATACAAAAGGACTGAGCCAGCAAAGAAAACAAGTGTAGTTACCAGAGATTCCTCTAAAATGCTGTATTAGAAAAAATAGTAATTGCAGTGAGGCTATCAACTACTGCACAACTGAGAGAAGAAATCATTATTCATAAAGAAACAGAAGGCTCCAGTTTTCATTCTCTAGCAAAATAATTCAGAGACAAGGTACTCCATGCCTTTTCATACCATTTATAAGCGTAAAAACATAGTGTACGTCTTCCTTCTTAAGAGAGCCACTATCAAAAGCCTCTGGTTTAAATGCAGTAGGTACACATGCACCCTTCACTGTCTTCTTAATAGTTACAGTTGCTTTATTTTAGAGCAATGAAATATATCTTTTTAAACTTTGGTTTCATGGGAGCTGACAACCTGCATTATGCCTAATGCAATACCTGAACTCTGCCTAGTGAATAATGCATAACCCAACTAATATCCTACCAGCAAATGTACTAAGCAATATGGTATTAATGAAAAAAAAAAAACCAACCAAAAAACCAAAAACTTATTTACAGACTTATAGCACGAGTTCCTCTGAGTCCAGTCTACTTTTATATTGTCTTTCACTGAAATAAAAACACCTGAGGTCTTGTTAAACCAAGCTGTGTGAGAGTCTACTGCAGGAGCTTGCAAGACACCAAGTAGTCAGAAGATTTGATTATGATATATTACATCAAAAACTGTTTGAAGTCTCTGCATATGCGAGTCTTTGAAACGGTAGATAAAGGTAGGTTCGAAATTTGGGGTTCTATCACTAGATGTGTACTGACTAGCTGCATTTAACCTAGGACAACATGCTTGATCATTAGACGTCCGGTAATGAAGGAAAACAAAAATCAAATACGGGAAAGAATGAACATGCTCCTGCCAGTTACCAACATAAAAATATTTCTTTTCAGAAAGGACTATTATTGTAGCAAAAATAAGTTTTATTTGCCCCTGAGCAATCTAAACCTACCCAGGGGTTTGGATGTACTGATCAAAACACAAGATATTTTTCATGGAACCTTCACCGATTCCAACTTTTTCTCAGCTCTTTTATACTGTTCTCTTCACCATGGAAACCATGGCAGTACTTACAGTTATCTTTTAGATTCATGATGTGAACATCAGACCTGAACTGTAACTACCAGTCAGGAAATTACCATTAGTGAGGTAGATGGACAGTGAAAGTACTAGGGGAAATTAAGAAATATTTTATATTTTCTTCTAACATAGGTCCACTGAGGAAGGTCTCCTGCTGGCAGAAAAGTAAAGTGATAAATGCTGAATTTCCTTTTTGGTTGAAACACTTACACTTTTAGTCCTCCTTCTGGAAGAGAATTTGACAGATTCTGTTCAGAGAATTCACAGAACTACCAGAAGAAAATATCTGCCAAGTAGTTTATGCACATAATTAAACAATTATTTTTAAATCTACACAGATTTAGAAGATCTGGCTAAAGAAGCCCACTGCTACCTAACACCAAATTTAGAAATGTATGTATGTATTATGGCAGTGCCCTCCTCACTCCATTTAAAAAAAAAAAAATATTTTTAGAAAGCACACAAAAAGGGTTCATCCAAAATAACTCAGAACAGAAATTGAACTGTGTAGTATTGGTGAAATACTTCAATATAAAAGACATCAGCTTTGTAGGCAATTCTGTGAAGGGTAGATGTTAGTACTTTTAAGGAGAAACTGCAGTTAATTCCTGATTCAACAAAAGACATTTTTAATTATAGGCAAACTGGCAGGTCTTCATTAAACACTTGAACAAAGTGCAGCTTCCCCCCCCGCCAAATGTCATCTCCTGGCCATATAGAAAAAGCCCAAACTAAAATACTTATTTTTAAATAGCAACAGTTCTGCAAGATATTCAGCTCCCATCAGTACTTTTAAAATACAGTATTAATTACAGATAATGTACAGAATAGGAAATTTACTCAAAATATATTTGTCTCCAAATTTAAAGCTGTATTGAAGGTACATAAAATAAAGGAAGCATACAAGCTATCCCTTGATTTAAGCCGCATATAGATCTTCTCCATATATTAGAAAAGTTAACAAATCCGGTTTACTCCATTACCCAGTTTGTGGTAAATTATGCCAGGGAAGCACTGCAGAGACAACTAAGCTGTCTCCGTGCAGTGTCAGCTGAAGTCCAGCAGAGAGTAATATTTCAGAACTAATTCATCTGAATGCCTGAAACAGACACCCCAGAGTTTCTGGTACAAAAAGAGCTAATTAATTAACTTGGCTAAAATACAGATGCAGTGTCACTATTTTGGGACCCACAGTAAATCCACATACTGGAGCTGTGCAGCACTCAGCAGCTAGCCTTGGAACCAGAAGCTGTGCACAGCAGAGTGGGAGGAAGCCCAGCTGACTTTATGGGGATCCAGCTCAGGTAGAGAAGCAGAATTATCTGGGCTTTTCCTCAGTCTACATTTATTTAGGAAGTGGACAGCTGACAGAGGTAGCAGAGAAAAGAATACATTTCTTATTGCATCTGTGCCTTACGTTATTGCTGAATTTATTTGTGTTTTGGGGCTAAAATACAAATCTTTCTTGGCTATTAACAGACATTCAATATAAAAGAAAGAAAGGTATGCATTAGAAGGAAAGGTGCAAGCAATGTATGCGAAGTCTGTTTTGTCCTGTCACAAGATGCCAGCTCCCTTGGGTGTGCTGACTAAATAAACTGGAACTGTTAGCAGCTCCGAATTCCAAATACTCCAAGTCTTTCTACCATGCCCTTTAATTTTGGCTCAGCACAGCAGCTTCTTCTGCAAAGCCAGCAAGAGCAGCAAAAAGCCAAGGTACATTATCCATATTTATGTTTTCCAGCATTGGTCTTTCTCCAGATATGAAAGCGTTCTGTGCAAATTTTTATTTCCAGAATAAACTGCAACTTCTGCAGCACTTCCAGAAACAGAACGTTACTGTTCTGCAAGGTCAACACAGCAGTAAGTTCAGTTTTTTATTACAGCAAAGAACCCAGCAGGACTTTCAGAAGAGCCTCCACCTTTAACTCATACTGACTGCGCTCTTTGGTGAGTCTTTATTCCCATCGGGTGCTTAAATAGGTTTTAAAAAAAAGTTTATCCACCAGTCTTATGAAGTTAAAAATGAGAAAAAAAAATTAAGATGAGGTATTTCTGAATGAACAATATCTTAAAAAATATTATAGCATTAGAAATTTTGTTCTGTTGACTTGGGGGTTTTCTTATCTGATTTTTTTATTCCACAATCCCCAGGAACACCTTTTTCTTTAATTGGAATTGGCACAGGAGATTTCAGAGGAAATGGCTTTACTTTAAGAAAAGTGGAGGAAGATGGTTGAAAACTAGGCTTAAAATAGAAAGCTAGTTCCAATTTTTAATGGGGAAATATAATCCACAGTGCTGTTTAGTAATTCAAGTTCCCCAATGCTTTTTGAACATGTTAAAGGCAGCTGCTCATGTTGGTGTCCTTCATTTCAGACTAATCTTTAAACATACACAAGATAATGCACAATAAAAAGTACTTTTGTTTCATGTGAGAATACATTTTATGCATTGTATGGCCAGTTCTGATCTCAGAAAGAGTAATAAAAGCACTGTGTGGTCAGTGGAAGAGCAGCTAGGCATATGATAATAAAGCACTTCTCAATAGACAGATAACCATCTAGTACATGGTTTTAAGAAAATCATTTAAAGGCAGTTCTGCGCTATTGGGATGCAATTCTGAGGTACACAAGCAAATACAAAAACCAGTAAGGATCTGTGCAAGAATCCAGGTATCAGCTAATCTACGCATTCCTAAAAATATTTTAGCAACCAGCTATAAAGTATGACCACAGTGTTACACCAGAAAACTCATTTGGACATCAATAATCACAAAATTGCACAGGTAGATATTTATAAAACTATGAATGTGAAATATATCTCAGGTTTATGTGAATCGTAGATCTATTTTCCTCCTACTTCATTCACAACTGAATGCTTTTAATAGTTTGCCTCTGCAGCGGGGGGGGGGATCAATGTGTTTAGCTGTGAATTTAGAACACCATTTACTTACATTTTAAATTTTGTCTCAAAATATCATATAATCATATAATCTAATCACATTGTACAAAGCCACACACTCTGTGTCCTAACCCCATTATGCAAGTAAATTGACTGTGCACCCCAGCCAATGAGACTCTCCTAGCAGTGAGATTACTGAAGCTCCTCTGCCAAAAAAGCTGCAGGATTGTGAGGACTTTGCCAGGAAACGATCTCTTTGAACAGTAGGTGACAAGTATGTGGTGAAGCTATTACATTTGAGCCACAGAGGGCCATTTCTTCTATGGGTATTTGTCCCACACCCAATGCCTCTACTTGACTTGAATGCTAGGTTGTGATTTTTGTCTCAAACACATCTTTGAAAGAGCTGTATTTGCAGTCCTTAAAATTAAAAACTTAATTGTAATAGGAGTTTCAGCACTACAGCCATATAGCTACCTAAACATAAAAAACTTTAATGTGCATATCTTCTAGAATCAGAAAGCAAACTAAATTCAAAACACAGAGAAAGAAGATATACAAACCTGGCCATCTGAATCAAAAGCTAAGCAGGCAACTCCATGTGTATGTGCATCCTTAAGAACAGACACAGTCTGTACACGGTAGGAATCCCAGATGCAAATGTAAGGGTCCTTCCCAACCTGCCCTGTAGCTACTAAAGTTTTATCCGGGTGAACTGCAAGGCTGAAATAGAACACAGTTGAAGTTATAATACACTTTCTGAATCAGTAAAATAGTATAAAATGTAAAAATTAAATTAAAAAATAACTTAATTTTTTTTAGTTCTCAGAAACTTCAGCTCCTTTTGATTTTTTGGAATGATCATATCAACTGTCTTCAAAACTCAGTCTCTCCCATTATTTACTTCAAATAATATTTTACTGAGACCAACATGGATAGTGCAGAATACAATTTAGCATGTAATAATATTTTAACTAGAAACTTTAAGGAAAACATAACCTGAGAATTTTTGAATACTTTTGCTTGGTAAGCTGAATGAACACACAGACTTTTATCTTAGTCTTTCATAGCTTTATAAAGTCAGTGGATGATTTTCTACAATTTATTCCTCTTTTACACATCAGCTCAAATATTCTGAAATATGGACCAGTGGCTGAATAATGGATATTTTTCACTATGAAAAATACATGCAAGAAATCCGCTCATCTTTACATGTTTAAAGATAGTAGCCTCAGAAGAGAGAGAGAAATAAATTGTTTCTCCTATATTTGAAGAACAATGACATATGTATTTAAGATCTACTTTTAGTTACTGCTGCCTAAGGAGAAGTAAAATTTACTGTACCTTTATTAGTTTACTCATTTTCTCTAACAGCCAATTAGAAACAGTACTTTGCACAAAAACTGTCACATCAAGCAGCGTTTCTACTACTTAAATTCAAGGAAGGTGCCAATGTTTCAAGAACTGTTTCCTGGTTTTCAGTGATTAACTCCACTAGCATTCAGAAGACTTGCTTTGACCAACTCTTTCTTATACATTTATTAAACACTTAACTTTTTTATTCTCTGTAGTATTTGTACAGCGATATGTTACTGCAAGCTGCATTCTAATGCAGGCTCTATAGCAGAGTCAAACTACATTTCCGTTCACGATCCTTCAGATATGAAAATTTCCACCAGGCAGCCCACAGTATCCTTCTCTCTCACCCCTGCCTAAGTGTGAACGCTAATATTTACTTCCATTTTGTTGTGTTGGGAGCATTTCTCTTAGACGTCAAACATTTTTTGGAACAAAGCAGTAGCATCATTTAAAAAAAAAAAAAATTGTATTTTCCTCATCACACATAACGGAGTTTCATTGTAACACAAAAGACAAAAGGCCGCCATTTAGCAAACTTCATCCCACATTAACAAGAGGAATGCAGGCTCTCAGTAGTGACACAGTACCAGAAGCTGCTCTTTGCAATTATTCTGAGCTATTGTCAAGCTACCCTTCAACCCTTGAGGTATTCTCTTTGACAAAACCCAGAGGATCTAGTTTGAAAATCTAGCTTGGGGATGTTAATAATAAAAAACCCTCCCTAAGGTAATATGAATACAGAGACAATTTTACACTGTTATCCAGGAAACAAATTTGAACAATGTCTGAGTACGTGAGCTACAGATGGAATAAGGAAAAATATCCTATTAATAAATTGACGTTCAACAGATGGCTTAGGGCAGCTGAATATTTTGCCTATCCCAGGAGTAGATAATACTAATTATTAAGAATTCATCAAAAAACTTAAGGAAGTTTCAAAAACTTATGTATTCCATTTTTTCACGTTAAAGAACAATTCATGCAAAAAGAACACTCTTAGCGCAATGCCCAGTAAAACTGTTCTATCTGCTCCTGCACTTGCTCATTCCTCCTTTCCTTCATAGGCTTGGGCTCTACATTGTACTGTGTGTCAACTAGTTCACCTCATTTCTAAACCTATAAGGGGAATACAGGATGACTCCACCATACTTCAGCTGTGATACCTATCATTAAGTTAGAATACTTTTCTTCAATGATAAAAACCAGATGGAAAAGATTAATTGGGCTAATCTATCTCACTGCTAGAACAGAACTGCAGCTTAATTACATCTACCTCTGCTTTGTACAGTTCTGTTTTCACATACTAGAACTTCCTATTTTACATGTTGTATTTCCATTCCTGGATATAAGGTTAAGAACAGGAACACATTTCCTACAACATGAATATGTCTGTACTGAACATGTCTGTTATTTATTTTATCCTTTTTGATGCATGAAGTCAACTAGTGGGGGAACTAAAATTAGGAGCTAATATCAATTTTTGGTACCTAAATTAGTAGCCTGATTTTTCAGAACGGCTAAGGACATTCATCTCCCGCTAACAGCCTTTACAATGCACTATAACTGCCTACGTTCAGTCTGGCTGTTAGATAACCAAGGGTTTATTTTTGGCAGACAGAGCAGTGGGTTACAGAGTAAGGAAATGACGTCCAATTTCAAGAACAAATCTTGGTGACTGTTTGATACCTGTATATGATTTACATGTTTGTTGTGTATTAAACTATAAAAACTGTATGCGCAACTATATAATATGTCTGCTGTGTGGGTCACTTCCTGCCTTCAGACTGTAAGATTTCCTGCTGGCCCAGGTTCTGTGCCCTTCCCCGCCTTTTAAAATGAGTACCAACTTCATTGCTTGTGTTTTGAACTGTTAGGTGCATTTCTTCAACCTTTCTAAGCAAACATCCTATCCTATATCTAAAGCACTTACAACGATACCACGTCGTTATTTGTGCCACTGGAAAATACTGAAATACTGTGATAATCAGTGCAATATGAAAATACGATTAGAATAGATTAGACATTCAAACAACTGCAATTTATGGTATAGAAAAATATTATCAGGGAATTACTTCCTATTCCTTTCAACAGGAAGAACATCTAAAAACACACAAGCCTCTATTATGCAACCAGACAATTTTCTGCAAGTCACAGGCAACAGGCCTGCAGATATCTGTTTGAGATACATTAGCGTATGTCAGAGCTGTTCGACTAAAGCGAATGGCTGGACCACTGAAGACTTAACATCGCTGAGCAAGTCATTAATTTCTTCGCCCCCACACCTCCTACCACACAACTTTACCTCCCTAAGCCCGTATTGCCTTGCTCTGCTCATCCACCAGAGTTCGCACACTCTTATCATCAGTGTATGTACATTTGCAGACCTATTCTCAGTACTGAAAATACGTAACCATTCTGGTACCTAGTAACAATAACAAAAATAAATAAAGTGGGAAAAACAAAATCAAGACTTATATCTTAAAATCATGAGCATTTCTCTTAAATGTAATTCACATAATTCCCGTGCTTTTCCCATAAGCGCACTATACAAATTTCTATGAGCAAAGGCTTCACTATCAACGAGCAGTGAGAGGAGGGTTGCTCCATGAAGAAAGATGAGCAGGTAACCAAGGGCAGCCATGGCACATGCGGTGCCCTCACTGTCCGGGGTGTAGTCCCACAAGATCTAAGCGTGTGGGCAGAAGAAATTTCACAAGAAAGTTTCTCCCTGCTTTCCAAGTTTGTGGGAAAAGGAACTGGACGCTCTCTTGCTAAAGAGTTGGGGTGGAAACGGAAAGGATAAAAGTAGCAGCAATTGCTGCTGGTACTGCTTGCTGGTAGTGGCAGTCACTTCCCCGCGTCTCAATCTTCTCTCTGTGGGAACAGGAACAGATGCACGTGTAGGGTAAGAGGCAGAGATCTCGGAAGCGCACGTTCCCTTCCTTCCAGGGAAGGCAAAGAAAGCAAGGGGATTCCTGGCAGTCTGCTCTTCTGAGCAGCTGAATGCTTTTGTGTATGCATAAAGCTAACTGTGAATTCCAAAAACACTCTGATGTGTTTGCAAAAAACGTCTGTAATAAAAGTGCCTCTATAGGCACTTCTTTTAAGCAAACAATCCATTTAAGATGAACTTTAATATTACTTTAGGTAATATTTTAACATTACACCTTATTAATAAAAAGATCTATTAGGAAGAAGAGATTTCAGGGAACATTTCCTTTTCCTTCCCTTCCAAGATCAACAACTATGAATCCTAGCATCCAAGGCTGGAACCCTGTTAATTTAGGATAATTAAAGATGCCAGTCATGTGTTCCCGCAGGGTCTGATGAAATGCTTTATAAAAGTCATTAGTGGATCCATCTGGTCTGGGGGCCTTGCCAGATGGTAAACTATTACTACCTCCGCAATTTCTGTTGCAATAACATCCCGCTCCAAGACTTTCTTTTTCTTTTATAACCACATTAGAATTTCAAGGGACTGAAAGTATTTGTTTCTTGTCTATATTGTATTTTTTTTGTTTTCTGTAACAGGTTCCATACATTTATATACATACAATAGAGATCTCAAATTTAAAACCAAGATGGAACTAAGTAGAAAAGTTTAGATATGGAATGCAAACTACTTCAAGTAGTTGAATCGAATATTAAATTGTTTAATTGAATTGAATATTAAATTGTAATTTCTGTATTTAAATTTTTCCCAAACTGCGGATAAAACAATTTTTTCTTCATAAAGCACATAGTCAAGGAACCAGAGAATTACAGATGCTAGAAAGAATGGATGACTGGGAAGAACAAAAAAGGGATGAGGGAATTGATGACGGTTGAGGAAGAGAAGTTTCAAGGCTCAGGGTAGGTTTAATGACAGTCTTCCAGAACATCAAAAGCAGTTATAGAGAAGGTGGAGGTACTCTTTTCACAAGGATCCACAATGAGAGAACAAAAGGCAAAAGACACAAGTTGCTCCATGGGAAATTCTGTCTGGATACAAGAAAAAAATTCTTCACCATAAAAAGAATTGCAGATTGAGATAGGTTGCCTAGAGAAGCGGTAGAATCCCCCTCGTTGGAAATGATTCAAGACTTACTCGGCTTGACAGGACCCTGGATAACCTAATCTAAGGCCATGCTCTCAAGAGAAAGTTGGACTGGATGATCTCCAGAGGCCCCTTCCAAACGAGACTTTTCTGTGATTCCAAATACTGAAATACATCAAGAAAGTCTAAAGTAATCAAAGTAAAACATTTTGGCTCACAGCAGTTTACTTGCATTAGATAATTGCTCCTTGATGCTGCAAAAAGAAATTAACGCACATTATTTTTAATACATACATACAGAATTGATACGTTCGTTGAGATCTTGAAATGGGTGCATCAGATAAGAGAGAGAAGTTTAAAACTCACTATTCTGGGTCTTTTAAATATATCACTGCACTATCCTATTTATCAGGTAGTCAAAACACTTTTTCACTGCAGCAGCCAAAGGCTGAACGTTTGCTTTTATAGTTTTGAGTGTATAATTTTTCAAGGTATGTTTTCTATTTATGAATGCCTTATTAAATTGAATCTTTTTATAACCACCCTATTAACTATTCTTTGATTAGCATGAATCAAGCAAATACACTTTTCATACAAACTAAAACTAGTTTCCAGAATGCCCCATCTGACAAACAAGAATTGCTTTTTGAAAGAGGAAGTAAACACCTACAGTTCTGAATTAAGTCAATGCAGACTGTGATTGAAGATCACTGTGTTAGATGGACTTGTCATCCGTCTCTTGACAATGCAATTCATGCTCAGTGCTAGGGCTGTCTTGCACCTTAAAGCAGCGTGCAGATTTGATACTATTCTAAAATAACTCTAGATAGTTAGACACTGATAAATTATTCTCCACTCCAAATCCATCCTGTTTTAAATTTGGAATAACTTTCACGTTTAGACAAACCTTTACAGAATTTTGCAGTTTTATGTAACACAATGCTATACAATGATAATGAAGACTTGGGGAGAAGTGTGAAGTAAATTTAAAACCAAATTCCATAGCAATGCATATGCTGTCTGCATATGATTAATTCCCTTCAGAAATAAATGAAAGAATTTATGCTTTCTTGCTCAAAATCTGCTACAAACCCTACAGTTTAGCAGAACAGAGAACATAGCGGGTCTTTCCTCAGAATTTAGGTCAAACTTGTTACGAAGTACTCAGGGCACTGACTGTGCTATGCTTGAATGATGGACAGATAAATAACACAGCTACATTTTTTCTTAAGACTTTTTCTCTGTAGCAAAATATATCTCTGAAAAAGAAATATTTCCAAGAAGCTCCAAGCCTGCCCTGAAATAGGCCATTATGTGCCAGTAGGTATTTTCTTCTTGGTTGCCCCCTTCTGCTCCGCACTGTTAGTTCTCAGTGCGGAAAGAAGTGACACTTTCAAGATCCTGACAGGCCAGCAGGCACGTCTGAAGACCAGGGATCTTTTCAGCTATATTTTACTGCTCACACAGTGCTAAGGACAGAGCTGTCTTCACGTGTCAGCGAAGAATGCAAACGCTCTTTCAGGAATTCCTCATTTCACAGGACAAAATGAGTTTCTTTCCTGAGTTGTGGGGTCAAAAGGGAAGGCTATAACTCACTGTACTGACAGAGCAATATTATTGGCAAAGTAAGGCAAGATGCAGCCTGATCCCTATTTCTGGATACAACACAAAACATAGCCAAGCCTAATTAAAAGGAACAATGGAATAAAGACCAGCAGTTCAGTGGAAGCAAACGTGGGGACCTGCAGGAGCAAGGGAAAAACAGGAAGGAAAGGGAATCTAGGAAAAAGGAAGGGGGAAAAGGAAAGAACAAAGACACCTGCACAAACCCCACTAGATCGTGCTGTAAAAATGGAGAGGAATTTTAGGAAGAAAACTGCAGGAATTTGACAGACTTATTCTGCACATAATCTCCTCCCAGATTACTTCTGAAACACAAACACCACAACTATCATTTGAGGAAAATCAATCTCTCAATAATGAAGGAGATTGCTACTCATGCACATACACAGCTCCCAACCTTTTGCTCCTCCAGTGCAAGCCTGTGACCCCCACAAGCGGTAAAGAGCTGGCAGGCAGATCACACACCAGGATAACCAATTTTATTTGGCATGTACCACAGCGCAGGTGACAGAGGCTATGGGAGTGCACTGCAGGCATATGAAGCAAGTCTCGCTGGGAGAAGAGAGACAACAGAGATCTGGTAGCTCTGATACTCGCAGACTCTGTGTGTGTGCATATATATGTAAATATATAGATGAAAAAATGGACACGCTCATACAATTGAATTACGTTTTACACATGTGAACATATAGCTGTAATAATACTTTTAAATATACGAAATATTGCCACACACTTGTTGGAAACAACTCAAGTACAGAACATATTTGTCCTGAAAAAATAAGAATATAAACGTGCATGGAAACACCACTGGATAAGGGCAATGACAACATTTTCATTTACTGGCTTGATTTTTATACAGTAATAATTGCTTATATATAACACAGAACAGCATATGTGTACAGAAATATGTTTCTAAGATCATCTGGCAAATAAGGCATTTTTTAGGTCTAAGTTCTTACTAACTATTCTACTGCTTGCTTTTCCCTTCCATATTCCCTGTGTAGGAAGAAGAGTGATACAGTCAGAGGTTCTAGCATTTATTCATAATTCTGCACCGGCTTCCTACCTAGAACAAGCCATTGCAGGCTATCTTCCTCAGCAGCGATTTCTGAATTTGGTGGCCTGCCTCAGACAGCTACCATCTGCTCGTCAGAGGAAGTAAACACCTACAGTTCTGAATGAAGTCACTGCAGACTGTGATTGAAAAATCACTGTGTTAGGCTTGGCACTCGTAACTGGTCCTGGCCACAAACAGAGTCTAAGTTTAATCATTTATGAAGTGGCTGTGCAGCTCAGCTGGGCTTAAGAAAGGTCTTTGAAGCACACACATTAATAGCTGTTGTTATGCTAAAGTATACTTAAAGTGTCCTGGGAATGCAAGGGGCATTTTGACAAGGATTTTATTTCTGACTATTTTCCAGAACTCGTGGCGGGGTAGAATGGTGGCAGGAGCATGCGAAGTTATAACCATTCCTGCCACTCTAAAATTACTCCTCTTTGTCCTCGGGAAATTACTGCTGACCTGCTCCCAGTGCCAGTGTTTGTTATTCAAGCCATGGTGTTATTCCACCACATTTCAATAAAGTTTGTTCAGCTGCTCAGCGCTTATTAGAAGTCTTGACAGATCAGGCCCATAAGGCTGTGTAAGTAACCTAGCAGAACATGGAATTTGTGGTTGCAACGCGGAGCTACAGAGGTGTCACTGAGTCAGGCCAGATTTAAAGACTAAATTGCTTTTGAACAAGTGATTAAAATTTCTCCAATAACAAAAGGGAAAGAAGCAAGAGAAAAAAACTCTTAAAATGTAATGTTTTGAGCAAAAATGTTCTGCACTTTAATTAAGGCCAGCTCTGATTTACACTCATATGCATCTGTACAGAGAGAAAAATTTGTCAGATTTAATAAAAGAGAACGGCACTGCAGCAGTCCTACAGCACTGCGGTTCCTCATCACACATGGCTGCAGTAACACAAAGGTCACACAGTTCTGTAATGATGTATTTTTCTCATGCGTATTTATTTCATCTCTCTCTCATGGATATTTTGCAACTCTGAGTTTCTGCCAGTGAAAAGAAGTCCTAGGAGATTTTATCCAAAGCCCATTTAATGACATTAAAAGGTAAGTATAAACGACTGTTGATGTCCTCATGAATTGTGTTTTTTGAGCAACAAGTGATCAGAGAAAAATATGCAGTATTTCCTATTAGCTGCACTACACCAAACAGACTCTACTGTGTAATTCTGAAATCAAACTACCATATATCAGTTTTCCCCTTCAGCTTTCACATGCATGCACAGAGTTTCCATCTGAGTCTAATTATATTTGCATTCATGATGATTGCAGCATGCTACAATACCTGAAAATAACCCCCCAAATGACAACTATGAAATTTCCGGAACTTTTCATATGTAGCATGGTATGACTATTTTTTCAAGAAAGACCTAAAGATACACTGGAAAGAGAGGGTCTTGGCCCATGCTGAGAGAAGTATGGAGATGCTGCTAAACAAACATGAGCTGGATAAAGTTGCGTTAATGTGTGGGGTTTAGCCAAAACAGCTATAGTGCTTCTTCTGGCCTGAAATAAAACATAGTATTTTTTTTTTGTGTAGAAACAGAGCAGGAAGCTACCAAAGCTATAAATTAGAAAGGAGAGGGAATAGGCTTTTCAGATACCTGAAGGATTTCTGGATAACGTCTTGCTACGTGGCCTCATTCTTTGCCCTGCTTGCAAATTATAGGTATGTAAGTCTGAAGATCATAGCAACCACTAAAAAATGAGAGGTAACAAGGCTGTAAAGGCTTTGGCCAAAAGGCATGTAAATAAATACCCAGGACAGATACACATGGCATCTCTTGATTTAAGTGTTGTGATTTGACAAAATCAGTAAGATGGAGCTGAATCAACCAGTTGTAAAGAAAAACGTACTAGTCTTGGAGACTAAAACCAGAGGGTCAGGAAAGAGGAAAGAGCTATATTTAGTTCAGCATTATATTTGCCTCCTGCCCTACTCTATTCTATGTTTATGATAGTTAAATGGACAATGTAAAATATTTTGAAATAAAATGCATAGTAAAACATCAAGTAGATACTTGGTCTATGATGTTAAGATAAAAACAGCAACATACATGATATCAGGTTAACTCAATGATTTTTCAGTACATGGAAAACTAATTATACACTGCTGTAAATGTAGTATTGCTCAATAGACACTAGCAAAACTTTCATGTTCATCTGGTATAAAGCATTTTAAGGCCAGTCTGAACACTGTGATTGGAAATACCATTTACACATCAGAAAAAAAAAATCTGTAAGTTAAGAAATGATGGCCATGTCACGTGTTGTAGCCTCCTTTATTTCCTGCGTTCACCCTCTTTCAGTCTGACTCTGTTGAAATACCAGATTCAAAGTGCAGTCAAAACAGATGACACCAACTGTGCATTGCTGCCTGTAATCAAACCATTTATTTTTCTGATTTTGTCACACTCAAGGGCTGAAACAACTAAAAATGGACTGAATGTAGCTGTGCCTCTTCTCCCAAATGCAGAGATGTGATCATAATTCAGGCAAAGATTAAGCCAACAGCTCTAAAACTGGTGGTCACAATGAACAGCAAATATCTGTGCACTAATTAATTGCCCACAGCATGATGATGTCAATCAAGCTGTACTAGTGTCACTGCAGATGGGTCCTATGCTTGACAGCACAGCTGAAGGTATTCTTTCCAGAGGCTGATTCAGTAATTAACTGCTTTGGGATTTCCTGGATCTACTCTACTTTTTGTACAGCTAACAGTCATCAGTGAATACAGCTATAACTATGCGGATCACTCAAGACACAATCCAAGTCAAAACATTTGCAGAAACATCTGAGAAAGAGGAGAGAGGAAACGGGAAGAAAATCTTGGAAACAGGACAGACAACAGATACAGCTAACAAAAAGAGGAATCAAGAGGGAGCAACAAAATGAATGAAATATAGAAGATGTGATAAAAATAACCAAAAAGCCCAGAGAAGAACAGTCAAGGAGAAAGTGGAAATATTGTGGAGAACAAGGAAAACACCCCAGCCACTGTCATAACTTTTCTGGATCACTTTAATTTTTAGTTTAAGAGATTTCATCTCATCCTGTTGAAAATCCCTGAGTATATTCACATCTGTGACAAGTTGTATGATCTGACAAAAACTCATACGCTCTTGTTACAAAATTCACACTGGGATAATAATATTGTTTGCATAGGTTTGCCTTTAACTGATTAGCAGAAATAAGGATTTTAAGCCTAGGGAAACTTGTTTCTTCAGGTGCGATGAATGCATGGCGTTACAGCTGCATCCTACTCAGGCATTCTTCTCATGATAATCCTGTCATACAACATTTTGAGTTCAAGCACTTTAATGGAAAGAAATAGAGAAGAGCAAGAGCTTGATTCAATAATATATCAAACAAATGCATGCCGAGCTGCATTTGATCGGTCAGAAGCAGATGATGATTCTTTTTATGCAGAAAGTCTACAGAAATGATAAATGTGGCAATACTAAATGTGGCTGGAGAAAAACATTCATTTTTAGATGCCCTAGACTATGGGGGGTTTCAGTGCTACTAAGAATGCTTTTTTCTCCTTCGAACACTGCCAGCTGACATTTCTCATTATCTCACAGAAACGCGAAGCCAAGACCAGCAATTTTGTTACTTTTCAAAAACATGGTATTGTACGCTGGATGATCATCAGATCACACTGAGGGACATAAAAGAATTTTCCTGTGGTGAAGGGATTAGATTTAAGTTTACTTTTGTACTTTCTGAATGACAACAGTCCATATTCTGTGGCCAGTTGCACCTCCATAAGCTAACGGACCTCTAGGTATAATGAGGGGCAGAATCTTGCACAGTACATAGGAATTGGCAGTATCTACATTAGCCAACTGCTGCAAGAAGCAGTTAATCTTTGTTGACCGTGCTGTAGTGGAAGACACGTAACACTGATGCATTGGCTACATATGTGGATACAGTCCAGTTTTAGGACTTCCTCTAGGCAGCAATAAAATTTCATCAAACTTCTAGGTCAGCGTGGTGAAGTGTCTGAGATCAGCTACGCTCTGTTGTAATTCTGAGTTCGCCTAAACTGAGACACCTTGCTCCATTAAGAACTGCAAAGAGGACAGAATTGTTAACGCCATTTTGTCATAGTCAGTTAAAAGTGCATGTTGGCTTTGGTTCTCAGAGAAACTCTCTTTCCCTGTATTTTAGAGGTTGAAAAATAGCAGAAATAGGAAGGCAATTCTTGTATGATTGTATAGAAATCCTACTCCCTGTTTGGCGTGCTGAAATGAATAACAAAGATTACATTGGAGCAGAAAACATTGCAGAGCATATAGAAACCATATTTAACATTAAAATAGGTCTATACTCTAAATCTCTAACTACAGTGCATCAGTGGCAAGGTCATTAATATCAGTTTTATGAGCACTCTTGCCAGGCTTCCGAAATTCTGTTTCACCAGCTAGTTGTGTAGAACACAAATACAAACACTATTCCTAAAAATTCAAAGATTGCTTTTAACAAATACATATTATAAATCCATTTTCCCTTTTTCTAGCAATTAAAAGAAGAAAAGTTTCTATACAATAATCCATGAAACAATTTTATTTTTTGAGAAGTGCACTTACTAAAATAAATATGACAGTTGTGAGCTTGCTTTATATTGCCTGACACAACCTGAAGATTGTAAGTATCGAGAGTCTCTTTTGTATGGGATAGATTATACAAAGATTCTGTATCTCAGTTACCAATTACCGTGACAAGATGCTACTAGAGCTCATCCACCATTAGACTTGCACGTTAAACTTCTTACATAACAGCATTTATCTAGTTTCCCAGAGCCTATTCTAGCTGCCGTATACGAAAGGCATGTCACCCAGCTACAGCCTATTATTAAACAAAAAGCAGCTAAGTATCATTATTTTTTAAAACCAAAATAGAAAATAATTAAGGATTAGAAACAAAGCCTTGGTTTCACCATACTCTGCTATACTTCTGATGATGAAGTTATGCAGCATCATGGTAAAACCAACAAATTGGTTCACCAATAACATACCAATGCTCTGCACATAATATCCAGAAAGGTAAGCAGTAAAACACCAAAGAAACACACTTAAGAAACTAATGCTGATCAGAATTTTCCACTGTTTACCTTTTAGCCTTCTCTCCTTTCTACCACAGGCTTTGTCAGTCATTGCGACTCAGCCGATTTCATCTACTGCTGATTGAAACTAAGCAGAATGTTGCTTTTGACTACAAGTTAACCATGCTAAATTTGAACCGCTAGGTAGGGAAAGATCTACCTTTTAATGGGAAAAACACTAAAAGATTTGAGGAAATATTTTTCAATTTCTTCATCAAATGAAACTGGAAAATATTTTAAGGTTTGTTTTTTTTGTTTGGAAAAGCATAAATAAGCATAATAAACGCTTACCAAGTCTCCTGAGCAGCTTCTGTGAGTCCAGTTTAGTAACTGAATTCTGCATCTAACCCACAACTATTCCCAGCTGATCCACATTTGTTATAAATTGACAACCCTGGCAAGTCCAGGTGCAGGTATTTTAATTGCCCGTCGCTATTTGCAACTTCTGACTTCTGTTTTTTCAAGTTCAGCAGGTTAAGTAGAGGTGAAAGACTCATCAGAGAAAAACGTGTGCTTAACTGGTGTTAGACAACAGAAACTCCTCACAGGACAGAGCTGGTTTTTATCAGAAAAAGCTAAAATTCAAGTCCACATCAATTTGATACCACAGAATTCATTCTACAGCCAAGGTCTTTTTCCCAGTGGAATCTCTAGTGTCTCAGACACAGACATGACATTAAACATCTCATGTAGTTAAGGTGTTCACTTGGTGGAGGTGGAGGTTTTCAGAGGTCTAGGAAAAGGAAGCTCATTTTGAAGCCTTATACTGAAATAAAGTCCTTATTAATCAAAAGTAATCAAAGGGCACAATTTTAGTGGAAATCCGGCTCATGGCACTGCCTGTAGTTATTTAAAATGTTTCCAAAACTCAGTTGCTCAAGCTGAAGGATGGTATGTATTTTGCTCCACTTGTGAAAATATGCCTAAATACAGCCAACTCGCATGTCTGAGAAAATCACCATCGAGATGTATCTATTTGCTAGTGGAATCCTCTGAAAATCTCGTATGCAGGCATCGGGACTTCAGCTATGATTGCTCCATCTCCAGCTATTACGCTAGATGCAGGAACTGGGAACAGGGAGACTGGAGGTGAAAAACGTCTGAAGACGTTAGAGTTCTTGGATCTAGCAGCAACAGAAATCTGTGGGACTACCACGGTCCGTTTCTTCTCAGAACTTGAAAGTGAACTCATAATTTCTCCAACTCCACATTGCTGCTACCGACTAGATGGAAGTTCGCTAGCAAAGGATTTATCTCGCCTCCTTCTAGCTGTTATTCACATAGAGGCACTGTGAAGGTTAAAGGACTGTAAAAGCCTATGTAAAACATAACAAAACATATGTACAGTTAGCTTAGTGCCTCCCTCTTCATCACAATAATAAAGGAAGCACCCTTTCTCCCTGAGGGCAGTACGTATAAATATATCCACTACAAGCAGGGGCAGATACCAAATATATCTGTGAAAGGAATCTCAAGTTATTTCTTCACCAAGGTACATGGTGACTACATCTAGGCCATATAACCTGTGGCCTTTGCCAATTTGAGAACCGTAACTCAAAGTATTTAAAAAAACTGCCATTTTCCCAAATTTATTTAAGAGTAAAATTCACCAAGTTTTTCTAACAGTTATATTTTAGCATACTGGCTAACATGAGACACCTACATTTCCCATTAAAACTACTAAAAATACTGTAAGAACCAGATAAACACATTGAAAGCCCTTAAAAATCTTCCTTCACTCAACACATACAAATATTGTTGAGTTTATCTTTACAGAAATCACTAAAAGAGTATGAAAATATTACCCTTTACCATAGAGGCATAAAACCCCAAAATTATGTGAATTAAACAAGTTTCTCCTATATCTAGTGAAAGACAGAAATTTACTTTGGTTATTTTTAGAACTTAACTGTATATAGAAATTATAATCAGGAAAAGGTTTATTTTACTTTTTTACGTCTATCCTGGTTCATTGATAATTTTTATGTGTTAGAATAATTTTATGATGCTTAATAGTAAAATAGACTTCATATAGTCTTGAAAAATGTTTTAATTGTTCCACTTTTAACTTCTAGTTAACCGTTACTATTTTCCTGTGATATTGAATATTTCCTCTAAGTCATTTACTGCCATGTTATGCAAGTACTTTTTATGCTTCCTTAAAAAAAAAAAAAAAGAAACCAAGGAGAAAAAAGTAAATAAGTTCACCCTAGTGCGGTGGTCCATACAAACGCAGACTACCTGAGGAGTTAGAAAGTCCATTAGAAAGTCATATTTTCCTGTGATATTGAATATTTCCTCTAAGTCATTTACTGCCATGTTATGCAAGTACTTTTTATGCTTCCTTAAAAAAAAAAAAAAAGAAACCAAGGAGAAAAAAGTAAATAAGTTCACCCTAGTGCGGTGGTCCATACAAACGCAGACTACCTGAGGAGTTAGAAAGTCCATTAGAAAGTCAGTTACATTATTCCATCAACCCACTCTAACCAAGTATTAACACAGTAAAAGAAAGAAGCAGCTTCAAATGTAAATGTTAATACTAATTACACAAGCCAAAGTAAAATCTTTGCTTTTGCCTTTTGGAATCTCACAGAAGACTGTATAAGCTCTAAAAATGTAGTTTTTCAGGCTAATGTGGGCATGAGCAGTGCTTTCAGATGAGAAACTGTAGTTCCTCAGGACTAGAAAATCAAATTACTTCTTAGACTACTGTGATATAAAAATCTTATTCTTGAGATTATAATTCCAAAAATCAGGCATTAATACCAACATAGTATTTTACTGGTATTTAGGAATACCAGTTCATTTAGGAGAGAGAAACTTGTTTAATTCACATGGACTTCCTTTAATCTTTGTGATAACTGTTTGAAAGCGTATTAAGACTATATATATGTGCATAATAATGTATATACAACATAAAGACTATGCACATGCAAGCTAGTATACAGGCTATATCTAAGAAAGCCCATAGTATGTATCCTGGGTACTGTATAAAAGACAAGGTGCAGGTACATCAGACAACCCTTGCCTCTGCTCTGCCACCGAGATTCACCAGCTCCTCTGCTGCAGGTGACAGCAGAATCTACTTCTCCCAAATGTCTCCATCTTACAAAGGGAGGCATCATAAATTAGCATTGCTAAAAGCAATAGAAATGACAGATAAGAAAGTTCAAAGAGGCTCAAGCTGTCTATCTTAATGACAGTTAAAATTCTGTAAATTATGTCATGTGGACAGTCATACTTTACCAGAACAAGTCAAAGAACAGGATGAGAGTGCCCAGTGCATCTTCTCAAGAAGCAAGCCAAATGTGTTCTTTGGCACTGCATTCATAAATGTGAAATTCTATAAAGGAGAAGGATGTACAACAAAGTTGTCTTACTTAATATGTTCCAAGCTTTGGCTGCAACGCTAGAAGAACTATATACGGATTTCATTCTTCATTAGCTTCAGAACAGAAGCATATGACAGCAAATACAACTACTAGAAGTGTAATAAATCAAAATGCTATTTTCCCAATAATTGTTTACACAATCATAATGTTTTAAGTGCACATTAAAATGTAATTTAAGATTTGAATACAATAAATCTGCCTAATTCAAATTACTGTATCTACAGGGTCTATGGGATATACTGTATATACAGCGTACTCAGGGTATAGCTTTTAAAATTTTGTGTTGCAAAACAGCTTCTGAGCTGCTTTGGGTATTCATACCTTGTGTTGTGCTCTCAGTATAGGCAAATAGATCAAATGGGAAGCAGACATATTTTAAGTAATGGTGCATTGGAGGAATTCCCAGATTTGCCATAGAAGGAGTAATAAAACTAAGGATAAGTTTGCCCTTTTTGAGTTCCGTGCTAGTGGTACCTAAGCTAGCTAGTTTCAAATATCTCCAGGAACATTATAGTCTGCAGTGCTAATACACCTGCAGCTCAGCCAAAAATACAGCCATCAATATTTTCTGATTACATTTGTATTTTTGAAAGCAAAAGATTAATGCATCCGACTGATGTCTGACATCATCCACGTTCTTCTCTCTCTTGCAAAAATATCAGACTAGTTGAGAAACAACTAGAATTTTAATGTATGTTAATTTGTGCAATGTATTTTGCATAAATTTGCCTTTATTTTTGTATTATGCAGGCAGCTGGAATAAGTAAAAAAAGATCTGTAATCATCTCAGAATTTTAAGAAATTGAAAACCAAAGCTTTATTCCATATTCATGGTTTAAATATTAAAATAGTAAAATTCTGTACTTTGGCTTTTATGATCTCATAATGAAGTCATAAATATATTCAGAAATGTTTGCGTTTTTACTTTGGAAATGAGCTTCATAACCT
>NW_008796214.1:2040664-2057306 GCF_000699145.1 Aptenodytes forsteri | reverse complement strand
TCATAAATATATTCAGAAATGTTTTTGTTTTTACTTTGGAAATGAGCTTCATAACCTGACTGGAACATACCTTTAAAAAAAAAAAGTGTTTTTTTTTTACACAGCATTAGATAATCATATCTTTTGTATTTAATTGGAAAATGACTGAAATGATTGCATTTAAGTTTAAAAATATTCATGTTATCTTAACTGGCTGAAAATACAGCTCACTGCAATTTTTCTTTTTTTTTTTTGTTTTTTTAAACTATACATGATGGCCTATGAACATTAAAGCAAGTAGGTGCTCCACATTTAAGAAAGATTTGAAACTAAGATTAATGAAATTAAAAGCATGTAACAGACTAGCGATAGCAATATGTATCAAATGCTAATACATGGGATTCTGCCAAGCATATCCCTGAAAAGGCCAAAGTCTGCTCTCCTGAAATCTGGGTTTGTGATCTTGCTTAGTTTCCTCACTGCCGTCTCTCAGGATCCTGAATTCCACTACCTCAATGGTCGCTGCAGCCAAGTCTGCTCCCAACCTTAGCATCCCTGACCAGTTCTTGTTTGTAAATACAAGGTCCAACAGGATGTCACCCCTTGTTGGTTTCTTGACCACAACAGAATAAATCTATATATTCAGTTATTTTACGCACATTGAGAACAAACCTAAATACCCCTTCAGGTGCAGTTCAACAGTGTTAAACAAAAAAATAAAAACTGAAGATTGCCATACATTTTTCCAACAATTCCTCATTTTAAAACCACCTTCATATCTATACAATAGGTTTCGGAAGAGGATCCCTTTTTAGGTTTTCATTTAATCTCTTTACAGATAAATACACACATTTGAGTCACAGTTCCTCCCAGCCAGATGGAAATAGCTTGTTACATATAAAGATGATTTCTCTTAGGTTTCAGTTGAGTATTTTGGAAACAATCCTCAAAAGAAACAAAGTCCCCTCTTCAGAAGAAACAATTCTATTGATGAACAAGGTAAACATTTCACTAGTTTCTGATGCACAACGGAATATGAGCAACATATACTGAAACTGCAAGAGACTATGGACATGTACAGAAAACAAAAATATTAACAAACAGGGCAGATGTTCCATTATTTCTTTGTGTTTTATGCTAGTCTAGATAGTTTGGACAAAACAGTTCAGCCACCAAAGTGTGGAAGAGATTAATGCCAATAGTTTCTGCAACACTCTTCCGGGAAAGCCATCCTTCCTGGAAATCTGCATAATAATACTGCACGCAAACAACTTTCAAAGGAGATTATTTTTAGAGATACTCATATTTGTATTAAATTCATATGAGAGCAGAGAAGAGGAGAAAGGGAAATTATTACACTCTGACGGGCTTTATTTTACCTACTTCTACAAATGTGAAAATACCGAGATGCATAGCATGATCCTGAGAGCTTCTACAAGTGACTGATTGTCAGTCCTGTGTCCATCTTGGCTTGTCGTACCTCCAGGATCTCTAGTACTGTGGCCTGATGTGAATCTGCTGTCACCCCAGCATTCCAACAAGAGAGGGTCTTCAAATTCTCAGATACATTTGTTAGCAATTTCCTGACTGACTTTTGTTATTTAGAGTTGGATATTTAATTGCCAAGCCCTCAGCAAAAACTATGTTAATAGATATGTCTATACTAGCAAATAAACCACTCCAGAACACGGATCCAACACTGACCCACTATCACCTATGCTACTGAAGTAGCAGCAGTTTTGGCCCATGGTATTTAGTGCTTTCCCAGACAGCGCCTGGACAAGGTTTGGAAGACAAAACATGGCACGGACATTTCCTATGACCTGGATGCTGTCACCCTCTTTTGAGGAAGAAAACCAGGCAAGTGTGTGGATGCAGGTTGTACCATGCTATTTGTTCTCAAGGCTGGAGAACCAAATGCCTTCGCTGTTTTATTTAGAAGTAAAGAAGTCATCAGTTGTCCCTTGACCCAACAGTACTCCTCGTGTTGAAAGGTTACAATCAACTGAACCTCATTTTAGAGAAATAAATACTCTTAGCTGTGTAAATCAGCATCTAACTCTTGCAGATTTGGTGAAACAATGCAGATTCATAACAAATTATTCTTTTACCGAAGGGGTATCATCTTGTGTTGACTGGAAGGAACTATAACATAAATCTCTAGATTAACACAGAAGAGTGAAAATAGAACAGGGAAAAAAAAGGATGCAAGACAAACAGAATTAAGAGAAAGTAAGACAGCAAGGAAACTTTCCACATATTAGTCAAAGAATGTCTCTGAGTTAGCGTGGAGAAGAGCAGCCTTTAGCCAGCCTTTAGGGAGGCGACTATGGGGTCATCAGTCCAAGCAGATTGCTGCAGCTGCGTGGGAGTTTGATTGATAACTGTGAAGTCATCTCCCTAAAGGCTAGCCAGAAGCACTCGTTTTTATTCACTCTGTCAGCTGAGCTTTCTTTTTACAACAGTGTAAGAAGTATAATAAATTTGAGAAAGAAGGAAAAATTACTAAATCAAGAGAACTATAATTTAAAATATAAATGAAGATTCTAATTAAGAAAAATAAAGATTAAATGTCTAACAACAAAATGATGTTCAAAATTTACGATACGCTGCCAACTTTTTCTATGAACTAAATACCTCAGGGTTTTTTACTGGTTTCTGAAACAGCTGATCAAAGACATATGCTAGACTTTTCAAAATAAGATAGGTAAAATCCCGCTTAGGGACATGGTTTAGTGGGCATGGTGGTGTTGGGTTGGCGGTTGGACTCGATGACCTTAGAGGTTTTTTCCAACCTTAATGATTCTATGATTCTATGAAAATATGTTGGCACATTGTATGAACAATTGAGTCTGTGAAGTCCCACATCAGTGAGCAATCCAAGACCAAAATAGGAAAGAGACAAGCTTACTTTGGTTTTAGTTCCACTGAAGCTATTCCATTTGGGTTGGTGGATGCCAAAGGTAACAAGAAACTAGTTGTACCTGACTCAAGGGAGCCAGAGGAACAACTGAAATATAACATGTTAGAAAGAGCATGCTAACATTCCCACAGGAATAATCAGTACAGAAGATAACTGGAAATGACATGTGAAATGCCATGATCTGTCTTCAGAAAGAAATGGGAGCTAGAAATCCCCATGATCTTCTGAGCAGAATGTAATGTCTTATGCTCATGCCTTAAATTTATGTTGAAATATAGTGACGCTCCTCTGTTTGTGATTTATTGGTAATACGCTATTATCAATAAACTAGATTTGGACATGTTGTTAAAAAGCCAGTAGACCAAACCACAAAGAACAAATCATGGTTGTGACTATCACTTTTTTTTTTTTTTGTTACTATCCCTTTTTTTTTTTTTTTTTTTAAGTTTATATCTCACACCAGTGACAAAAAAGCCCCTCCTGTCACAATCCAAGAGCTTATTTTTTTTACTGGTAACATTTCCCAGGAGCCTAAAATTCTGTCACAACTCAGAAAAATCTCAGATTTGCCGATATTGAGCATCTCTATTTAGTTCCAACTGCTTAGCAATTCCGGGTTTAAGTCCAGTACATTCATAAACTGAATGAAGGACAGCATCACTCATCACTACTACCACCAGGACAGAAGAGAAAGTGTCCAGAAGTTAAAGGAGTAATCCAGGGGTGGCCACAATCAGTGTAATTTCATTGTCAGGAGTTCTAATACTATTGATCTGAAATTATGGTGAAATGGACTTTTTGGAAAGCTGAAGGGAGGCTCGTTCCCAAATTTGTTGCTGTATGAACACACAGCTTACTGAGAGAGACATGTTATCTAGAGATAACTCACAATTGCATAGACTGTGGCTGTGATCAGCTCAGTCGTCCATAAATCCAAAGCACACAAGATGCTGTAACATGGAATAGAGGTGTGGGGCTTTTTTTAATATTGAACATTTATGTAAACCATTTATTCAACAATTCACTTGAAAGTCAAATACATATATTATATTTTATATATTTATGCACTATATAATTCTACATAATTATATAATGATTTTTTTATATATACAATATTTATATTTTTGTGTGTATATATAAAAAAAATTTTAAAAAAACAGAACACGATCCTGACAAAAGGCTGAGGTGGATCAGTACAGAGAAACTATAGCTCAACTGGTAGTAACCTGTGACAGCTGCAGAAAATGCTCAGTTTTGAGGGGGTTAGGCTGATTAAATAGTTATATCCGACAGGGAGGAAGAAGGCAGAAAAAAAATTTGTGCAGTGCACTTAACTGTCATCATGTATAAAGTAACTGATACCAAACTAAATGACAAGGTAAAAGAACATTTACCTCTAGGCAGTAGGGAGTCCCATAGATTCAAAATCATAGAATCATTAAGGTTGGAAAAGACCTCTAAGATCATCGAGTCCAACCATGAAAAATAATGGATACCACAGGGAAAATGTGACATGCAAGACACTGCGTACAGAGCACATTCAGAACAATTACATCAAATAACTATTTAATACAGCAAGAAACAGTGCATTCTAAAGAGCTGCTGTCTTTAACAGCAGTGTATTCATACTTGATTTAATCTGTCCTCTGTTGAAAAACGGAATACTGTGGTTATTCCTAATTTAAATTATCTTATGACCCGTCACCAGGTCTAACAGTTAACTGAAACAGAATTGTAAAATTATACTGATGTAGACACAAGTGCCAAAATAGTCCTTGCTCAAATAAATGGACACTGCGCTTAGCTCTCTTACAGAAAAATCATACTATATCTCACATTATGCCAACTCTCAGAGAGAAATACTATCTAATCAGATTTAAAATATTCTTAAGATAGGCATTTACAAAAATAAATAGCCATCACCCATCTTCTACGTAGATCTAAGATTTCCTCACATGACTAGTCACACGCATGTATTCACCAGATTTTGGAAAGTGAATCTCTTTCTCACCCAAAACCTAGCATGCCGATTTATACAACTTGAAGTCTTTTCCACTTGTTTTGAACTCAGTCTAACCAGTCCACTCCAAGAACAGCGGAGGTCACATGCAGATAAGAGTCAGTGCTATCATTGCTAGCAAACACATGAAGAGCTATACAACATAGAGGCAGTTAAAGCAGGAGTCTTTACACACACCAGGACTCCTAGCATCTCTTGCAATTGCTACGTTCATCATCGACACGGTCTAACTTGAATAACATCTCGTGCTGATGTTTTAAAAGAGAAGACCTTCATCATCAATATCAAAATCGTGCAGTTCAGAGCTAGGTTCAACGTCCACTGAATCACAGAAATTTGTACAAAAAGTTTCAGCAGAGTTACATTAGTAAATTGTAAAGATTTCGGAAAAGTGTGAAGATTTTTAGACTTCTCGTGTTAGTATTTTACACTTAAAGATGTACCTCTTAGTTCTCTTAACATTATGCCATGATTAATCATAGCATACAAATAAGCCCTGGAAATGCAGGTATTTTCTAGACATTTTAGACATTGAAGATTAATTTACTTCCAAACTTTATAAATGATCCATCTGTGTTAACAGAGCAATTCATATGTTAGCACATAAGGTAGTGCCCACAGAGCCATCATTTACATTGTCAGGAGTTCTAATACTATTGATCTGAAATTATGGTGAAATGGACTTTTTGGAAAGCTGAAGGGAGGCTCGTTCCCAAATTTGTTGCTGTATGAACACACAGCTTACTGAGAGAGACATGTTATCTAGAGATAACTCACAATTGCATAGACTGTGGCTGTGATCAGCTCAGTCGTCCATAAATCCAAAGCACACAAGATGCTGTAACATGGAATAGAGGTGTGGGGCTTTTTTTAATATTGAACATTTATGTAAACCATTTATTCAACAATTCACTTGAAAGCCAAATACATATATTCTATTTTATATATTTATGCACTATATAATTCTACATAATTATATAATGATTTTTTTATATATACAATATTTATATTTTTGTGTGTATATATAAAATAAATTTTAAAAAAACAGAACACGATCCTGACAAAAGGCTGAGGTGGATCAAGAGAAACTATAGCTCAACTGGTAGTAACCTGTGACAGCTGCAGAAAATGTCAGTTTTGAAGGGGGTTAGGCTGATTAAATAGTTATATCCGACAGGGAGGAAGAAGGCAGAAAAAAAATTTGTGCAGTGCACTTAACTGTCATCATGTATAAAGTAACTGATACCAAACTAAATGACAAGGTAAAAGAACATTTACCTCTAGGCAGTAGGGAGTCCCATAGATTCAAAATCATAGAATCATTAAGGTTGGAAAAGACCTCTAAGATCATCGAGTCCAACCATGAAAAATAATGGATACCACAGGGAAAATGTGACATGCAAGACACTGTGTACAGAGCACATTCAGAACAATTACATCAAATAACTATTTAATACAGCAAGAAACAGTGCATTCTAAAGAGCTGCTGTCTTTAACAGCAGTGTATTCATACTTGATTTAATCTGTCCTCTGTTGAAAAACGGAATACTGTGGTTATTCCTAATTTAAATTATCTTATGACCCATCACCAGGTCTAACAGTTAACTGAAACAGAATTGTAAAATTATACTGATGTAGACACAAGTGCCAAAATATTCCTTGCTCAAATAAATGGACACTGCGCTTAGCTCTCTTACAGAAAAATCATACTATATCTCACATTATGCCAACTCTCAGAGAGAAATACTATCTAATCAGATTTAAAATATTCTTAAGATAGGCATTTACAAAAATAAATAGCCATCACCCATCTTCTACGTAGATCTAAGATTTCCTCACATGACTAGTCACACGCATGTATTCACCAGATTTTGGAAAGTGAATCTCTTTCTCACCCAAAACCTAGCATGCCGATTTATACAACTTGAAGTCTTTTCCACTTGTTTTGAACTCAGTCTAACCAGTCCACTCCAAGAACAGCGGAGGTCACATGCAGATAAGAGTCAGTGCTATCATTGCTAGCAAACACATGAAGAGCTATACAACATAGAGGCAGTTAAAGCAGGAGTCTTTACACACACCAGGACTCCTAGCATCTCTTGCAATTGCTACGTTCATCATCGACACGGTCTAACTTGAATAACATCTCGTGCTGATGTTTTAAAAGAGAAGACCTTCATCATCAATATCAAAATCGTGCAGTTCAGAGCTAGGTTCAACGTCCACTGAATCACAGAAATTTGTACAAAAAGTTTCAGCAGAGTTACATTAGTAAATTGTAAAGATTTCGGAAAAGTGTGAAGATTTTTAGACTTCTCGTGTTAGTATTTTACACTTAAAGATGTACCTCTTAGTTCTCTTAACATTATGCCATGTTATTAATGGCATAGCATTATTAATTAATTAATTTCATACATAATTAATAGATTAATCATAGCATACAAATAAGCCCTGGAAATCCAGGTATTTTCTAGACATTTTAGACATTGAAGATTAATTTACTTCCAAACTTTATAAATGATCCATCTGTGTTAACAGAGCAATTCATATGTTAGCACATAAGGTAGTGCCCACGGAGCCATCATGATAGCCAAAAAGCAAATTATGTCTGTGGTAACTCTACAGAAAGATAAGAGAAATAGCAAAGAACGAAGATGGAGTTTGGAAATTTAGCATGTTCTTTGAATCAGATAACTACCCTTCTGTGCTGGCTACAAAACGGATAGCTGGAAAAAAATGTATGAAGGGAAATCTTTCAGTACCTCTACTTATGGTTGTTTTAGGCAACCAACTTAGAAGAGGTTTGAATTGCCTGCCTAGAAACAGTTCACCTTTGGCAACTCAATTAACTTAGGCTCCTGACTTTAGTTTCTCAAGTAACACCTAAGCTAGATAACTGAAAGAAACTATGTAAATACTTGACACACTCTTCAAAGCCCACAGGCTACGTGCACAATCTGACTTGATATTAACTTATCTTGAGTTAAGCAATGTTGACAAGATTGCTTTATGGTTGCTTAAAAAGGAATTGTTATAAAATGTAAATACAGTAAGTTTCAAATAAAAAATAATGCCATGTAATTAAATTAATATTTTTACATAAGCAACGGTAGATAAAATTTTCAGTATTAAATTCCTGAGGAACCAGAGCGTCATTGGAAATGTTCATTAATCTTCATGTTCTGGTGAATGACTGATCACATATTTTGAAAAGATAATCACAAAACGCTTCAGCTTATTTTTTCTTCAGTAGGACTGGCTGCACTAAACACCGTCATAATATAGGACCCCTTCTATTATTCAGAACAAATGTACCTCTTTACGCAATATACAGTCATTAATTATCCACAGTTATTAATTTTACCTGTGTTTTATTGGATGTGCAGCCAGTCACAGGCACAAATATGAAAGAGCAGGTGTTGTAAAGTTATTACACTACCAAAAATCCATGAAATGCTGTATTTGAGAGATTACAGTTATCCAAAGAATGCCTTTTAAACTTTTTTTGGTGAGATAATACTAGGATTTATATAAACAAACATGGAATTATGACTTTTTATGGTTTTATGTAAGCACTATAATTCATCCTCTTGCCTATTATTATTTCTCTTTTTCTCTTGATTTCTTACCAAACTATTCAAAGCAGAGATTCTGAACCTGGAGTTCTGCTTTCTGTGAAATCTGAGAGAGCAGGTCTCATCGGAGACCTTTTTGCTGTATTTTCGGTGCAGTACTGCAGTGGAGACTGAAGTTTCACGCAATTATGTAACTGCCTGGCAGCATGTCGTTTCAGGCGGTTATAATCTGTTTTACTGCTTGTCATTTTCTAATACTTTGTTTTTTCTCTAGCTTATGGTATCATAGGTGTTATAGGGGTTTCTGCCTTCTACATCACCGTAGGAGAGAAAGCAGGCTTCATACCACAACTGCCAGGTTCACCTGAAGAACAAAATGTATCTTCCTCTTCATACCATCTTTTCTATTTCCTTTTGCCTCAGTAGACAAAGCATTACACTCTCCCCTTACACAGAGAAAGTGGGTTTTGCTAAAAGCTCAGACGATACTTGGAGGCTAAAACTGAACAGAATATTTGAGCATAAACCCAATTTAAGATTAGGGGAGTGCCGTTTCAATAAAATGAGCTGATCAACTGCATTCAGTTTGGTTTAGCAGACTTCCAGATTTAACCATATGATGGCAGACAGCCAGGAATGTGAAATAGCAATAGACTTAATTGTGTGCAGGGCCATGAAGAAACAGGCCTCTGCTTCACTGATTTAAGGTATTAGTTTCAGAGCTTTAAGAAAAATACAAGCTTTTAAATAAGATTTCATGTGTCCTTGTATACAGTTCAGGTATCTACTTGCTCTTCTATTCTCTTCTAGGTTTCCTGAGCAAAATATCCTCTCTCCATGAAAGAATTCTGAGAATGAAACTGCATCCATGCTAGATATCTATTACAAAAAAATGTACCATACCTAATTCTTCAGTATAAACCTAAGCTAAGAAGTACAATGGACAAGCTCTCCAAAAACTTATCCCATTCCTGGCATTTATTGTTAATGCAAGCCATAGATGTTCTGTACAATGCATGACATTATTATTTAGAATTTCTCTGGTAATTCATTAATCTATACTGCAATAAAAATTGTTAAAATATACACTGACATAACTAGTTTGGTGCAAGAGTTGAAAACTGTAGGCTTTTGCCATATGTGCTTTTGAAGATTTATTATTCTAGAATTCTTCTCCACATCTACAGAGCAGAGAGTAAAACAGGTCATATTCTGCTAAGAGCCTTAAGAGAGTACCAGCATTTAGCAACTTCTGTATTTTCTTGTTACATGAAGAGAGGAATTATTTTCCATAGATTCTGTTATAACGATACTGCTGGCTGCTTGCAACAACTCTTTATTGCCTCCTGCCTAGCTTTGTAATACAGCAGTGATGCCTTGGAGGTGAGTAGCCAAAAAATCAGTATGAGACCTCCATTAGTATAGCTAGTAGTATGCACTCCACTCACTCTGCAAACAAAAGTAAAATAAGATATTCTTTTATACTGTATTTTATTTCTCTCTCCAAGAAGTTAATCTCCTTACAAGGAAAAAAACAATAAAATTTATAAATCTGAAATTTGATAGAAGCCCAGAGAAAAGTAAATATGAAAACAAACCAAAGAAAAAATGCAAACCCCTCAAAACTGTAAGTTATTAGCTAAGTTCTATCTCAAAGGAAGAAATTACTTTGTATCTATTTTCTTAAGATAGTAATGATTTATGAAATTGTTTTTTTGATAAAACTATTAGTGTTCTGCCAGGGACGACTCGAATTTATGAAAGGTAATTTTAAAAAGGATATCAGGATAATTTAAAAGGATAAAAGAATAGGTTTTAAAAGGCAGTAAGTAATTTTAGGCTGCCATACAGACTAGGACATTAGTCATAAGAGAAACATTTTTGTATTGAAAGTTATTTCGTTAGCAGTTCCTCTTCAGCTAAAATATAATTAATGGAAGCAGCATTGTACAAGAGCAGCTAAGTAGCCTGCAATCTATAAGCTATAGGAATATCAGAATAGTCTATAAACTGTATACTAGTGATATAAATTTGTGATATGAAGTGAATAGGGATATAAATTTGCTGCTTAAGTAAATAGAATGCAACGGTGATAATTAAGTGCCTCTATACTCCTTCCAATAATTAAAATCTCCCTTTTAGTTGGCTGGGTAAAATTCCAGACACAGCCCAATACATTTTGCTCACAGCAAAAAATAAAAACCATCATGTTTCGATCCCATTCTATCTTTAGATAGAATTTGAGGGATTTAATTAAATGCAAATTTCATTAAAAGGTCAGTATCCGGAGTTCATCATACCAAATTTCTTTTAACACCTCAGTTTTTCTTAAAACAATATTTACTCTGTGTGTGTGTGCGTGCACACATGCTTTATTACTGTCTTTTAATTTTGTCCTTCACTTTACAGGGATTTATGATGGAGGTCACTGAACATTTTCTTGTCTTAGTTCTATTTCTGAATTAATAATTTCACTCAACCAGAAATATTAGCATGTGTGGTAATTAAAACAAAAAAAAACAATTCGCCAAACGAACTTAGGATTACTATCCTTAGTTTAGAAAGGTGTATGTAAGTTTTAAAGACCTACTGACATCTACCTTAGCAAGGAATAAAGTACCTTCACTGATCCATTGTATAAGTTTAAACTAGAGGCTATGGAGGATAATTGCATGGATTAATGTAGTTATCAACATTTGACGGCTATAGTTATATAATATGGATTAAACTATACTACCTGTTGTCATCTATTTCTCAAAATACATTTTATAGCAGAAATGTAAAAGCTTTCACGCTTTTAGCTGGATTGAAAGTAATGATTTACCACCACGAGTAATAAATGCATGCATCTTCTACACTAGTCATCCTGACTAGTCTCAAGTTACAAAATAATATACTTTTAAATGTGGCAATTACAGCTAAATCAGCTTTTCCAGAAGTAGTCTACTCTTTAACATACTTTGCAGCTACTGCCTCTTTCTCAAACATCAGCTTTCACTGTCACTGTCTTGACTGCACCAACCTCACACCAAGACAAAAAGAGAAGTTAACATTTAGAAGACCAAATTGTAAATATCAAACCTATTTACACAGATCTCTACTATGACCTACAAGCAGCCTGCTCTTAAGTTTCCAGTTCGGAATAAAGTATTTAACACCTGCACAGCTGCTTCTTAGAAGAACTCTCCTGAACTGCTAACAAAATGCCAGCAAAAATTTTGTAATTGGGTAGATTAAGCAAGTTTCACTTGGAACAAAGCACTAGTTGTATAATATCCTTCAATTCAGAAAAAGTCATGGGATCAGTGTGCTATTCAGAAGGTAAGAAAATACAGAAACTAATTATGGCTAACACATAAGCCTTATTCCAAAATCACTTTGTTGTTCTTCACCTTAATCATCAAAACTTTTTATGAATACAGTAAGCTATCAGTGCCTATTTATTGGCTAGTAAGACAATTTAATAATATCCAGAGGTAAAGTTTACACATTGATGCACAGGAAATGGATACAAACTGCTCGATAGCCACTTCATTACTGGCCTATCCGCTTAATAATCTTAACTATCCTCTTTAGTGCTCCTAGCCCATTCTCTGTTTATCCCAAGGTCACTTATATAGTGGTCATATCTCAAACAATACATCATACAGACTGCTTTTTTCCACCCCCATTTGCTCCCAAAGAACTTCAGCCTACTCAGGCAGCACCATGATTCATTTCTTAAGCTATCATTGCAAAACTTTTTAGTGTATATACAAAGAAGAAAGAAGGAAACCAAAAGCTCTTGTGGCTAACATCCAACTCGGGCAATGTTCATAGAGTTCGGCTTTAGTCTAGCGAGCCCTACCATCTCCCAGCTCCTCTTTGGCAGAGAGAAGGAGGCTCCTCTGAAGCGGGTAGAAGAGAAATGAGCCTAACACAGATGTGCAGCTTTCTGAAAAAGGGAATAATAGAAGGGAAATAAAGAGAATTAGCTCTCCTGATTTAAATTGATTCTTTGTTAAAATTTTCTGTCGCAGTATGAAATGCCAAATTTTCATTTGACATTAATTTGAAATATTTATTTTCATTTGAGATCTGTGGTGTAATTTATATACAAAATGCTATATGCAAAAGAGTTGCATATCCAAAAGAAGTCACGTGTGTCCCCAATTTTAATTAAATTCTGAATAGCATGACATGTGGTATAGAAAACAATTCATTAAATGAAGAAGCATGGGAAATGTAATAGAGAAAGTGCCATGCATAAAAGAAAAAAAAGCATAGTGACATTTCTTTAACACCATTATTTAATAACATTGAAAAGATTTTTGGGTGTTTAAGTCTCAAAGAGCAAAAACTTTTGTATCCTGAGCCCACGTCCAATAATCTTAATCTTCTAAAAATATCCAGGAAGGCTCTGAGCAAGCTTTTGGGTAAGCAACCTTTCCACCACAATAAATATCATGTCTACGTTAAACCTTAGTGCACAATCCACTTCTAGTTCTTCCAGGTGGCTATATTCAAGCAGATGCCTCTAGCAGGTTCCCTGAAACAGCATTACTTGAACAGGTTCTGGTAAAATCTGTTGTGAAAACATACCACTTAAGGAATACATGTACCTATTACTAGGTAATAAATTTCTCTGATGTGCCTTTTTTTTTTTTTAATGTTTAATGAATTATTACTTGTTTACCCAATTAATGATACTTACCTGCCAGACCTATGGTGTTACATTAAATTAACATGCATCTAAAAAGAGAAAGTAACATTCCTGGTTGTGATTTTAGTGGGCTACCTGCTTTAAGTACCTTTTGCAAACTGCTGTTTTCTGCAACCACGTAGCACAGGTGCAATTCTTTAAAACCTGTTTCCTGGATTAAGACTTAAAATAGCCACTACAGGCCGAAACTAGAGCATGTCTTCAAGATTAGTCTGATATTAGTAATTCTGGGTTAGACCCTCATCTGTACCATACCATTACGTTCTTACGCCACAGAAAAGGACTACAGCTGCCTGAAGGGAATTTATATAGCCAGCCCTAACTGCAACCTGTGAAGGTGCCAGGTGCACTGACACAGGGGAAACAGAGGTACGTTTACTGCAAGGCCACCTCCAGATACCCAACCAAACAGCAAAGAGAACTCTCTGGCAAAAGGCATTTACATTATTTACCTCTTGGGAAGGAGGGATTGCATTATAAGCAGTCTTATAAGGAATACAGCACAGAACTGCCCATCCCAAAAGCAGCTTGTCAAACTGAGATGGTTATATCTAATTCCCAGATACAACCAGACAAACTTTTTCAGCCTGACAAGCAAAAGTTTTAAAATAGCTCTTTCAACAAAAGACAGCTTTCCTAAAGACTCAATATAATATCCTCCCCCTGTTGCCACATATTTAAAAAAAAATGCAAACCTCTAGAAGTAGTAGAGCCAGCCCATATGCAGTAATCACTGTGGGTGCCTAAGACCCTGGACCAGGAGCGTCATTGCATATTACAAACTTGTTTTACGGCTGCTAATAGAAAGACGAGTTTCACTGAACAGCATTTCAATGGGTGTTTAACATAATATATAATTTCTAAACATATGAGAGAGTAATCTCAGAATCCTAGAGGAATCAGGAATCTGCTATAGACCTACTGCTAAAACCTTGTTTAAATTCAGCCACACTAGTACACATTCAACACCAGTATAAACAGGGCCAAAGAGTTGCTCCTATTAGTGTAACTTGTCACATACACATAATCATCTTTCTCATATTCTGCCAGACAGAAGGCTGCAGAGAAAGCTCAACTTTCACCTAATCATAGATTCCAGCATTTGGAGAACTAAGCCAAAATTCCTTTAGGCACCTTATGAATAATGTTCAAAAACTAGAAATATGAAAGAAAAAATTAAGGAAATTTACATTTAACGTGTTTTCTGGTCAGACAGAAGCTGACTGTGACTAACCTTTTGTTAAATATGTCTTAAGATACATAGAAGAAGAAAAGTATGGTCTGACTAGTCAGGGTGAAAGGGAGAAATGCTCTAGCCTTAATTGCAAGTAGAGCTGTAATAAACTGAAGGCATATTTTATTGTTTGTCTTTTTTACTATCGTAATCATTTCTAGAACAAACAACATTCCTTTTTAAAAAAAAAAAAAAAAAGAGGGAAATATTACACTGTATCCTGAACACTTCAGAAGTCAGCTCATCTTGCCCAAAGCTGTTATAAACACCCTTATTTTGCAATTAATATTTGCAAGTAATAAGTTACTACTAAAGACAGTATAAGAGTAAATGTCACTTGCAATTTTTATCTCTGCATATGGAAGACAATTTCTGAGGATGAGGAAGCAGACGTTTTGCATAAATACATGCCCAATTTTGATGTGGATGCATCAATATTAGTATGACTATATATAAACTGTATTACTAGTCAGCAACTTTCATGTAGGATTATCCCTTGAACGTTCAGGTCTGCTAAAAATAATGAAGGCATTCAAAATTCGCGATAAAAATTCAGTAAAATCTTTTGTAACAAGGAGTGTTAGGCAACCAAAATAAAGGGGTTGCTGTATCTCTCTCAGAGTATAGTTTATTTCATATTCTATTTTATTACCATAGTTTCAGTGTATTCCAATGCATCTGTCACAAAAGAAAAAACAGACTTCAATGCCAGCATCAACAGAACTTGTATCAATAAGATACAGTGTACCAAAGTTCATTATACTGTTAGACTGTTTAAAGAAACTTGATGTATTTTATATGAAAACCACATTAGTACATGCAAACCACCTCAGCAATAATTCTGGAATCTGAATGTGTACAGCAAGACAACACACTTATTGAAATTTGGAGTCAACAAGTCCATCTCTGACTGCTGAGTTGATTCGCTGTGCTGTTAGTCGTATCTGGTAAGTGCAAAAAACTCAAGAGGTTGCGAAAGCAAACGTACAACCCAGAATATCACCACTACGCAGTCACACAAATAGCAATGCCCTTTTGTTTCCTTTGAGTAATACATCATTATTAAGTTGTTCTTTACAACTTGCATAGTTTTGTTCAGAATGTAAGGTAGAAATGATGTGAAAACTAAACCGGTAACTCTTATTTCCAGTATATCTGCAGAATGCATATAACCCTTTCCCTGCAATACCAATGACACCAGAAAAAAGGACTGTGATGTTCTTCCCTGGATGCACCCAATGTCACTGTCCCTGAAGATGTGGCAGGGTTGAATGATGTTTCCTTTAGAGATCTCTTGGGTTGGTCCATCATGTCAGTCTTCAAGACAGGCATGAGCATATGGTCTACACTTGGCCTTAAGTTCAGGCCTACCTAAAGCTTTGGGGGTCTCATTCCAAGCCCGTTATAAATACCACCTCTAAAGAAGAACTTAAATTCAACATGTCTGTTAGACAGAAACTTGACAACTAAACGTTCTTGGGGTAGAAATGCATCTCATGAAAAACAAGCTGCTATTCCAAAGAGGAGTCTTTAAGTGGGAAAAAAAGAAGGCATTTTTGATGTTTACCAAGGTTACTAAAAACCTGAGCAGTAGCAAGTGAGCAGAATTCTCTTTTAAAGACCTTAAAACCCCTCCTACTTTTGCAGAGAAGCATCCAAACACTTCGAGCTGTAGAAGGCACATGGATACTAGGCGCAAGGCTAGTCCTAAAGTCATTGAGGATACTTCACAGAAGTATTTATGGTACCTGAAAACTGTTCCAGCAGTTTGTCCTTCTACAGAGATGTATCAGAAGATCTGCTACAAATATTGCTGCAGTTCCTTCTTGCCCAAGACTTTTTTTTTTTTTTTAAATAAATAGTATTCTCCATCAAACTGAAAACCCTGTTTCTACTCTCAAATAGACACTATAGCAGAGGAGCTTTCTTCTGCAATGCAGTACAAAACCAAAAAACTCCCTCTTCCATTTTCACCAAAGGAAGCGCAGCCCTTACGTCCTTGAGGAAAAGCCCGAAGCACGGACTACAGCAACTTGCACCTCCTCATCTGAAAAGTCTCACTTGCCAGTTTGTCTGATGCAAATGTTGGAAGGACATTTGTAGCCCCTACCAGACACAATTCTTTCTTGAGATATCCAGTTATGAACAAGTTATCATGGGCAAAAGTATGAATTTTTAATACTAATTGCTGAAATACCCATTATTATTA
>NW_008796214.1:2031432-2040123 GCF_000699145.1 Aptenodytes forsteri | reverse complement strand
TAATACTAATTGCTGATATACCCATTATTATTTTTCCATTAAGTGCTAAAAGAAAGATGTGATTCTTCCTGCAAAAAACCAATCAAGACTTCGAAGAAAGAAAGTAAGTATCTGAAAATTGCTTAGATAAATCCATCTGACATCCATTTAGTCAGTAAGAAAGACAGGAATAATAGTTCATAGAGGTTGATCTCTTCTGTTCTACAAGATGCAGTTTATAAACTTCTGTAAAAGTTAGAGCTTGTATACTTTTGCAGGAAGTTTTATAGTAGAAAATGGTAATATAAAACTGCCCTGTAAGTTGTCCCCCCCATCCTTCTAACTAAAAAGATAATTTGAAATTAATTAAGGTTACTCATATCAAAGCATTTTCTATGAGTTTTCATCCTGTTAAACAGCCATTACGCACCACTACCTGATGTTTTCTTGTCAACTTAAATCAAATTGAAACAAAATAAAACAAGTAAAAGAGTTGCAGAGAGTTAATGCAGAGCAAATGTGAAAAAAAGCTTAGTTTAATTTTTTAAATTTAAGATACTGTAAGCAGTGGGGAAAAAAGGTAAAATAATGTGACAGAGAAATATCTAACTGAAAAATTCCAATATAAGACTAAAGCATACCAAAACCTTGATTTTTAATAAGCATTGAAACAAAATAAAACAAGTAAAAGAGTTGCAGAGAGTTAATGCAGAGCAAATGTGAAAAAAAGCTTAGTTTAATTTTTTAAATTTAAGATACTGTAAGCAGTGGGGAAAAAAGGTAAAATAATGTGACAGAGAAATATCTAACTGCAAAATTCCAATATAAGACTAAAGCATACCAAAACCTTGATTTTTAATAAGCTGGATACTCAGTTCTGTGGCATGATAAGTTGCTTCACACAAATCCAATTGAAAATGTACTATACTAGCTCATACAGACTTAAACACTTGTCTTTTTTTCAGCTGTGGAAAGATAGAAACATAATAAAGAACCAAACATTTTCTACAGAGGAATACAAGTGCTTCCTATTTTGTTGGACATGTTTCTTTCTCTTCCATTTTGAAAATGAGTTAAATCAATCTGATGATTTAAACGCTCAAAACTCCACTTGTGATTTTTAATAATAAACATCTTTTCACTTGTCCAAACAAGCAAGCGAGCTGTGACTAGACAAGCAATAAATCTTACTTATTCTTCTACTACCATATCTGACATGTCACTGGGAGGTATACAGACTGGTCTGTATAGTACTATACATCTGTATACTACTATACTGTAGCTAAATGACAGCCATTCCCATAGACATACTGCTACAAATGCCTACTGAGTTTCTCTAGACTTTTAACTCATCTATGTATTTTTAAAATCATGTTCAATAAGATACTGTAACTATATATTGCAACACATCTGATGCATTAATATGGATATTTAAGAAACAAATACTTATAGCAGCTCATGACCCAGTAAAGGCTTAAAATCTAAATGCAGCACAGCAAAAAGAGTGGCCACCAGAACTTGATGAAATAAATGGCATTCTCCCCTGGTTTTCTGAGATTTAAAGCAAAAGAAGCAATAAGCTGATTAGATGAGTTTTTATGGGGAATGAATTTCTTTAATATGAAACTCCTTTAACAGCCTACTGTCTCAAAACAGTTCCCAAAGCACGTTAGCATACACAGATCTCAGATTGTGCTTCACCCTAACTGTTCCAAAGTCACGTCTTTCAAGTTTTAATAGCTTTGCATAGGAACTTGCATAGCACTTGCATAAGAAACAGGTCTGGAATTTCTGTTGCTGAAAATCTCGGATGGCTTCATTGCTACTTTGCTATCTTTTAGGTCACTACATTTCAGCAGACCTGCATGCACACCTTCTGTGACTAAAGTCAAGGTTTAGCACAAGCTAAACTAAGACAGTACAGTCTTCTGTGCACTTATGAATAAGAAATAACCACAGTAACTTGAACATCATTCTACAGCGAACAAGTGCTGTCACTTACCATCCGAATGGTGGCAACTAAACATAAACAAAGTATTTTAGATCCCTTCAAATAGGCACCACACTATAAACAGAAATATTATTATAATACATAATTTTAAATAAAAATATTAAGGCACAATTTAGATATTTTAACTCTGAGGTTTTGATTTGCATACCTCTGCCATCAATTTACTTCTTTCAAAATTACATTTACTACAGTCAACAACATAGGACATTGCTTCAAGCATCATATTTCTTTTTTCCCAACTGCAGAAAGACAAGAAAACGTGCAGTCATGTTCCAATACGCATCCTGCCTCCTGAAACCATCACTCTAAAGAACAAACCAGGCCTCTAGTCACCCTCACAGCCAGTAAATCCCATCACCGCTGGCACATCTGCACGTTTAATCTCAATCTGTCAGCACAGTGGAACACACACACCAGCATACTTACAGCAATATTCTGATAAATCCGACATTACTATTACATTGTAAGCAGCCTTACATAAACAACACGCTTTGGTATCCATAGATAACAGGCGGGCTTTCCAGGTGCTGTGCCTGGGCACCAAACACTGCAGAGACCTGAGAAAGGGAGCAGTCTCTTGTGGCACTCTGCCTCGCAAGTGACTTGCTTGAAGGCAATTGAAATGGAAAATGTGCTTTTGCAAATGCATAATACTACAACATATCAGATAACACAGCAAACTGGGGTATATAAAAAGTGCAGGTGAAGTCTTTAATATGCTGTCAAAGGTGTTCTCTCAGTAAGTTTTGAGATATTCAGGAAAACTGTTCAACACTGCAGAAATTCTTGGAAATACAAGAACAGGGAGACGTAACTTTATTACTATACCATCAGAAAAATTTCTCAAGGTTAGGAATCTCTGTTTACCAATGAATTCTGTAAAAATAAATAAAATCAATTGTATTTTAAGTTACAATGAGAAGTATCTCAACTGGTTATATTTTTATTTTTGCTGTTTTCTGTGTCAAGCTTTCTTGGCTGTCACATGCATAAATCGCAGCTTTCACATGCATAAATTGCAGAAAAATTATAGGAAAGAACTGCCTCCATTCAACATTTCATCAAGAGAAAAAAGAGGAGTGATCTAATTGCTTGCTGCTATACAAGTAATGCACAATACAAAAGTAAGAAAACCTTCTGTTCTTTTGAAAGTGTTCAATTACTGTCAAAACTAATGATCCAGTCTTGCAAGTGGTTATACTAAACATAAATCCTACACTTGCATGAATTTTCTTGAAGGCAGTGACGCTGCATGAATTGCAAGATTCTCATTAATACATTAACTTACAGCCATTACAACGAGCTGCTGCAAAAAACCACTTTTAAATTACTCAAGAAGGAAAACAATCCCCATGTGTTAATATTACGGCTTCTGAAACCTAATCCTGCAAAGCATAAATGACTGAATTAGATGAAAACAAGTTACGCGTGTAATGATACGTCTACACGACACTTTCTACATTAAAATGTTGCAATAGCTATGCTTTTACATAGCTATTACACATTAGCTGTGATGCTTCAGCTAGATCACATTTCAAGAACTATCAAATGTAGAGCTACCGTGCAAGACGCTTCGTGATTGCTTTGTGGTCTGTAACATAGACCTTAGGGTAAACGTAGGGCTCACAGCTGAGAGAAAGGAGGAATATTCCGATCTCCACCACCCCGAGCTGCTAGGCTGTACTCAATAATCAAAGCTTTCATATTTTTTTTTTTTTTAAAGAGGGAGGGAGAAGAATAGGGTGTATTTTATGCTCTTCGATTGTAAAGTAAACTTCATAAATGGCATGTCTTTTTAGTCTCCAGACAAAATGCACCAGTAGTCTTCAGAGACCAGAACCAATGCTATTCATTTCAACCACCCGTCGATCCTCTTTTATAATGGCAGTACATGTTAATCAATAGCATTAACTATTCCACAACTAAATAACATGCAAGAAGAACTGTATTATACGACTAGAAGGAACAAAAGAATCAGAATGCTTTAGGTAAGAAGGAGAGCTCTGGAGGTTACCCAGTCCAACCCCTCCACAAAGCAGGGCTCACTTCAAAGTTAAATCAGGTGGTTCAGGACCTCATCTCATCATGAATTTAAAAGGAGGAAGAGCTTGGAAGCACAGCACCTTGTAGTGGCTTTGCACAGAAAACAAAACACTTCAGAGCTCACTTGTTCATACTCTGAACATCTACCTTGTTAGCTGAGTGCAGTATGTTAAGTTCCTTATACAAACAGAACTTATTTTTCAAATATGAATCTGGGAGAAAAAAAAAAAAGGTCCTTTCTCCATTAATCCAATAGAGTCTGGTCTACTTTAGCCCAAACTAAATTACGTCCAACTACATTATCTTGATACAAAGCAAGAGGCAGGACTATTAAACTTGTGAAAACACATTAAACATACACTTTTAAACATGTGACCTTTTCACCAAGGACAAATCTCCACTTTCATGACTGCAATAAACACTTCAGGGTAATGTGCAGGTTCTCAACCTTCTGATTCATGGGTTCATCAACTTTTTTTTCCACAAAATAGTATTCACTGAAACCTTTCAACACAGAAGGAGCTAATGGCAATCCTTGGAAGCAGAAGATCTTCCCACTTCAAGGTCTTCCAGTCTTAAGTTTCACAGTATTATCCAAAATATGCAAGTTTTATTTTTTTAAATAGTATTTCAAATCTCTTTAGAAATCACAACCTGTTGGACTGCAAATGTATGCACTGCTGTTTAGAAGCTAGTCTCAGGCAAGTAAATACCAACAAAAGCAGAAAAGCTGGCTAAGTACATTCATTCCATTCATCTCAATTGGATTACAGCTGTGAAGCCTAAAATGTGAGAATTTAAATTCCCGCATTTATTAGCCATATCAGTGATAACCACACAAGGAACCATCTACTCAAAAGTGCTTACAGTGGTGGGATATTACATCAATAAGGACTGCAAAATGCAACAAAAGCAAAGGAGGCAACCATTACCAGGTGCAAACAATAGAATATTCTAGCAGCTTTTTGGAGATTCTCTACTTCCTTAAACCCCGTGTGACAGCGATTTTTCTTTGCCACTAAAAGCTGAAATTAGCCATTATTTGGGTCCTGCTCATGCTTTCTGGACCCAGATGTTTCATCCTTTGTTGAAACTATAATCATCCTACAGAATTCTGATCTTGTTGCAGATCAGAAACAAAACTCGTCTTTCCAAAGCATTAGTTGGACATACAGCGAGTCCCTCAAGACACCTGCTGATCTGAACAGGTGGTTGTGAGTCTTCTTTAAAGAGTAGAACAGGCATAAGCAGCGTCAAAGTACAAATACCAGACACTCACATTCTTTCTATTCCTGTTGTACATTCTAAATGTGACACTGCCAAAAGCAGTCTCCTCATATGAGGTGTCTTAAAATAAAAGGTGCAAAAGTTGTACAATACAACTGGTTTTGGGAGGGAGGTTTTGTCAACTATAACAATCAGGACATTTTTTCCTCAGCTGATGGAATATTAAAATGAATATTAAAAAAAAAAAAAAAAAAAAAAAGAGAACCAAAGCATCACCATCCAACCAAAAACCAGGGGATATATGTAGATAGGTAGTTGTGTCTTGACAAATTATATTTCTAGTATTTAATAAAAATACAAACATAAGCTCAGAAATATACAACTCTACATGGATTACACTTCACATTCCATAGAGTATCAAAATTTATGTCCTTAAAACAATGAAAACTTTAATTTCATGATACTGCAGACACATCTAAAATACTCATTCTTCTCTGAAGGATCTGAGCAGCCAAGCGGCTATTTAAATAGCCTTTTGGAACTGATAATACCTTTGAAACCAGAATGAACTTTCATGCACACCCACCGTATTTCATGAAGTGCTACTGCTTTAACACATCACAACGGGGAGGAGAAGAATGCTACTAGGATACACAGCAGCCAGAAGCTCTCACTGGGGAGAGTGGATGGTTTTCTGGAAACAAGGCTCCAGAATGATTACATGACAATTATGTGGCTTTGCTACTGAGTGTCAAAACTCTGACTTCAGCAGATGTTTCCACACTACTACCGCACCATGAGTCACCTGGGACTATTCTGGTTTCACATCATCAAGAGAATGCTTCATTCATGCTGAATTAGGTGAATAGGGAGGGCAGCAGTTAGCTGTGCTCAGAGGAGTGTCATTACCATGCAACATCCTTTATAAGGATATTCTAGGTTCAGATTTCTGTCATAAAGCAGTAAAAACAACATTAATTTTCTATTTTACTGATGTAAATTTCTGTATTTTGGACAAATTTTTTAAAAGGCTACCTTGAACTCTGTTACCACATTTTTATCGTGTTATTTTGTGAGGTGCGGTAAAATTAATAATTCTGTAAGACAACAGCATCAATTAAACCCACTTCTTAGTATTTGAAAGAAAGAGACAAAAAAATTGGTCAGACCAGGAGCAAGACCTGTGCTTCTGTAGCCATCTTGCACCAGCACACTTGGGATTTTTTTGGCTGGAGTACAAACAGCTAAACTTGTTGAGTGAAAAAATTTTCCAGATGAATGATATGAAAAAAAAAAAAAAAAAGATTAGTTTGACCTATGAGCCAGATTTATGACACTCTTGTGCTGGGATTTGCTGAGTGTAAGGAGAGCTACACCTGCCTTCTATAAGACATCAGAATCGGAGAGCTAGGGTCCCAGCACTGGAAAGATTAAGGTGCTGGATCCGTGATTTTGCAGCACTGTTGCACTGAGATCTTCCCGGTGCATTTCCGTACTGAAACAAAGTGCTTTGCTTTTGGTGCAGTGCAATAGAAAAACTTACCTTCTCTCTTATTATAGCAACATTTTGAAGCTTTGCTACAAAAATAATAATAATCAACAGTATCCAGAAACCCAGCTTTCACCTAGACTGCTGGTAACAAATCTGAGCTGCTTTAAAACGACGGGTACAAGCTGAGCTGTGAGAAGCAAGGAGGGGGTATTCTGCCAGCCCTACATTCTCCTCCCTTCCCTTTAAACCCCACCCCACCCCACCACCAGAAAAGTCAGCCCCCTTACCTGATAATATCATCGTTGTGCCCGAGGAAGAATTTCTGGCTGTGCTCTCTGGTGTTATAAACCACGCCGACTCCAGCCACGAAGTAAACCACCTCCTTGCCTGCCGTGTAGTACAGGTTGTTGCGGCACTGGTGACCCCTGTACCCGTAAACCCACTCCAGACGGAGCTGGCATCTAGGAGCTGTCCGATCCGCCATGATAACCAATCCCCTCTCCCCACAAGCACGCACACAACCGAGCGCTGCCCCTCCTTCCCTGAACTCCTTCCCCCTTCAGGGTTTTCCCCTTTAAAACGTTAGCGGTCCCTGCCCAGCTGCCGAAGCTTCAGTTCAGGTGGCACTTTGGAGCTCTCAAATGGAAAACACATTCGCGGATCCGGTCTGCCGCCGCTCTCGCCGCTGCGCTGCCACCATCATGCGCTGCTGCCGCCGCTGTCCAGGGCGAGCAGCTGCCGCGTCCCCGCCGCTGCGCGACCCGGGCAACTTCTTGGGGGAGAAGGGAGATGACAAAAAGACACCTACATAAGCAGCAGACAGGGCTTTTTGTTTCCGAAGGCAAAGTAACTTCTGTGCGTCACCACCGCCGCCTGCCAAAGGCTCCCTGCTGCCTCTCCCGTATTGCTCCTTCTTGGCTTCCCGCTAAAAGCCTCCTGGGTGCGCTTCTTTTTAAGATATCTACCTTTGGGTCAAAACTGAAAGAGAGGAAACACAAAAAAAGTGTTTTTGAACTGCTGAATGCGTGTGTATTTAAAAGGCAAAGGGACTACTTTGATGGGGGGGAGCACTCTTTGGACCCGTGCTGGGGCAGTTCTGAGCAGTCTAAGGTCTTCTAAGCCTTTTCGGGAGGATCCAATGCTCCGAGTCTTCATATGAGATACTATTGAAAGAGGGGATTCGTATACACCATCCAGCATAAATATGGTACTATTAGCCCACCTTTCCTTATCTCCCAGCAACCCAAAACTTCCTCCTTTTGGAGTCTACAGCAACTACGTAATTAAAACAGTTTTGCATTCCCATTTTTCAGTCACAAACCACTCCAATTCGCCATGAAGAAGCGGGGGCTTGTGTTTTTGTTTACCGTCATCCTTTAGAATGATATTCCCGAGGAACACATTTCCTTGCTTGTCTCCTGCTTTTTCTAAAGCAAGGTTTGTATTGTCATTATCGGTCGGGCGTGGGTGCTGCACGTTGTTTGTGAGAAGACATCCACCACTTTATAGTATCACCCGACAAGAGACCAAACCCAACCCTCCAGAAACTCGGCCACAACCGCCGGGAAGAGAATGCTAAAATCAGAGGAGCAAAACCAAAGACTCATTCATAGAGCACAGTGCCAGATGGAAGGGAAGAATAAACTACCCACTGCAAGGCGAACCCCTTTACCTTTCCCCACACAACACGCCTCACATTCGCTGTCCGCCCAAACGGAAGAGCGGCGTGTTGGTACCGGCTTACACGGACGCTTACAGCGCCGGCAATACTCCCCGGCGTCCCCGGGACGCAGGCAACATAACCCGCAAGCGATACAACCCGCCCTCGATGAATTAGGCTCCACGCTCGAAGCAAACCTCAGAGTAAGACCTGGCATCCCACCCAGAGCCAGTCTCCAGAGGGGGGCATCGTCCCCCGCGGCCCCCAGGCCAGCAGTCC
>NW_008796214.1:1973427-2030532 GCF_000699145.1 Aptenodytes forsteri | reverse complement strand
GCGGCTCTTCCCGCCCTTTCTGAGGGCGCGGCCCCGGCCGGCCTCCGCCGCTGAAGCGGCTCCGCGCGGCGCAGGCAGCTACCTCGGTTTCCGTTCAGTCACACCGCGGGCTGCCCCCTTCGCCCGCTCCCGCCGGCAAGCGGAGAAGGGGCGTCAGGCGGCGCGTACACGTTCACCCCGGGCCTCCCCTCAAAAGGCGCAGCTTGCAGATTTACACGGTAAAAACCATCCTTCCGCTTTTCCCGTCCATAATTGTATCCAAAAGTCTCACAAGGGCTTAGGAAAATTAAGATACAACAAAATTAGCCGATCCTTTCTTTGCAGTCGGCTTTTACTGCATTGTTCTTCCAGCAGTTAACCTGGCAAGTCTTGGCAGTCACGCACCAAAACACACACCTTGTTCTGTCCAAACATACACAGCCATTAAAATGATAGTTTGTTGTTGCCACGCACGCAAACCATTACTACAAAAGCCCTTTTCAAAAGGAATGATAACTGAACATAGAAAACAGCAAATATATTTACGCCTGGGTGCTGATGTCCGCGGTTTAAAATCTGTTGGGACAAGTCCTTTCCCTCGAATTGATTTCCCTTTGGTAATACGCCAGGTCTTCAGGACAGAACGCGTGGTACACCTGCATAAAAATACCTTCTCTTCCAGCGGTCCCTGAGGAATGTGGTTGCAAAGACTTTTAACGCTGTTATTTACTCGTATTAAAGTCAGTTCTGCACGTAATTTGAATGCTTTTAAAAGCTGTTTAAAATATTTCGAATTCATATAGGGTGTAGCATTTGCTTGAGTGCCTTTGTGACTATCTCCCACTCGTTTAGATAAATAAACTTAGGGACTTTGAAAAGTTCAGTAATATGGAGTTGCTAAACCAACCCCCTCTTCCCACCTCCTTTTAGGTAACTGTTTAGAAAATGTGTTTAAAATAATGACAATGTATTTAACTTTTATCCTAAAGAAACTCTTCAGGGTTTAAGATGCTTCATTTTCTTGTATTTTCTTATATTTTGTTGTTACAAAACTTATTCTTGGAAGAACCTTGTGATGCCCCTGAATAAACAAGTTAATGTTTCTTGTCTTAAGAGCAGATAGTTTAATATTGAGCGCGAGTTTCTGTCTGATAAAGCTTGTCCCGAAAGATTTCTAGGATCGACAGCATTAATAATAAGGTGATACATCATCTCTGAATGTCAAACTGCTAAGCTACATTGTAATTAGGAAATAATATTTGCACTATAGGCATTAATTCAAGATAACGGAGTCTTGACATAAATATTTTGTCACCCGTGGCATTGTCCATTAGGTATGCGATTGGTAGGGTTTTAGTCACCCAGCACGTGGGTAATTATTTACACCCTTCTCTTAGCGTTACTTTCCTTCCGTCACCAAAAACCTGCTAATAAAATACAGCTAGCGTTTTGTTGACTTTTAATCTGCTCACCTCTCTCCGCAGGGTCACTGTTGGACTTGGCTGGTCCCACTGATGCTGCTGCCGCAGTGAGCTGCAGGTAGGTGGGCGCTTTTTTTCTCCTAGAAGAGAAACTTGATATAACCTCTCACGTTCTTGTATATTCATACTCTTTACGTAGCCTCAGAAGGGCAGGAGCAAGAATCGCTTTAAAGCAGCTGTGTGTCGCGTTACCCACAGGCGCACAAATCCACTTGTGCTGGAAACCTGGGTGAAGTATCTTCATGTAGCTGTGAAACAGTTTCGATCTCATTATTTCATTCTTGCCTGCTCTGAAACATCAGAATGTGGAAAATCGTTTTGTCAACTAGGGGGTGTGGGTACCTAATAAGACTTGCAATGAATTATTAATTCTTCATCCTTCCTCATCTCAGTATTCAATGGAGTAACTTCCATGTGATCTTAGCTTTCTTTTTATGATTTGTTACATTATATAATTCTCATTAAAAAATAAATACATATGACAAATAGGCTCTTCATCTACTCAACAAGGACAAGCAAAAAACTAGTTTCAAGTCTCTGCTTGGCTGTCACCTTTCTGTGAGCAACAGCGGTCACTACGAACTTTGTATTTCATCCTTCAGTAAACCTTTGGCATATTTTTTTTTTCTTTGTGATATTTAGTAGGGTCAAAGCGTGGAGGCATTAAACAATAGCCATTGTTTTACTAAAAATATATCCTCAGTTTGAGAAAAAATGGTTTGTTATAAATCATTATTGTTATTGTAATGAGGTAGACTAGTCATGGACCAACACCCCAAAAAACCTGAAAGAAAAACCTTAAAACTAAACATGTGGAACAACAAGTTCAGTTTCGCTTATTTTCCTATAATCCGTACTCTCAAGGATTTTGTGAAAATTTTTTTGGTGATTGAATTACCTTTCATGGCGAGTTTTTTGTGTATCTTTTTCCAATTAAAAAAACCCAACACATTATTACTTTCCTACTCGGAGCTGTCACATTGCTAAAAATATCCTCAATACTGCAACCTACCGTTCGCTGTCAGTACAACATAAATATCACTGATGCTTTCATGTTTTCTTTTTAGTGTTAATACCGGGTATAAATCTAACTGAATGTAATTCTTGATATAGAGGCCCAATAACATAAGCTTTATTTTAGATGGGCAGCTGTAAAAAACGTAAATGGAATTCTGGAGCCCTCAGTATCACAAATGTGAGGAAGGCTGTGAGGGAGCGATACAAACCAAGACAGAGTGTGAACCTCAGTAAAAAAGGGCATTTATGTTCAAAAAAGGGTAGTCTGAATGTATTTCCAATTTAACATAACTCTTGTAAAAATCAACACTTCATATTTAAGTATTTTAATGTATTTAATATATTTAAAATTGTATTTAAGAACATAATTAAAAGATACGTAAAAATTTGCAATAGCAGCACCATTTTTCCTCCCCATCGTGGCAAGGAGCCTGTTAGCCTAGTCTAGAACATATACCCCGTGACGTTTACTTCTTCTTTTGTTTTAAATGTTAAAACAAACTAATGTAGCATCTTGTACGAGTAGCACCTGAATGACAGTTACCACACTCGCTCTCTGCTGAAGGGACCATTCACTGCTGCTGGGGTTTTTGAGGGGTTTGGTTTTGGGTTTTTTTTGTGTTTTTTTTTTTGTTTTGTTTGCTTGTTTGTTTTAAAGCACGCCTTGTAGAGAAGATGCCAAAAAGCACCACATCTCAAATTAACTACAATCCTCTGATGTATCCTACCCACTCTATACATATCTAAGAGCTGTGATTAACAATGAACACTGAGGTTTTCCCTCCCAGAAACATCTGTGTTATGTCCTAGATCTTTCCTACACAAAATGCCATTTATAACTCATATTTCTATGGATGAATGTACAGCAGATGCACAGAGATGGCATATTAATTGGTATTTCAAAATTGGTACCACTTATTTGAGCTGTAAATAATTTTTTAAATTATATAAAAGCTGTAAGAACCTGGGGGGAGGGATCAGAAGCAGGAACTGTGATCTAGTTCTGTTTGTTGCCTGGCATTACATTAATCCAATCCTGATTGATGCCTCTCGGTGATTTTACAATTTAACTACAAAATAATAACAGGGGAATTGGCTCTAAGCTCTTATTCCTTGTGGGCGGAAATACTGATTTGCATTGATGAAATGCTAGGATCTGGCCAGAAATAGTGTTAGGGGGAAAAAAGAAAAGAAAAAATCGAGTCTTTTCCATTCTCAAATGCAAAGCAAGCCCATTTCTGAACGATCGGACATACCATATTCTTTCAAACCCTAGCCTGGAGAGAAAGTCCTTCCGACCAGCCATAATACATTTGTTTTGCCGCATGTCTAAGTGCAGTCCAGGACTGCCATATACAGCAGATCGATAAAAACCATCTGTCTTAGTCTACTGTGCTCATCGCTGCTCAGAGCCCAGCGGTACAGAGTAAACAGCGTGGTCCGCAGAGACCCAGCCAGCCTCCGAAGCAGCCTGGTTGAGCCCGTCGTACCTCTGCATTGCTAACCCTCTGCAAGCCACTGCCGTTACCTCCTGCCTCAAGGGTCTCCCAGACCTAACGGGAGACCTAACCTCTAACGGGTTACTGCCAGCCTTTATCCAGACATGCATTTAGAGCTGTCTTGCTGTAATCTTTTCGTGGAATCTCAGTGATCAATTTAAAATTATTACCACCGTTGCAGAGATGTTGATCTTCCCACAGGAACTGCTCTCATTTTTTCTGTCACAGCGAGGATGGTGGTGTTCCCTCGCCTTTCAGTATCCTGGCTGCCATACTCGACTCGGCTTCCTTCCTATGATGATTCATCTGAGACATGTCTAAATCTTGCCACAAGTTTACGTAACTGTTTTAAAATCTGACTTTTCCAAGTTAAGAGAACTTTCATCCAAGCTCTGAGCTCTCTTGAGTGCACAAATAAGACTTGATTATTCAGGTGGCAGTGGATCCGTCGCAGCCAAGCATCTCTCTGGATAGAGTGACCTCTCATGGATAATGCTGGCACTCTGTGAACAAGGGAAGTTTTTTCTCAGCTAGGTGTGGGAGTAAAAGAATAGCAGGATTAAGAAGAAACTAGTAACAAAATTCATGTTAGGCCCAGGTAATTTCTACTGCTGTAACATAATGAACCGCCACAGCATCTCATGAAACAGTTAAAGATTATTACGTGAAATTCATTAATATAAAAAGTAAATGATACTTCAAACATAGAACACCACGTGTAATGAAACTGCATTGTAGATGTGATGTTCACAACCACCAGGCTGATCAGGATGCTGAGCTTAAGCAGCAAGGGAACATTCAGTACGAAATACACACTTATGCACAAAATCCTTCATTCCATACTTTACAGAATTAATTTGTATTTTATTGCAAAGTAGACCACTTTAGGTCTCCCAATACTCTGTTCTGGGACTCTCCTGCAGGTGTGATGACTGGGAAGCCCAGGCTCTCCCCCTCGGCTGCTCCGTGCTCCGGGTGCATGCTGCATATGCTGCATTATGACACACTGCAGATGTGACCACGTGGGCTTGCTGAAGCGACTCCGCTGCCTCAGCTACACCGAGTGACTCAGATGTCAGGTGATGGCACACGCAACTCATGTAGATTTGCTTCGACAGCATTAGCACATGTTATAAGACATCTCAGCCCGCTAGGCTGTTGTTAGAATGCAGAGCAACGAAGGGTACAAGCTGAATTAGAAGCCAAACCTCTAACTCTCATGCTTTTTGCATTTAATTGCTATATGTTGTAATATATTTCTCTTTATTCACCCCCTGTACCGCAGCATTTACAGTACCACCTTGGGGGTTTTTTTTATGCCTTATTTGCACTTAATCTTGTTTAAAATCCTTTGAAACAAAACCCAATAATCCACCAGAACCAGAATATTCATTGAATTGCTGTCACAAGGCTAGAGAAAAACGCTTGACAACAGGGGATAAATTCCATTCAGCAGTAAGGAAGGAAATAAATTAGAGTCTCAAGCGCTGAATACTGACTCCTCAACTAGGCCCTGCACACCCGTAGCCGTGGGGACAATTCAAATCCCGATGCTAGTCTCTGCTGCATTGAGAACACAGTGCTTTCTCACCCCAGTTTTGTTCTGCTTGACCTCAAAGCGTACCTTCCCGATGACCAGGACGCGGAAAAGCAAGCTGAATCCTTCTTCCACTTCTGCTGGCCGACACCTCCCGTTCCTCCATTCCTCCTGTTGTCAGGATGCGGCTGTATTGTTCAGCCCATAGGTAGAGCTGTAGTGTCAGAGAGCTGAATTCTGCTTTCTCCAGTAATTTAATTCTTAACATTAAGTCAGTCATTTAGCACAGCCTGATTTTCTGAGGTTTTGGGTTTTTTTAAATATAAAGGACTAGTGTTTGTTCCCACTGATTGTGATCTAAGTTTCTGTATTTATTCAGCCACCTGTGATTACTCAAGGTAGAAAAAAACAAAATATCCACAAAAAAGCAGAACTGTATCATACCTGCAAGTTATTTATTACAAAAGTATATTCTTAAAGACCCTCCACATTTAAAGTCCATTCTCTGTGAACTCAATCATAAAAAAGAGACCACGGTGAAGTGAAAAACTGTCTAAAACAGTATTTCACAGGAACAGAGATTAATCATACATTTCTTTTACTTCACCATTAATCTTCCTCATACAGAGCACAACCCTACGATAGAACATATTCTCTATGCAGAACAGATGGATTAACAGGTTATTTGCATCAATCTAAAAGAAAGCCCTCCCACCCAACTCATGCTTAACTCCTGTAGCTAATGAGTTTGGGGGATTTTTCCCTCATTGTACTTAATTCATCGGGACACGGAAAGGACCCTTCAAGCGCAACTCTCTGATTCCTTCTCAGCTTAGAATGCAATACGAGGCTCCCACCAAAGAGGAAAAAAGGAAGGCAGACTGACCTGACTAGAGGAAGATTTCTCTTTTTTGTAACAGTGACAGCAATGTAGCTGAAAAGTGGTTGGCTTTAATTAATTGCCTTTGAAAATTTTAAGGTTCAACTTCTATATTACTTTTGCAATGTATCTCCAGAGGAAACATAAACAACTTACATATGGGTTATCTTACAAAACCTGCTAACAAAGGAAACTGCAATACAGTGTTAAACTGTACTACAAATCCCCACTCTTCAGTGTGGTAACCAGAAGGAATGTAACGTTTCATCTATCGAGGGGTCTAACCACGTTCAGCTGTGCAGCTCAGAAAGCGATATAGCCACCTCTGCAACAGTTAACACCGGTGGCAGTGACAACCGCCTCCAATTTCAGTCCCGTTTCCGTCATCTATACTTAGTCTTTCTTCTTCCTCTGATATTTTCCAGCAGCCCCTTCACATAATCCAAGAGAGATTCCCCCATTCTTTCTCCCTTCTGCAACTAGCACACCAACCTGACTTTTCTGACCTGGCTTTGTCCGAGGAGGCTCTTCCTGACCCACCAAATCTCTCTGCACGGAAGCTGCACCCTGACGGTCCAAAGGGGAAAACAGGCAAGGCTTACTAGAACTCACGCTTGTTCCTCAGCAACTTGAAATCAGTTCCTAAGCAGAAAAGATTTTTATTCAAGTAGTTTTCAGGAACAACTTGCAGTTAAGAGGCAAGACAAAACAAGAAAAACAATTCTGAAGGTGTTGTTCAGACACCTGTTCAACCAGGACACTACAGGATTACACACAACAGGTAGTCAAGATCAATCTGTTAAATTACTCATCGTAATAGCTTAATTGAAGTGACAAAAATGGTAACAACATTTTTATGTACTTTAATCAACTAAGAAGAATGTTTCATATTCTCTTCTAATGTTAAACCTCAGCTTTTTATACCGTATTAAATTTTACATTTACAAGGCTAGTGGTATCATCCTACATTTTACTAATAATTAGACTGGAACAACATAGTATTACAGGAGTAAAAACTCATGTGCACGAATATTCCATTGTTTAATAACCCAAAACTTCAGAAACAAGAAAAACCCAGAAAACACAGTATACTCCATGAAAAGAATTAAGACACTGTATTGGTCGCATGTTCAGAAAACCGTGGCTTGGAAACACACTAGTTTGCAGTTTATCTGCCTTCCATCTAAAATTAGATTTAGTGTATTTTAATAATCACACACACACACCCCCCCCCCAAACCAGCAGGTTCCTTACATTTCATTGATTTTAAAACTTCTAATGGCTGTTAGGGCTTCTTGGAGCTATTCCTTTTAGATGGTTCCCTAGATGGCATCCAACCTAAAGAAAATTCTGAAAAGATGCTAGTCTTTGAAACGCTGACAAGGTAAGGAAATAGTGAGCTTTGGAATCACCTTAGCTGCATTAGATGTATGTCATCACGGAAGTGCAATGGTGGCTGTACCTTGAGAGAGGTATGTTTAAAAAAAAAAAAAAAAGCACATAAAAAACCCCAGTGAAATTAAACTGGGCAGGACAAGTCTTCAGTAAATGATAAAGTTCAATTACTGCCTGATTTACTGAGGACTTCAGCACTTGAGCAAAGGGTAGGCAGAAAGTTGGAGAACTAAGATTACTTAAAATAATGTTCTTTTCCTGCAAACTAGTACATGGATATTTACCTCAATTGGGTAAGACGCTCAGGTAACTCGTTCAGTCACCTTAGCCTATGCTTATGCTTACTTCCTCCGATTCTGCTGGACTCATTTCTCACAAAAAATATCTATGTCAAAATATTTTACGAAACATTGATTTAATTCCTTCCCTCTTTATTCTTTGGCACGTAATTTGGGGGGCAGGGTGAAAGGGCAGGCGGGTGGGAAATGAAGGGAGAAGGAAGGTAGAGAAAAGTGGAAAGAGAGAAAACAACTATTTCAGTATGAACTTTCGCACAAAAAAATGGAATTACATTTGAAGGCATTGGTTTCAGTGCACAGGAGAGATGACATTTTAAAATAACTTTATTTTTGATCCTCTTTCAAAATTATGATTTAACATCGTCAGAAATGAAATAAGAAACTTAACCAGCATATTTAGTTTTAAAAGCATTTAATGACATAGCATATATTTAACAGATAGGGTAAAAGTCTAGAGGTATAGTTCGATACAACTGAAAGCCAGTTCCAGTACTACTCTTGACTACAGGCCCAGTCATTGAAAGTTCATTCCTATTAAATGTAATTTTTGATTGTGCAGTAAGATGGAAATTTTTCATTACAATAGTTACAGTGACAGAGAAATGCACACTATGTATCAAAGAGCAAGGTAATGTAGCAAAATTATAACACACAGTGCTGCAGCTGACAAGCAAGTAACCATTTGAGTAACATTACTTTTCCAGTAAATGCTTCAGTTCCACTTTTACACTTATCAATGATTTTAAAGGGTTTATTATACATCTAGTCTTATTATACTTTGTACTAGAATTATCTGAAACATACAATATAATGTATTTCAGCAAAAAAAAAAAAATTGAAATTACAGATTATTTAAAACTGTATCAGCCTGCTAATCCACCTTGTACACCAACATTCTCGTCTGTCGTACTCGATGCAGAAAAGCTTCAGGTTGTGTTAATAACCAATGCCAGGATATAAATGGTTTGTCCGTAAGTTAATGCATACCTGCACTCTGTTACAGCAAAGATAATACACTATCATTTTAATAAATGTTAGAATTGTAATGGGAGGCTCTACTAGTCAAGACTCAGCATAACAACCTTAAATGGAAGTGAACGTTTTTGAAAATTTGTACATTGGTTTTTGATGTGCACAGTAGATTCGAAAGCACCGCTGCCTTGCATACCAATAGCACTAGGAGTGGGTTGTTTTCCAAGACAGCCTCACAAAATTGAGGAACAGTTTAAATATTAAGATCTAATCTACATTAACTTCATTTAAAAAAAAAAACAAACAAAACAAACCCCCAAAACCTGGTCCTCCCCCTCCTACAGAAGCTGCCCAATGCACCTCATACATTTGTAACTTTAGATTCTTTTTTGTCGGCTTTTTTTTTTAAAACGCTCTATAAATAAAAAAATGTCAATCACATTGAGGAACATGAGGCACAGAGAGTAACGTATTGGTTCTGAGCTCGCATGCTGGAATTCCACTGGAACGGTCAGAGAAGTGCAGTGTGTGGAGATGGAGTTCACTTCTTTTTACCAAAAAGGCTGAATCTTTTCTCTTTGTCTTTCTCTTTGTCTTTCTCCCGCTTGCCAGGGCTGGACTCGCTGGTTATTGTGACGCTGGCAGGCAGGGTCTGGGCACGGCTGGAGGCTGGAGTGCTCTGGGTGGTCGGGGACACTTCGATTTTATCAGAAGAGATAGCTGATGTGATGGCCTGAATCCACGTGTTCATCTCCTCCTTCAAGAAGCCCCAAAGGCAGAAAGCTGTTACAATCCGTGTGTCACACGCCCTCTCTAATTCACTCAACATTGTGGAAGGGGAAAGGATAGAAGTGGGACACGAAAGGAAACGCGGTCCTAACTCATCATCTGGCACTCCTCTGGTTACGCACCTGCAGAAGACGTCTACTAGAAGCTGTACCTGAAAAGCCCAGCTGCCCTGGTGGTGCCCGCGGGAGCTTCTGAATCTACACATTACGCACACGTATGCGCAAGACTGCAGACCAGGAAATTAAAACGCACCCCTAAGCGCTTGGCAGCTATTTTTTTCCTGTTGTACGACACCACATCAGTGATAAACAATAAGAAAAACAAACTTACGTCGTCTTTGGCTTGGAAGAGGTATTCGTTGCCATCAGTCAATCTGTAAAGGAAACAACCATCACAAATTTAGCTTAGTAGTAGCCACACTGCTTCCACTCCTGCTTGTTTAGCTACAGTACATAATCAGACCGAGACATACGGGACTGCATGGGACAGCCGTAACATCTATCGGTGCACAAATACACCCCGACAACCCATGTTTTGGTATCCTGTACTGTCACGCAGAGGCAGCCACACACACTGCATGTTCTGGTCTCTAGACACGCTTATGATAGTGGACGTGTTCCAGTATGTCAGGACGCACGGCAGAGCTTGTGGTCTTCAGCAGCTGATGACTGCCGTTTCAGTTCTTGCTCTTTCAGGCACATCTTTTCTCTTTTGCAAAAGACAGTATGAAAGTTTACTCAATACTTTAAGAAGACAACAGTCACAGGCAACACCCAGAGTTTTCATGGCTTTTGTAGAAACCTAGCAAAATTCTGCAGCTGCTCTGCTGTCATAACTACTGTGGTGGTGACTCAAGATACTACACTGTGTGTTATTTATGAGTAGTGGCCTCTTCTCGCACTGAAAGCCAGAGCCTCCCTTCTGTTTTATTTCTGCGCTGATTTTACTCAGATGGTTTAACAGGGACACATTTAACAATGTATGTGAAGATATATATTAGTTAAAAAAAAAACTGAATAACATCAGATCAGGCATCTGAACAAGGAGGAGGCAGGGCCAGTGGGAGCTGTGTTGCAGGCTTCCTGATCTTTCCCCACAAGAAGAAAGCATTTTAAAATCTCTTTATGAAGTATTAAACAGCAAAATAACAGACAGACACTAGGAAGAATCTAATTATGCCTTGCTTTCTTCTTTAAAAAATTAAGAAAAATATTTCCAGTGTACTCTCCACAGATCACTACTAGACCTTTCTGTGAGAGATCTGCCTGCACGTGAGATCTGTAGAGACCTCAGCCTCTCAGATGTTCAACAACATACCCCTTCTCGGCTTGGAGAGACAGATTTGACATGACGAGCCAGTGAACTCTCTGGGGACTCTCCTAACGAGAGTGAGTAAAGAAAAGACGCTACATGCAATTACCCGAGAGCCCCAATGCAGGTGACAGGGTGCTGTGAAAAGGGAATTGATTTTTCTGCCTAACTTTGTATTTGGAACAGCGTATCCTTACATTATCAATTCAGAGATGTTTAAAATAGTATAAAGGATGAATCACATAGCTGCAGGCCTGTCTTCAAGAAAGGTAAATTTCCCTAAATATTTGCTACAAAGCAAATTTCCCTGGATATGGATTCTATCATCTTTAGAGGATTTCTGCATCAATAGAAAACTAAAAAAAAAAAAAAAAAAAAAAATTCTATCTTGGAATACATGAACTGGTCAGTTCATAAAGTGAGTCTCCTTTGACAGAATCACCTAGCAGCTGTGTAATAATAAAATATTTTTTCACTGTTGGCACTAAAAGATTGATCAGTAAAACACAAACACAATTTTGGAAGGAAAAGCCTTATTTTTTTTAACCTTGGAACAGCAAGTACTTCACATACTTCACAATGAAATGGTCTGTAACTACACGTTCTAGACCTGAAAATGTGATAGATGTCTTCAGTAGTCTCCTAAATCCACACTGAAAAAATTAAACAAGAGGCTTGATTTTGAAAAGAGCAGAACCACGAACATTCAGCTCTTTTCCATTAATTCCAGAGGGAGCAGCTGAAAAGCCCAGCATTTTTAAATGCAGGCTCCTAACCTTAGGCAGACACGTCTAGTCTTGTCCCAAATGTAAATAAAATGCACAGATTATTTTGATACTGTTTTGTGCTTGCTACCTTTGATAAATATACCATGTTTCAGTGTCAGGAAGAGCTTGTTCAGAGAAGTAGATACTGCAGTTAGTAACTACGATCAGTTCTTGGGCTGGATCCTCCCATGAATTCGCACAGTGGACATACCCACCACAACTTAAGCTAACGGCAAGATGCTTCAACAGGTTTACCTTAGCTTGAACACATGCTTTTTCTTTTTATAATCGACCGCTATTTCACAGACTGCTTCTTTCAAGCTGACAGGAATCTCATTGTGGTAGGGGATGCCAGAAGCAGCAGCTTTCGAATCCTTGTAGAAGCCCATCTCTTGGTTGTTTATGACACAGTACACATTATGCCATGACCTTCAAGACACAGAAAACAACAAAAGTATTTATAAATCTAATGCTCTTACTTGCGGAACTGGGGAAACCAAACACAATTATTTCTATAAGATAATGGAGAGTAGTTCTGAGAATGCGACTACAGCATACACTGTCCTGTAAACTGCAGACAGCAAATTCTCTCATAAAAGCATGGCTTCAAGACAAAACCACTGACTTTGAGCCAAATGGAATAGAGATTTCCAGAGCTCTCTTTGATAGCACGTAAGCATATCCTAACAGTGGGAGGATTGTTTGGCAGACTAGGCAGTTTGCATACTAGGGAGAGAAATGGATTGACCTTTTAATGACTACGCTTTGTTGTAGAAGGAATTCTCATTGTGCTGCAAATTAACGAACAGACTGCATGTGAAATCCTTGATTTTTACAAATACTCTTAGTGGCATCATCCACCTCATTCTCTAATACAGCTATAAAAATCAATGATTACTAGAAATAAGAGTCCCTAGATATTGGTATTGGTGGCTGTCACTGCCTCAAAATAGTTCTCCAGTGTGAACAACTCTAGCCGAACAAAAATCATGGTAGTACTGCACTCATTTGTGATCTGCACTCAGCTCTGCTCAGTAGTTCGGCTCCTACCAAATCCCTCAGATGTTGGTGTAGCTCACCACTTGCTAGTCAACATTTTCCTTGTCAGCCCAGTCATAAATCTGGTTTCAAGAGCTCTCTCAGGTCATGAAGGACCCCAGTCTGCTTTTCCAGTGCAGACAGAAATCTCACAAGTTTTGCCTGTTTGAGAACCGCAGGATCAGGTCCTTAGGAATGGAATCAACTAAGGCACACAAAATCATCTTCACCCGCTTTTCTCTTCTGAACAGATTACAGAGTAGGTGGAAAGTGCTAATGTGCAAACAGAAAATGTCAGAAGAATATGGACATTTCTATTCTCACACCTACGTGTTTTTCTTTTCTTGTAGTAACGTACAACTTGAGAGATCTGGAATCAAATGCCACTACTGCCACAAATTCATCATGTGAAGTGGGAAAGTCATGGTATCTTTATGCCTCAGTTTTCCACCTTCCAAATATGGCTAACACTGCATTTTCTACCGTGTGTCTTTAGGCTGCAACTTCATAAAATATACTGTTCAACCATCCATACGCAGTTCCTACAACAACAGGAACATAAGCCTGAAAGGTCTTTAGGAGCTGTGAGAAGACAACAACAGCAGGGACAACATTTACTGTCTTACATCCTGGCAAGTTCGGATGCAATTATCTGCATTACGCATCGAGTACTTTACCTGCTCGAGGCTTTCTTGCTGTGTGTCTCCCACTCATGTTTGCGATGTAAGAAGCCCTCCATCTGAGCTGAAGGAATCTCCTGTGTTTTGGCTGGTAGGGTAGCAGCAGTCTGAGCCTGAATGGCGGTCTTGGCTTTGCGGTCTGCCGTTGGAGAAGGAACAGGACTAGACTCTTTCGAACTTGTCCTCTGTTCTGCAGCTCCATTGACCATTTCGTTTGTTTCTGCAGTTTCTGCCACCTAGGAACAGTGGAAAAAACGTTCAGCTAGAAGCCTCACAACACTGAGGTATCTTGCAGTTAATCTGTTTCCCTGCACAATGTGGCTGTGTATAAACTTTGCCTGGAGAATGACCCAGGCCAATAAGATCTTTTTCACGCTCCATGGAGACACAGAAGGCCAAGGAAATTAGAAGGTATGAATGGATTAGTACCCATTTTATAGGTAGAGAGACGGGAAAATAAGAGCAGCTAAACATCAGTGTGAATTTTACTGTGCTTTGCTCTGCTGGTCAATTCATATTCTTTTATATATTGTTATTCCTAAAATGAGAGCATTCAATTCTGTTGCTAAGTACTCAAATGTTTGGAACAGTAACAATCACACTTTCTGCAAACCTAGAGGAACAGTAGAAGTTATACACATCAGCCACCTTAAATACATTTATGGCATTACTGAGGTATTAAAAGTCTATAAAAGATATTAACTACGAGTCAGCAGAAAAATATGTCAAAATTGCCCAGGAGCATTTACAAAAATTTGTGCAATTTATTTGTTTCTGTAAAAGCTCCTTTCCCGCTTTCCCCATTCCCCTAGTGACACAACAAAATCAAAACATGCAGAAATTAGAAAGATTACACCATGCATTTCATCTCCACCATCCCAGTTAGGATATTGGATCTTAAAGACAAGGGAAATGAGGTCATGTGTCAATTTATCAAGGTCTTTTTCAGACTTTCGTTATTAGGTGGATTGGATTTTTGTTAAAGGAACTGAAAACCACCACAGTCACACAACATCACACAGCTATTTACCCCCAAACAAAGACAGAACCAAGGCCTTGCCCATCACTTGCTTTGTTGATCGCGTTGCCTGTCGCACTGTGATCGAGATAGCCTAGAGAGCAGCCATGTTTCCAGCAGCTCTGACTGGTCAAGCTGTCGACGTCTTCAGGAGCCATTCATCCAAAAATCATTTAAATTGGAATCCTAATGGCTATAAGCTTTTGAAATGCAGCTTGGTCCCAGTTTTTTTTTTCTTGTACCATTACTTTGACATGTAGAGCCATCGGTAGCAGCTCAGGAGTTACACAACCAGTGTGTATTATTATTATTAGCAAGTTACTAAAGCTTAGTGCTGCTAATGCTCTAGTAGATTACAAACATTCTGGACTGGTTTTATGCAGACAAGCAGGTATTTGTGAATGGCACAATAATTAGACATTCCCACTTCTGCACATGGCCTGGACAATTCAAAAGCAGCCGAATTATTATGCAACAAACTAAATTTTGCCACCGTTTGCTAGAACTTCTTATACCTGCCAAGTACACGTTATCGTACCTCACACCTTCGTACCTCATATATTGACCCAGGAAGATCTAAGAACTTGCTACGAATATGGGAAGGATTGGTTAACTGCCTTTAAGCAATCTAAATCTCCAGAGTACAGACACTACACCACTGAAACAGGGAAAGGATCACAGCTCACATTCCGCTTCAGTCATATCTATTTTACTCTGTCCCTGAAGACGTGTGGCCTTACAGCCTAGTTTATAAGAGGAAACATCTACCCTGCACTGTTACCCAGCAGAAGTAAAAATCAACGGCACTGCTTCTTCACAATTAGGATAAATCTAAGTCATCAAACGTCACTATTTGTATCCAAATCTCAAAATATAACAAAAATGTTGCATTAAAGGGGGGAGAGGGTAAATAAACAGATGAGGCTGAAGATTATCCAAACTCTGCCAGCACAGCTACTGTAACACAGGTAGTAAAATAAACAACCACTGATTCACCAGTGAAAGCTCAATTAATCAGTCATCACCAGTGCTGATCACCAATGGCCAACAGATCGCATTCAAGAAAAAGGACAGCCCTTTGCAAATCTTTTCGACCAGTGACAGCTACTGAACTTCAAACTCTCTGCTTTTCAACTGGCTGGATCCCTGTCTGAGATACATGAAGCCTTTGTGACCAGCAATAAGGAATTACATAGACCACGGTAACTTATCTCAACAACTTACGTAAACTACCCAAAACTACCCGTTACCTAAACCGATGCCGAAAGTAGCATGTTTTCTGTAGCGATACCGGCAAGATGTGAAAATATTACCCATTTTGGGGCACCTATAACCACTAATCTGAAGTAAACCAGACCAGTTTCAAAACAGTAGCCACTGCACAGCTACTTAATGTGGTTTTATGGGAAATAACATGTAATTCAGTGCTGCAATCTGCAACCCTGTGGTTTTAAAAGATAACTGCCAACTTTAATCACACAATCAGACCTGTAACTTCTACTTAAAATTCTACTGATTGTAAAAGGGCTATGAAAAGCTTTTCTGATGCTCTTTCAGGTTTTATTTCCTTTTCATGTGTTATCTACAATTAACAGAAAACAAGCAAAATAAATCTGAATCATAAACAGCTATGCGAAGAATGTGTCATGAAAATAGAGAAAAAACAGGAGCTAAACAACCTTTAATGGAAACATGCATCGGGCATGCAGAGACAACGCAACGGAGGACAAACATTAATAGCAAACTGTACTGTTACAACCAAACAGTTATCACGTACATGAATACAGTTTTCTTAATCGTGACTGAGAGGTTAGTTGCAAGTGCTTTAGTGCTAAAGTGCTACTCTTGAGATATTTAAATCGGGACTGTAACATGCAACAAGACAGCTAGTGACAATGACTGGAGACATCCCTTTGATTTTCATAGTGCTTGAAGCAACATTATATTCTGTTCATCAACTTAAGTCTCTGCGCCACAGCTTAAATAATAGAGACGTATTCGCCTTTTTCAGATGCAAATAGATGACAGCCTATATATTGTTCTGGCCTAAGTACCATTTTAATGTTTTAAGCCAGTACGATAGGCTATAATAAATAGGTGAAATCTTACACCTCTAGTGCCTAAAGTGATGACATTAATCGATGACTTAATTCATTTTTCTTCATCATAAAAGTGTAATTTTTATATGTAAGTATATTTTTAATACAAGTTAAAAAAGTGTACCTATATAAATTATTTTTACATACTACTTTTTAGCCAGAATACATCTGAAGGCTTCCCAGATGGTGGAGTCTGAAGCTACAGCTATACTGCTCTGAGAACTGTCATACTCTTACAGGCACAGAGAGCCAACACTGGTGTAGGTAGTCACCAGATCATCTGCATAAATTTATATGGAATTTTTAAAAGCATTAAGAAGCTATATGTTTTTATCCTGACAAAAGAAAAAAAAACATGCATCATGAAGTGGAAAGACAAGTTACAGCAAAAGTACAATTACTGAAGCACATCCTTTCAATCATCTTTCTCACTTTACGAGCTCAGCCAATACAGAACAATCCAGCTGCACTGCTCAGCTAGTCGTCAGAAGTCTAAATTCAGATCAACAGCAGCATATTTCGCTCCTCAAATCAGAAATACAGCTGTGTACATCTGATGTATTGCAACACAAGATTCAGTGAACTGAGCTAAAAAGCTCTCATGAAAGACTGAAGTGCAGATGGCAAAGATTAACACGGAAAAGCACTATGTATCATAAAAAAAAAAAGCAGCAAACAGGTGATGTATAAGGCTGTGGTAACCAACAAGATGATGATGATCTGGGATGTGCTTGCAGGCCACCTTGCATTCCTTGCCACAACTATATATAATTTCATAAACATTAGAATGTACAACAGACAGCTCACTTCATCATTCAGTATTAAAGATGAACCAAAAGGCTTTATTTAAAGAAAGAAAAAGGTAGAACTGCTTAGTATCCTAGAGCATTGACAGAGTCTGTGTGCAGACTCAAACGTAACTGGGATGGGCTATTTGAAAGATAAACTTACGCTGAAAGGCATTTCCTCCCAGAGTCCTAGACTGGGACCTGCATTTCCTTTGCAGTACTGGTAAGAGCTCTAATATCCACTGATCTGAGCCTGCCAGGAGCCTTTCCTGCACTTAGTATCACCTCAGAGAGTGAGGTTTAAAAACATAAGAAAGAGAAGTGTCATTTTTCTCACCACTCAAAGCATTAACTGAAGCAAGCAGGCTTTACAGGAAGGTAATGGAGAGATAAGCCAGTTTTCAACTACTGTGTTGCTTTACCTATATATACATATTTACTGGTATTTTTATGGCTGCACATTAAGATTATTGGCATGCATCCTGACTCTACCGGGACACCCCCTATCAAGAGGAAATGAATAAGGCATGGACCATTCAACCTGCATCCATATAAAATAAAGAGCTGGGATCTTAGACCAACGTATTTTATTTAGTTTTTAAAGAAAAGCATCACAACCTCTCCATAAGGGTCTGCACCCTACTCTCATTCATACTACAGTCTCTCCAGTGTCAGTAAATGGAATTGTCGTAGTGTAAATTGGACAGGACCAAGGTAAAATGGGGCCCCAAAATAGCTATTCAGCAGGACCACAACTCTTCATGAGGACTAAATACCGAGATAAATCTAGATACTAGTTTTTAATGTTTTATTTCACGTTTATTTTTATCTGCGGTCAATGAGTCCATTCTGCATGGAATGTTATACAACTAACCTTAAGGCTTTTATTTGCCAATAGTTACACCTCTCCCCTCCCTCCCAGCCTTTACTCCCGAGCTCACTTGCATGTATTATCTTTGGCCTTGTAAATAACTCGCTTGCTAATGCAGCTGATTTAATAATGTTGCCGTGCTGAAACCTGTTAGTATAACTCGATGCGTCATACCTGTCAGATTCTAGTTCTCTTCTTCATTATGATGTAATCTCATTATATCTCAATTACTCATATAAAGGACGATTTAGCTGGAAAATCTTAATACTATTAGCGACATGAAAAACTCACAGTAAATAACATGAAATAAATGTGTCACCTTAAAGCAACTGAGTGTCAGCGGGGAGATTCAAATAAACAAGGATTAAAGTGAAGCAAATATATCTCTCCAAGGGGCTGCTAATTAAATAAAAGTCAACTGATGGGAAGGAAGAGAAAAGCAGCAGGGAAATCTGAAGCCAAAAGATTAAACCAGTACCAGTAAACCATACTAAAAAACGGTGTCTTTTGCTGCAAATGATTCTGTATGTCACAGTCCAGACCACGATCGGTCATTGGCTGTCCGTCTGCTAATAAAGTTTTTGTAGTTTTGGTAGGTTTGGGAGCGGTAACTAACCCGTGGAGATTCTGGTCTGATGCCAGTACCAGTAAACCATACTAAAAAACGGTGTCTTTTGCTGCAAATGATTCTGTATGTCACAGTCCAGACCACGATCGGTCATTGGCTGTCCGTCTGCTAATAAAGTTTTTGTAGTTTTGGTAGGTTTGGGAGCGGTAACTAACCCGTGGAGATTCCTGGTCTGATGGCAAACCATTTTGGGAAACCTGTTCTCCTTTTGTCCCATCCCTGTTGGGAGAGAGGAAAAAGAAAAGAAATTGTATTAAGTTCCTGAAAGTCACCCATCTTTTTCACCAAAATGAGATGTTCCTACTGAATATTGCACGCCTCAGAAATTCAAGCAAGTTCTTAAAATCCTCGGGCCCAACTGAATAAATCCAACGTTAAGTGAGATCAAAACAGGCTTTCCTGACTATTTCCACCCATCTAAATAAAACCTTACAAATAAGTCTACTCCTATCACAAAGTAATTTTAGAAATGTTAGTGTTCCATGGACATGGCTTGAAATCGATCCATAACTGAAGCTCATTAAAGAAGAAAGCCAAGATTGTTCAAAAATTTTAATTCGTGACACAGGGGGTTTAAAAACAGCACTTTTACTTTCGGGCCAGGTACATCTCAACAGCTGTAATGCTGCGTCATGATGAAAAATGGGAACATTCAACTTAGCAGTGAATTCACATGTTTGGGAAAGGTCCTGTCCCCATAAACTACATCCACCAAGTCTTCTAAAAACGGTCACATTACAAAACCGTGCAACCTCCAGACTCTCCCTTTACAATGCATCTTCAGCCTGAGAACTCTGTCTGAAGAAACAGCGTAAAGTACACAGTTCAGCTTCCCACACCCTGGGCTTACCATTGCTGCTGGGAGTCTGCATCCTCTGCAACCTTTGGGCTTGGCTCGGGAGTGGGCGGCTGTCTCTTCCTCTCCTCTTCCTCTTGTTGTCGACGTACTTCCAGCAGTTCCAACTGAGAATTGAAACATTTTTGTGCATTTAAAAGCGCTGCACATTTTTCAGGGGCACTTCTAGAAACTAGCTCTACATTCTTCTGAAACGTTACTGAAATTAAAGTTTATTGGAGTAAAATTTGAAGGCATCAGTCTTTAAAAGTATTAATCATGCAAAGTTTGTTGCACTGAATTTGTCAGTAAAGGCATACAGTGTCAGACCCTTTAACATCAAGTAGACTGCCTGGGCAGCAGCTTGCCACTGTCCATGTTTCTTTTCTAATTAATTTTATTAGAACAAAAACCAGACAAACAAGAAAGCAGCCCAGGCTATTAAAATACTGACAAATGACATCCTCTTGCCTGCTTACCATACATAGAAATAAAGTGTTCCACATCTCAATCCCTGAAATTAACCATCTAAATAAAACCAGCCTGATTTCTGAAGATGCTGAGAAACTCCAATTCATTTTGTCTGCAGCTGTAACACTCGGTGCGTATGAAAAATCAAGCCACTTCAATTTTAGGGTCTAAAGTAAAATTATTCTCCAAATATGATAACATGCTCTCCAAGCATTAATTACTGACATTGCAGCTGTGCTCAAAATGTGGGTTTTAGGGTTTTTTTTTTTGGTTATTATGTCTTTCTAGGGGACAATGCAGCCTTGCACTGGAGCAGTCAAAACACAACAAACATTTTTGTCGAACCCCCCTCCCCACCACTGTCTCCTCACACTGTCATCTTTAACTGAAAATAATTTCAAGGATTTGGATCTGGGTCTTCTTCACTCACAACCCCCCTTCCCTTTTAGCAGTACAACCTGTATGGCAGAGGGCTGGAGCAAACTGCTCAGCTCTTGAATTTGCTTCTGGGTCATTGCTCCTGGGCCTGAGGCAGCTCTTGTTGACTACTAAGGTCATTTATCACTTAAGCTTTCCTTGCAGGTTGTTGCGTTCAAATGAACCTGAGAAGGTTTTAGTACTGTTGGGAACGTGAAACTTAAGGCCCAGGGTGATTGGCCTAGGTTGATCAACAAACCGATCAACAAATGGAGATTAGGTTGGTGATGCTGGGAGTTATTCCAAACAATCAGACGGCACCAAAATGAAGGGGAATGGCCAAGAGAGGTTATTCTCGCCTATAGCACTCACCGTGGTCAGTCTTTCCAGTGCTGCAAATCTCTCATCCCAAGTAGCCGCAGATTTTTCAAATGCTTCATGCCGCTTAATTAGTTTTTCCACTTCATCAACACTTTGACCTATTTCACGACTGGATAGGTAGGGCTCCTGTCCCAGCAGCCAGGCCTCAGCCACACTTGCATCTCTTGAAAACTGGTGTACCTCCAAAACTGAGCAAAGAATGTACAGGTATCAGCGCCATTAATGTCAAAAAGAGCATCATGAAGTCATCAGGCATCTTCTGAATTTACTTAAAAATAGCTTGGGAAAAAAGTAAATGTATTTGGCTAAGTATTTTCCTTAATTAAGCTCACTGAAATTAATCATTTAAAAGACAGAAATTTGTCCTGTTGGTTTTGATTTGAGGAAAACTAAAAGTTAAGGCTCACCTTCACTTCTTCTACAGACTATTTCATTTTGCAATTTCAGAGTTTCCTTTTTGTTCTAATCTGCTGTAACCTACTAACTTCAGAGTAGAAAGTCTGTTATATGCTGGTTTTCTTCCTCAGACTGCCCTCTCTACCGAACAGCTAGACATAGGCTGTCGTTCCCTTCAGCAAGCAATATTTCTGTACTTCATGCTTGTCTATAGTGCTACAGTTCCAGGTTTCCTTCCTTCCTTCTGTCTTCACAGCTGAAAAGAAGCTCCCACAGCTTTTGTGAATGGGATCAAGCAATTTTCATGAATAATATGGTGCAAACACCCAAACTGAGGGACAATCGCCCATGCTACTGTATTTCTTAAAGCCTGCTGAGGCTCAGGAACAATGAAGAAAGTATACACAGCAGCCCAGAACCCCACAAAATGACTACACTGCACTATACGTTTGAGATCCTGGACAACTGTCTGCTGTGAAGGCTTCAGTCTGTATACGAGATATGGATCATCTTGCTAAGAGTATCAGAACTGGGTTGTTGCTGCTGGTGTAAAACTTGCAAAATGCTGCAATGTTTAAACAGTTTGTCAGTAAACTGCTCCTCAACATTCTAGCCTCTCAGATAACGCAGGCACGTTACATGCATAAGGTAGCAGGGCTTTACTTCTCCCTATTTTTTAGTAGTGCATCCTTTGTAGAAACACAGTTGGAATGTGACACCTGCAAAATACAGTAGATCTGTTTCACCCAGCTCCAAATTTGATCATATAGAGTAAGACCTTTGGTGCAGGTTTCTTGGTTTCAAATTCTCAGTTATTTTACAATCAACAGGTGTGAATCTTACAGTTATTACAGTACAAACACACTTTCAAGCACTGTTAATAAAAGAGTAAGGAGCTGCAGGTTTTTTCAATGCTCAGAAAGACACAGTGAAGAGGGAGTTAGATATGGCCCTGCCAGAAGAAATCCAAGGACCTCCTTACTCAGTCTCAGCCACTCCCATCTGTCTTCCCATTTATCAATCATTTCTTTTCTCTTTTCTGTCAGCTGCAGCAGCTTTTCCTTGATCTGGATTGAAGGAAGAGGAGAAGGCAGGACTGTTACATAAGCTCACCCCACCACACCGCGTAAGCCAGTAAAAGCAAAAGGCACTGGCATTTACGGACAGGATACATTGTGCTAGACTGTCAGAAAGTGACTTAAATGTGAACACAACAGCTGTTTTTCTCTTGGAAGCATAAATAAATATGACATTTGTATTAAAATATCACATTTGCATAAGCATACAGTATCTCTTAAAACTACAGCACCAAGATTATTTGATAAAAAGAGTATAACAGACAAACAAATCTGAATAGTGCAACCATGTATTGCACCTTCTGCCCTTTTTCTAGCAAATAATGCAGAATGTGCTGCCCACGACTGTTACAAAAAGCCTGCAGCTACCTGCACTAACACCACTGACGTGCCAGCGTAAGCCCCGTGTTATTCTCAGGGTGAATACTGGCTAGCAAAACCTCCCAGTTCCTCAGCAAATGCTTCTCCGAGCATACTCCACAGCACTTGTGTGTAATGCAGACACAGAAAATATCACCTCCCTGAGTGGGCAGTATCTTACATTTGGCTATCCTCTCTCCACTGAAGGGAGGCAGGAAGAAACACGGATTAAGCCTCTATCCTCTGGCCTAGACAAATCAGAAAATAAATCAAGGCCTTAAGCAGTTGGACACATTTTTCTCTTAATATTCCCTGGATTTACTCCCTATGAGACAAACTTTTTCCTGCTCCTTCCCCTAGCAGGCCTCTTCACAGCATTCCAGTTCCCCTGTACAAAATTCAGGCTGTCTCACGGTTGTGTCTGCTCTTGCTCAAAGTAGTCACCTTTCCAAACACAGCCATCCCAGAGAGTGCTCTCTGCAGAACCGAATGCAACAGCTTCTTTGCATTTCCTGGACTGAAAATGATACTTTAAATTTAGGTGCCATCTCTGCTACCCAACATCAATTCACAGAGTTAAATTACACACTAATTTCACAATAGCAAGTAAGTGGAACAGTCCCTGAAGTAATGCACGTCATTATAAATACGCAGCTTATTAATCTGTAGATTACACAATGCAAGTTTCTCCAGCTGAAACAAAATCTACAGGCCAGCTGCACTGCGGCTGTTACACGTTCAGTAAGCACAGTACCTCCTCTGATGCGTAGTGTTTTCTTGCCAAAAGAGATTTGCCGAGCTCAATGCAGGTAGTAAAGCTGTCATTTCGGGCATCGATTTCTGCTTTGATACCCTGGTGATTGTTCATTAGTAGTTCAACAGACGAAACATCCCTAAAATGATCGATCCATGGTTCAGAAACATGTATTCCAGATTTAACAGCTGTTACATTTTCAAACAAGTAAACTAACCCAGAACTGTACAATAAAAATAATTCCTAGATTGTCTTTGTAGTCCAGGAAGCAAGATTGCTAGCAGCCTTTCCTTAGGAATGGCACCAGTCTGGTCTGAATCAGAAATCAAATAAACAAACGTGTGGGACAATCTCTTTGAACACAACTTTACATTGCAATTACTTCAGTAGCCCCCAGCCCCTGCTGGGCAGCGATACACAAAAGCAAGCTGCTACACTACCATCAGATTTTGACAGCCTCTCTCTGAATTTCTGGCTCAGCGATACTGAGTCTTTTCCTTAACTGACCTGCAGCCTTATCTTCTGATTGAGAAGAGATACTTCACATTACCTTGGCTTTTCTTGGGCTTCTATCTGTCGGATAACGTCTTCCATCCAAAGCATGAGATCACGAACCATGCTGAAGAAACGGAATTTGTCTCCTGTATCCACCAGTCTAACCCTGCGGCCCTCACAGGCATCCAACAGCGCCTTCCATGCTTCTAGGACCTCGTTTTCCCTCTTCTGGATGTCATCAGCTTTGTCTCCAGCATAGGCAGCCTGAAGGCGTGCAGCATCCTCCTGCAGCTGTCTCACCTGGTATGTTTTTATAAGAGAGAAATGCATCAGTGTTTGGATACTTTTGAGTCACAAATACAGGGAAATTTTAGCTGCTAATTCATCGTTTGAATGGCTTTCTAAAGTCATTGCAAATATATTTGACCTGTCGACACTAAAAAGGTTTGTTCTGTTATTAAGTCAGTATATCCCTCTGAGAATATTTCTTGGAGAAGACTGTTGGGTCAAGGGGCCCCCAAAATAACAAAGATTTGCCACTGCCTAAACCTCCTGTAAAACTGGGTGCCAATACAAAGTGACTGTTAAATGTCAGGGCAAATGGGGACCATTTTCATAATGAAATTTTCAATGTCACTCAGAAACTCCTGTATTAAAACCGCTACTCTGACAGAGTATAAAAAACGTATTTTAACAACAGTTTTTTTTTTCAAAAACGTAGATCATGACTTCAAACAGAAGAAAATTTGGAAATTCAAAGATCTTTCTACTATTAGAAGTATCTTTTCCTTTCAAACACTGTCTTGGGACATCAAATGCTATTTCTTGACTGTTTCACATATTTTTGAGCCAGGAATGTTCTATTGTCTCTTTTCTAATTATTTTCTCTCTTTTTTTTTTTTTTTTTTTTTAGACGTTTGAACACCAAATTAAACAGTGTTCTAGCTACAGGCAGAGATCAGGCCGTTGTCATAATGATCCCTCTCGGTGCTCTAGCTGTTTCACCCGAAAACTGTCCTAAGCGCTTTCACCACAGCTCTGCGCTATGATTACACATTCCTTCACTTAGGCCTTGATTATAATTACCTTTTTGAGAGACTGGCATTGGTGTTTTGTGAATGTCTCCCATTTTATGTATAAAATCTACAGCTTCCAAAAGTAAAACACTTAGAAAATCAAATGGTTGTTATATCCCCTTTATTTTAGTGTAAACAACTATGTAAATTGCAACATAATCAAGAATTGGCAGGCAGCTTGGCCATAAAAGCTATCTTTTCTGACCTACTGGGATAAATGCAGTCAGTTGTAATTCCTCCATTCTTTAAGCAACTCGTTCTCTTCCGAAATTCTCATTTTGGCAGCTGAACATTGTTTTTTCGTTTAGAATCCCCTGTGTGCTGTATGAACGGCTGCTGCCTTCTATTTAACATACCTTGGCTTCAAAAGATTCGGAATTAGATCAAGTTTGGCTGCTTTTAAAAATCTTAGCCTGGACTATGTACTTTAAATCTCTTCAGACTGCTGTTAGGAAGCATCATAAAAAGCAGTAATTAAGGCAGAATGCCCAGATTCATAACCAAGTCAGAAAGCCTCTATGTAGGTCTACAGACCTCCTTTGCCTCTCAGAAAAGAAAAATTAAAAGTGCCTAGCAGAAGAGGGTTTGGCTGGGGCTTTTTGGCATTAAAAAAACAACAAAAAACTTCATAACCAAGTCAGAAAGCCTCTATGTAGGTCTACAGACCTCCTTTGCCTCTCAGAAAAGAAAAATTAAAAGTGCCTAGCAGAAGAGGGTTTGGCTGGGGCTTTTTGGCATTAAAAAAACAAAACAAAAAACAAAAAAAACCACCCAAAAAACAAAAAACAAAAACCCAAACCCCACCAAAAAACAACCAATCAGGCTTACACATGCCTTCATATTTGCCCCTGTCCTCCAAGTATCCTTTGGAATATCGATTCTTCCATGGGACAGGATAGTGGTGTCTTGCATTCACCAAGGTGAACATGGCATAAGGAGCAGGTAAATCTAAGGTGGCTTCCAGCACAATTAATATAACACCCAAGAACAATTTTAAGGACAGAAAAATCTGAAACCTGTATTTCAATTACCTCTGGTACATTAAAAATTCTTTACAGATTTAGTATCTGTTCAATGTCTTTCAGAAATTGACTGAAGAGACAATGAACCTTTTTTCCTTCAAAAGTAAGCTATTACCCAACCATATCAGCCACACAGGGTACTGCTGGTGCTGCTGCTTGAGGCAATCAGAGAAAGGTCCTCTGAGGAGCTAAAGTGTGCTACCCTCATGCCTGTCCATCCGCTCTCTATTCCTACGCACTGTCAGGAGACATCACAGCTTTCTGCTTTACTTTAAATCAATACAGAAGTTCTCTGCCTTTATGATTTCTTCTTCGACCAAGGACAGGAAATGGAATAATGTTCAACAATTACCTATGTATTCAGAAATCTGTGTACTTACGGATTTCTATTTTAGATAAACTAATTAACCTAATGCAATGACAGAGAAGCAGAAAGACAGATAAGAAAATGATGCAGGTGAAGTTATTCCCACAGAAATACACTTGGAAAGCAGCTGGCAGCACTCTGTCTCCCAGCCACGGAAGGGCCAAGAGCAGCAGCAGAACTCTGCAGCTCAGGTTCCTACACCCACAGACAGCACCGTTCGCCTGCTACACACCTGGGTGCCGAGTGCCTGGATATCATGCTCAAACGTTGTGTGCATTCTCTGTAGCGTTTCCACTGTGTTTTGGTCTCTACCAAGCTCTTCAGGCAGTTTCTTATGTTTGTCTTGAATACGTCCTAAGATCTCCTTGGCATCATGGTAAAATTTGTGCAGTTCATAAGAGGCTGCTAGAATTTGTGTTCTCGTGTCAATGAGCTCCAGGAGATCAGCCCAGGCCTCATTGAGTCCGTCCTTCCACTCTGCAATTGTCGCAGCATCTGAATGTCCAGAGTTGATGAGTTCGTCTGCCATGTGGTTAACAGTATCAACACGCTCCTGTCCAATGTTTCCAGTGTCTCGGGCAAATTCTCGGAATCGCTCCTGTAGCATCTGAAACGCAGAGAAACAGACTCATGCAGCGCTGTAATTACAAACCGATCTGAGCAAACCAAGCAAGCCAGCCACCCGTTTATATTAACCATCTACTGTGTGCAGCATCCAGAAAAGGAAGGTCAACCTGCAGCCACATCCAAAGAACTTACTGTTACATGTTCGTAATCCTGTCCCAGCTCGTGGGATCCTGCCACCACCTCCCTTTCAGCAATCCATTGCTCCAGGTCATCCACCTCACGGTTAAGCTGGAACAGCCTGTGTCTCTCATCCAGCTTGCCCCGTCTCTCTTCAGCTAGATCCTTCAGGCCTGCATACAGCTTATCCACTTTGGACTGGCGCATGCTGATACGCTCACTGAAAAAAACAGAGAGCATTGAGCCCTCATCGTCTCTCGCAAATAATAAAAGTAAATAGAAAAAAAAACTACAAGGAATAAAAATCACTCTTGGGCTATTTAATCCACAGAATGCATGTCTGCTGCACGCACAGATTTGACTCAGACACACTGGACCAATCCTCTGCTGGCACAGTTGACTGCACTAGCTGGAAAACTTCTCTGCCCTGTACATATAACCTCCCGGCTTTACAGAGTGAAGCTGGGAACCAAGCTCTCCATCTGTTTGACCACAGATCACACCAGAGTCTGCTCCCAAAATTACAGGCAGGATCTGAGCTGCTGAAGCAAGCAGCATTTCATTTTCATTTAAATTCTGTTTTGAAGTTCAGAAGTACTCATGGGTTTCTTACTCCCTAAAGCTCAGCATTTCCAAAAGTGATTAATATTTCTACTTGCCGTATCTTTTGCCTATATTTTGTCTGAGCCATACAGCCCTGTCAAATTGCCTTCCCTCTGCCTTGTAAAGTTGATTATGTTATTCCAGTACTTAGTCAGCTCAGCCAGGAAATCCACTCTCATCAGAAATTATCAGGACCACAAGAGAGTGCTTCTGAGTTAAAGTAACAATCTTCCACCAGAGGCAGAGAGTGTTTTTCCTAAGATAGTCCTATCTTCCTATCTGCTAAGGCAGAGCAGGTAAATACATCACCCTCATAGTCAAATCAGCCTTGCACTCAAAGCCAACGGAGAATTCTGTTTGCTTAGCTGCAGCTCTTACAGCAAAACAGTTCTTAAGCTTCCTGAATTCTCCCACAGGGAAAGCTATTTATGAAAGTTGAGATAAATTTACCAAAGCCAAGATGTTAATGTGCCCATGTTCAAAGCATCAGATTACAGTCTCTGATTCTACTGGAATCTCAAAGAGAGGAGGAAGATCTTGGGGAGCACTGCCCTAACAGACAGAAGGATAAATGACTGTGACCCTATGGGCTGGACATAAAAGTTGGTTGAAAGAGTGAATATGGACCCTTGTCTCTCAGGATAGCTATACCTCCGTAAGGTTCAGCAGTGCTGGCAGACCTGACACCGCTAGCCTGTATAAAGGATACAACAGACATTTATTGAAGGTGTCCAGTACTATCCAGAAATCGGCAGCTGTACATGCTGACCCTGTTCAGGATCCTGTTTCTGGCCAAATCAGGGTTGTCCAACATGCATCTTGAACTGAGTGAGGCCGAACTCCTCTTCCTCTGTACACTCTTCTGAGCTACTTACTCTTTACTGTAGTCTTTGTGTGTCAGAATGACCCAATGAAGTGACTGAACTACTAAAAGAACGCATAATCCAATTAAAAATGGCAGTTAATACCTTTCTGGGTGATTATCTGCCACCAAAGTTCTGCTGGTCTTTGAAAGCTGGTGCACAGTTTCAGCATAGTCTTCTACGGCTTGTTCCAAAATCTGGTGTTTCTTCAGCATGGACACCGCACTCTGTTCATCCTGTAACGGTGACAGAAAATGACAGTCAAGTCCCCCACTCCGGACAAAGACACCACGCAGCAAGTTCAACTTGGCGTGCGAGCAAAAAGCAGTAGCCAGAAAGATTTATAAAGAACTGCTCCTAAGTACAGCTTGAAGACAAGTTGTTCTGACAACAGTGTATTAATAGTTGAGTTCACAGCAAATGGTACCCAGAGAAAGCAAAACAACAAGTGAAAGAGTGAATGCAACAACCTCTCTGGGATGCAGAACAAAATTACATCAGCTGTGCACTAAGCATGTTGAATTTCCCCTTCTATGAAGCTCTTTGTGTGTTTGCACAACACTAGTGATTGTGCAGGGCTCAGAAAAATGAAACAGTTTTAGACATGTCACTTGTCAGGCTTTTCAACGACAGCCTGGGCCAAAGAAAAGAAATCCTACGGAGCCCATGCCAAAGGATTCTCCACACCAAGGTGCCTGAAGAAATTCTGATCAAAACTTTCTATGCATTGTTATGCTTAAGAAAAACAACCCCCAACTCTCAGTGTTAACTGGTATCGTCAATAAGCCTTTTCATTAGAATATTTTTCGTGATATACTATTCACATTAATATTCCTTTTTAATTGCATTGCTTAGATATAAAAAAGAAAACAAATCCTTTTTAACTGAAGACTGAACACCCATGCAATGTGTTATACTGATACAAAGCTGAGTTTCATTTTGTCAGGGCAACGAATGCAGTATATTAATGTAAATAACAAATAAGATACAGCACTTTAACACCTCCTTGAAAAATAGAAGTTCACCTACTCTTTGGTATGGTCTGATGCTATTGTGGTTTCACTTCACTGGGAGTAAAAGCTGATGACTAATGGTATCAATTGAGTGACCTTCAGGCCTGTTTCACAGACAGGTGCATCGTGCTGTTCCCTGTGATTCAAAACTACCAGAAAACTTGACCTAACTGGACTGTATTGGCAACTCCGACCTTACAGCAAAGGAAGGTACACAGTTGCCATCCACAGTCTGACGATGCTTCACTGACTCAGTACAGCAAGGCCTATCCTCCACACTATCAGAGATGTCAGACAGAAGAGATGATCACTTGAGGTTTCACAAGGGAATTAAATTTGTTTATGTTACCATTATATTAGCGACATATTCAATTATGTCACCTGCCCCCCTCTAGCTAAGCAATTAAAACCAAACTAGTGTTGCTGTGGAGCTGCTTCACCTTGGCTTTCTCTTCTGACATCATGTAGAGCTCCTGCTCACTCATCCAGGCCTCAGCCTCGGCAGCATCAAAATAATACTGCTGTGCTCTGTGAGACTCCTCTAGGCGCTTGTGGCGTTTCTCTGTCTCCTCGATGAGGAGGTTCCACAGCTGCTGCAAGTCTGCAAGTCTCTGCTGAATTGCTTCAGCATTAGGGCTACTCTCCGTGATAATGTTTTGACTCCTCTCAAAAATGTCATCGATACGAGGCTGATGTCCCTGGATTTCTTTCTGAAGGGTCTACATGGGAGAAAAGCAGACTGATGAGACACTGCACCAAACAAAAAAGAAATGCCAGTCAGGGGTCTTAACTCTAGAGGGGCAGTAAAACACATGCCATCAGCTCGTGGACAAACCGGGGCTGTGCCCTCCCTGAACATGCCACCACCCGGTGGTCACACCACCCCCCATAGCACATCACCACTGAAGCACCCATCATTTCACCGCAAGCCTTTCCTTCCTGAATTAGTCAGCACTATGGAGAAATAACAGGTATGGAGCTCTAACAGCACCTACTTACCTGATTTTTCTTTATTAGTAGCTGCACAGTCTGGAGGTTGTGTCCATGATCAGTAGATGTAGCTATAGGCATCCTCTCTCCGACCCACAACTGAAAGTAAGAGAAGAAAAGCACACATGATTTCAAGCAATCCCAGATACAGTTAGGGCAGCAGAGAGAGGCTGGTGCACACAAGATGCAAAAAGCAGTGTTACTCAAACATGCTATTGAGAGACATGATCGAAAGGTTTCTTCCTGTGATAGCTCTGCAATAGGTGTGACATTTTCCTATTGTCTGGGGAATAGGATTTCTGTTATACTCACAATTTCATCTTCCACATCCCGGTTGAACTGGTGGATCTCTTTGGAGGCCAGCAGGTTTGCCTTTCTTTCATTCAAAGGTTCCAACAACTCCAAAAATTTCTTTTCTACAGTAAGGCGTTTGCCATCTACTTCATCTGTACTCTTCCCTTCTTGACTTAAAGCCCTTGCCTGGCTTTGCAGCTCCTCTATCTCCTTCTTACGAACATCCATTTGATTCTCTAGCATCTAAACAGAAACATGGCAAAAAGGTCCTGAAAACCAGGGTAAAAGCAGTTGATACTAGTATTGACTAGGGTACGTCAATAGCTTCATAAGAAGGAAGAACAGATGCTGGTCAGTAAGGATTTACCACATTAATAATTATTGTAGCATTCATATTGCAAAGAACAAGGCTTAAATACATTTTCACAACTGTGGCCACCTGCTGATATCCCTCAGTTATGCCTGCTTGAGCAAACGGTGAATTTGGCCAATGACACAGCTGAATCTCTTCTGTCAGTCGTTCACAAGTTACCCTGAACAACTTCGGAGCACAGCTAATTGCACACAAGAGCATCATTGCTCCCTGCTGTCCTTGCTACTCCTTGCTGCCTTTACAGCAGGGAATCAGGGACCGACCAGCTTCAGACAAGTTTGAATGACAGGCAGGCAGCCATGTACAGAGAAGGAACGACCGATGACTGGAGGACTACAGCGGGAGACAGGATAGAGATATTAATGTGGGGAAGGAAGGCAGTATAAGGTAGAGATTGTATCAAGAAATTTATGGCTGATTTGTTTCTGGGTGCATTTCTGGTTCTTCTTAAAGATACATGAAACAACAGGGAGAAAGAAAAGCAAATAAATTCTTTTCTAAACTGAAAGGATCCCCCGTCTGTTCCTTTGAGTGCAGATATCTGCTGTCTGCCCACTCTGCAACCTGCGCTCCGTTTACCTGCTGCTTCTTCAACAGGATGTTGACACTGGTGAGATCTTTTCCGTAGTCGTCCGACTGAATTTGACTCTCCAAACCATTCAGCCACTTATCCAAATCAGCACAGCTCTGGGTAAAAAGCTCCGCCTTGTTTGCATCAAAGAGACGCTGAGCCTTGGTCTGGGTAGTGGATTCAAGCTCTTCCCACATTTGATGGAGACCTGTCAGCTTTTCTTTCACTACAGCTTCAGTCTCCGGTTTCTCTGCAATGAGCTGCATTCCCTCCTGCAAAGCAAAGAGCAACAAAATGGTACCTCCTCAGGAGCACTCACAGACCCTTAGTTAAATTATTCTGATTAGTAAGCACTCAGGATTCCTCATCTGCTGGCAGCATCAACCACTCATTTTCTATCTCCAATTATCCAGTGACTTCTTCCAGAACATCAGCTCCCAGGTCCGTCTGTTGCCAGGAAGAGGGTTTCTTGGCAATGGGAAGGTCAAGCAATGCCTCCTTTCTCTTCCCCACTACACACGTTCCTTTGTGAGAGCTCCTGGGGACACTGCTCAGACGGGAGTGGAGCAGGCTGCCCCACGCTGCCTGTGTGACAGCGGAGGAGGGAGCTGCAGCTGAACAAGCTGTGTGTCCAGCTTCTGTGGACCATTTCACTGGGAGAGCGATGAAGACCCAGCGTAATGTGGGGCGAGGGAGCTTATGGCACCAAAACGGAGCTGTGCAACTGAAGAGGGTTATGTCGATGGGCTACTGCAATTACCATGGGTCTAAGCAAATATCAGAGAGGAACAATCTTCCTTGCGAAGCAGGAACCCTGTACCTAGCACCAGCAGAGCACTTGGACTTAAGAGATCTTTTTGCCTTTACAAAGATTGTATTAGTTTTGGAAATATTTTCTTTACTTCTAATTACACTTCTACCTCTGTACCTGGGTGGTGCTGACAAGGGACAAAACCTTTTCAGATGTGAACACTACTCACTACCCAGCACATTTAATAGCTGTGACCACTGGTAACATTAATACAGTGATTGTCAACTGTGGCTTTGCCGCAATCTGATTTTTCAGAGGCAAAGGGTGAGGATGTATTAGCATCACTAAAAAAGTACTTCCAGTACTAAGAGAAGCCTTCTAATTACACCAGTAAAGGATGTTGCTATTTGCAGATCACAGAAAAGCCTCTAATGGGATACAGAGTGCCAAAGTGGGAGAGGAAACGAGCAATTAAGCTAACTTACACTGAACAGAAAACCACTGTCAGAGCTAAAGACGAGACTTCCTTAGTGCTCCAGAGCTGCACATGAGAAATGGGGGGGAAAAAAGTACAGCTCATCACAGCACATTAAAGCCTTCAAAGTAACGATACAGAGCTGTAAATCTTAATTAATCACAAAACTGGCTGTACTTTACCTCATACACTAATTTTGCATGGGAAAAGGCAGCCTGATTATAGTCCTGAGTGAATGAAAACCAGCATGGCAGCATGGGAGGCTAAATTCAGTTCGTCGCCTACATTCAGTTATTTCCCAGGAAGTACTTCCACTTTATTAGCTCAAATCACAACATTTGCCCCTTTTACCCTTTGGATATGAGAACCAGGTTATGCCTTCCTCTTAACAGATAAGAAAGACTAGACAAAATTAAATTGGCAACTTAGCCAATGACCATTCTTTGAGAATGTCTTGGATAAAAACCACAACATCAATGAGGAGTAAAATGGGTTAGATGGTGATAAAATGCGATAGATACTTATTCTACACGAATGAAATCTCCTTTTGCCTTAGCTGGTGAGATGATTCAAGAATGAATTCTGCAGAGGAACAGATCCCATCTCTGTGCATAACCATCTTTGACAAAGATGAGGGCATTTTTCAGATGTTCTTTAGTTACCTTTTCAATCTTCTCCAGCCATTCTTTGTTGGATGCAAGTTCTGCCATAAATGCCTGATGCTTCAGCCATTTGCTATGCAGGTTCCTTGCCTCGTCATAGGACATATCCTGGGCTGTAAGCATCTTTTCATTGATCCAGAGTGAGAGCTGAAAAGGAAAATACACGTGTTTGTGAAAACATCTGTAGCGTGAAATAATGCCAAGTATCAAAATGCCGCCAGATCGAGGATAAAGAGATGCCTCTACAGAAGAGTTGCATGAGATTCAGAGACTGCTTTTACTTAGGGTTCAGTCAACGATCCACCTCTTTAACAGTTAAATTTAAACATCCATCTCCAAGATATATATAAACCATGACTCAAGCAGAAAGGAATCAACTCCATGATGAGCAAAATCAAGCACACAGGTCTCACCCAGTTCAACAGCAAGAGAAACAGGGACATGTGTCCTACTTATTGGCCGCAGTGTATTTTCGTACTGCTTTTCCCTTGCAACATTACTCAAGGTGCTACTCAGGACCGGGACTTGAATGTCACCACCACACCCCTGGGGAGCCTTACTGACTTCCTGAGGACACTGCAGAAATATACGCTAATGAAGAGGCATGCAAAAGGCAGTCTCCAGGATTAAAGAGAGCCCCAAGATAAATTTTTCAGGGAAACACTGAAAATGAGAACTTCTGTATTTCTACTTGTATCTAAAGTCTTCAGAGATGGTTTTGTACCATTAATTCACACCACATTTGTACCTTTTCCCCATAGTCTTTTCTCTATATAGGTTTACATAAATAAATTTGTTTATTTGTCCAATCTCCAGTAGGGTTTTGGTACTCGAGACTTTCCTTTTTCCATAACATAAAATCCAAGACTGATCTCATTCCGGTTTTCTGCAAATACAAAGGCACTGAGAACAATTTCCAGATCAACACTGGAGAAAATCCAGTACTTTAAAAGATAAGCTTATTTGTCAAGGGCACATAGAATGTGAAAATGATCATAGCAGCCAACACCAAATTTCCTCCTAGGGTGAGTCTGACTGCTTTATCTATCCCTTAGGTGTGGATAAAAACAGATTCACAGAAATTTTTATAGAATTTGAAGAAGATTCATTTTCTGCATATTTAGAGTCGCCTACCCAAGCAGAAAATGTCAAAACAAATCTAAGCTTTGTTTCTAGAATGCCACTTCAGCAATGCACGCTGTCCTGCCGAGGAAGCACCCTGACAAGAAGAGTAACAGAGCACAGGCGAGACTCGCCAATTCTCCGCTATGTACTCAGGATACAGGGCAACAAATTCATTTAGCATTCACAAGCCTTTTTTAAATTGTCCCTTAAAGGCACTGTTAAGCTCCACAAAAAGGGAAAACTTATCAAAGCAATCAAAGAAACTCCTCATCTGATCTTGCTATCAAGTCTAAAGAGAAAAATGCTCATGTTAACGAAGACCTCTTTAGGCAGTGAAGTTTACAGTTATAACAGGCTACTGTGCTACTCTAACAATCAAAGGCTACATTAAGGATTACTATATAACCCAAAATTAGTGGTTTTACTACTGTCTTTCTGGGTAGGAGACAGCTGCTATACTCGGCAAATCGCACTGCTTGTCTTTCATTGTTTGCTTTTACTCAGCCACAGCATTAAGTCCTCTGAGGATTTAAAAGTGCTTCCCAAGGAAAGGTAGTATCGTTCATATCAACAGATGGGGTGACCCAAGACACAGACAACACGTGGTACACAGCCAGTGGCTGTGAGGATAAAACCCTCATTTCTGACTCTCACAATGTTGTTATGTTCCTTCTGATAACACAGAAGTGCAAATAAAGCATTTAAGGGGTGACTATTAAAATCTGGTTTTTGCAACTGCTATAGTCACTGGAAGCCAGTATCTTCAGTGCAAAAGCAGATTTAAAAAATAATACAACAATTCCCTAAAACAGTGCCTCAGGTTGACGCTTGGAGTATTTATTTCTCCAGAAAACCGTAAGTCAGTTGTTAACGCCAGCAGAGCTAGCTATTAGGCTGCCTCCCATCCTTTGCACCTATATCACAAAATTTTGTTTCTGCTCTCAGCTCCCAGAAGACTGTAACACTCCACAATGAAAACCAGGCATGAACTGAGAGAAATGCAGAGACAAAACCCTTGTAAATCTGGCAGAGCAACAAGGGAAGGTGAAAGAGCACCGACTGCTGCTACACTTCCCACACATTGCAAATACCCAAGTTGACACAGCCTATCTTACGGCGCAAGGCTCACAGACATCTGCGCTGCATGACAAAACCTGCCGGCACACTCTGTGAACAGGCAGAAAACTTCTGACGTGCGGAGTCTCGCCAAACGCTTTTACTCTGGCGTCCCTAGAGAAATTAGCCCAGACAGTGCTGGGACTTCTAAGCTCTTACAGGGAAGATCAGCTTTAATCTCTTCGAAGGTGAGCTGTGAAAGAGCAGCAAGTCAAAGAAAACTAAATGGCAAAACTTATCACATCTCCTCTTCTCAGGATTTTCTGCTGTCACTTTTTACTTCATTCACTCAGCAAATTTATCTAACACATTCATATTTATGAATGTGAGAAACAGACAAAAAAAGCAACACCCCAGGATTAATCTGTGACAGTGTATCTGACTACTAAAAACAAGAAAATCTGCTGCGTTTTCCCTCATCTGTGACCCGGAGGAAGGGTTTATCATCGGTGAGCTGTTGTTACAAGCATTATCCTGCCACCTCCTTGAGCGCCACTGACCCTGCTCACTGCCTCGCCTGCGAGTCAGAGGCAGGAAGGAGCGAGGGGCAGGAGGCCACATTTACAACAATGCTTCAGAACGGAGTGACCGATGAGGAAAGTGGCTGCCCCGGGAACGGAGCACACTGCAGAAAACACTCTTCCTTTCCTCAAGTTACAGACGGATGGGAAACCGTCCCTAAGGCGGTGGGCAGGAAGGCCAAAGGATCATTGCCAGGTGAAACGGAGACTGGTTCAATCTGTTTTCTAACAATTCTCAGCTTCACGGTCAGCGCTAACGAAAAAGCAAAGGGCGAGGTATTCCCTTGGCTCCCTTCCACCCCTCAGGACAGTGGTGCTCCATCACACAATCCCTCCAGCCCAACGTAGGTATCAGTACGCACTTTGTAATCATGCTAATGCAAATTCTAAATCTCATTATGGCTGTCTTCTCAGAAAACAACCATTCAATTATTGTCAAGGCTAATGTCCTCTCAAAAAGGATTGCAGAAATTTGTAACATTTGGGTATTGTAAGTTCTGTCTTCGAACCGTACAGTCAAGACATCCATGCTTTAGCGGCTGGAGAGAAACAATCGAGAGGAAAGGCATTCAGGCGGCCAGACGCTAGAGCTTTTGTTCTCCTTTTTCTTTCAGTGATACAGGGGAAAAAACAGATCCTAGGGAACACAACCACATTGACACAGAGGCTAGAAGAGCTCCAAGAGCCAGGGGGATTTTTGTACCAGAGATTTACAGAGGAAGGAAGAAGCTGCTGCTAATAACAGCAGAATTTTTGCTAGCCTGTCATGTTTTTACTACCAAGGAAGGAGCAATTTAAGCCAAGTTCATGGTTAGCTTACGCAATGCAGGAAAATAGACTGCATCTAGGCAACCAAGCAGTAAACATCATTTGCCCAGATTATGATCATCATTTTGTTTGTTTCTTGTACGAAATCTCAGCTGTGGGCAATTCCATTCAGACACACTGCAGTGACTTCCAGTCTCTTGTAGCTGGATAAGATGTGCAGCTAATATACTGACTCTTGAATTTAAAAGCACAGCTTTGTCATAGTCAGCTCTCTTTGCAGGCTTCAGATAAGGATAGTTAGTTTTTAATGCACATCACAGGCAAGGCGCTTAGTATCTGTCAGCGCTGCACGAAATAACCTGAAAATTACTCGATTAATTCCTCATGCTAGGAACAAGATTCTTCCTAACTTTAAAATGTTGCCTTCAATGTAAACAATGCATGTAAGTCACTAGAAAATCTGGAAAGGATTTCTTTTTTTAAATGTTATAGTACTTAACAGTTTTAAACACATGCAAAGTATCTGATAAATAACACATTAAAAATGATCCAGTTTAATCCTGCTCCCCTCTTATTCCTAACCTCCTGTTCTTCTAATATTTTGTAGAAATCACTTGAAATCTCCTGCACCAGGCCACATACACATATAGAGCTATAGACAAAATTCTTAATGAGTTCAGTGCTAATCCCACCAGATTCCACATGATTAATTCACACCACAGCAGAAAATCTTCACTGCTTTTGGCAATTTTCCCTGTCTTTAGCTTAGATGACAAAAGGAAATTCAGTTAATGAGAAAAAAAAACAAACAGATGAATTTTTGCAGGGTTTTGGGCAGGGGGTTTTTTGAATTGTTTACTCCACACTAAATACTACTGGATGACTTGACTGCAAAATGCTGAGTATTCCAGTCCTCATAAAATATGGGGTAAGAATGCTCTTCTGCAGGATGCATCTTTTAGCGATAGAAGTGAAAGGACGTAATTTACCTCTTGACAATCTTGAAGAAACTTCTGAAGATCCCTGTTATCTTTCAGTCTCATCAGAAGTTCACTGGCTGCTTCACGGTTCTTCCTATGTCTAGTCAAAAAAATAAGAGCAGAGAAAAAAATCCTTGAAATAGGCATTTCATGCAAAACTGCCATTTGTTCGTTTCTGTAGACCCTCTGGGATACACATATTCAATAAGTATGTGGTGTGTGTCTTTCGCTGCCTTTCAAACGAGGGACATTTTTGAAGTTCAGATATGCATGTGTTATTCATGCTTACTTAAGTTCAGCATCTACATGTTTTTGTGACCAGTTAAATACACAGGGAAAATTTTGAAGTCAGCAGGGTTTCACAAGTGTTACGTACAGAATTTGTCCCACTAATTCGAAGACCACAGGAAAGTTCAGACTGTTTGCAAAAACCATAAGAAAACTATCTGCAAAATTGCAGCAAGAAGATTGCATGTTATATGGCTCTTGCAAAGTGCGTACTTGCTGTAATGCTCTTTATAATATACCTTCGCTATAGCTCAGCATCTCCTTCTCCTGAGCAAAGCTGTGGTTTATATAACCTTCCAAATGCTGTATTTAACAAACAATGCATGCAACACACCTGTGTGTTTCTGCAAACAGAAGCTTTATGCACATTGGAACATATTTTTCAGAGCCTTTAAGAGTAGACAGAAGAAAAGAAAAGGTTAGTCTAGAAGCCCTATTTTTAATTCATAGCTGTTTGCCCCTTGAAGGATGAATCATGCTGGCAGTCCCAAAGGTCTTGGTGGGTTCTCTGAATAGACATGGTGCCTGCAGAGCTGATACCCAAGGTATCTCTGAACATGTCTTTAACTAATGCTTACTTTGGAGTAGTTATCCCTGTCCTTCAGTACCTTCATTATTTATGAGTCGATTCAGATGGAGGAGGCAGAGTAAAGAAGATAATTTTTATTTACTGCTCATTGTGTTAGATTTGTTCGTATTTCACTGTACAGGGTCTTAAAGTGAAATATTGCTGCCCTTTGTAATAACCTAAGATAAATAGGGATAGAGAGTTGGAAATTATTTTAAAGGGTGGCAGTTTATAAGATTATCTCAGCACATACTGGCAAGAGCTAAATAAATCCATGTTAGTGGAAATCTCCAGAGACTCATGATATTCCAGAAGACTATAAATTACATGTTGATGACAACAACTGGATTAAGATACCACTTTCCCTGATCTACAATAAGTTACCAGAGCAAGCTCTCTGGCATGGATTTAGTGACTTCAGAAACACAAAGAATACGTTTTACATAGAAGCGAAAGGTCTGTAGGCAGAGGAATAGGAGAAAACCCTTTACAAGACTACAAATTGCTTCTCTTTTGTCTCAACAGCTTCCTCTGAATAACCAGGCAAGCAGCATCTATATAACTGTAGGTCAAGAAAATTGATTTACAGATCAGATGGCAAGGAAGACATATGTAACCATCAAAGCAAGAGGCTGGAGTCCAAGTCCAGGAAATCTTGAAGTTTTGACAGGTGTTATCTGAGAGAGCACAAAGGAGAGGACACATAAATTGTGCTTAGGAAAAATCCCTGTAACATAGCTAACATCATTGGGTTCAATTCCACTCTTTGACTGGTTTTTATATGCCTGGGCAAATACAGTGCATTACTCAGGTTGCTAAAATGAAGCAAGGAATTGCTTGGGTGATTTTATCATGATGATTTCATAGCTTTAAGGCTAGATTACATTATAGATTTATGTATTCTGGAGAGGACGCTGAAAGTTGTGAAATTAAAAGGAGAATTTTCATGACGCTTATTTGAATAGAGTTAAGAGTAAGTAGAGAAGTTCTTATGTTGAGAAAACTTGAGTTTAAAAAACTAACAAAAATATCTGCCAGAGTGTGTTGGAAATACTAACTTAAAGAACTTTGAAGGGCAACCATGCAGGGACATCAAACAGATGATAACATAGCTTTTTTTTTTTTGTCCTCAGCATAACAAATATGATCTTTGGTGCTTAGAGCTATTTAACTGTAAAAAGTTGTTTGGTTCTCCAAGATGACCTGGAGTGAGACTGAAAGATGAGTATTCTCTGAAGAAGAACAGGGCTGAACTGTAACAAGGTTTAAACTGGATACTTGAAGATGTGGTAATTGTATTTTGAGGACAGACACTGCTGCAACAGGCAGGAATTCCTGTATTTTCATCACAGAATTGACATTATTTTTTATGGGAATAAAGGGCCTTAAGAAGTCATTTAGTCTGTTCTCCTGCCCCAGACTGGCTATATCTAAACATTATTAATTCCTTGTTCATGTTTCCCTAAATTCTTTAAAAGCTCCAATGACAGAGATTTTAGAATTTTTCTACTAGAAAGCTTCTCCTACCCTCTACTACCAGTACGTCAGAAGGGCTTTAGGTAGAATAAACAGGCAGACAGACTGGAGAACAGAACCCTTCGTAATACAAATTTTTATCCAGATACTAGAAGAGTGTGGTGTTAAGGAGGCTGCGTGGTCACCCTGCTTCCCTGGTCATGCACGCAGAGGACCCAGCTGAGCCAGCCAGGCATGTCAGGGTGGTGGACAGGCTGGACTGCAGCGCTGCTGAAGGCTACAAGCACTCGGCCATCACTGGAGGGTGGAGAAAAGCGCAAAGCTTACTGTTCAACTGTTGATTGCAGTCATAACTATTAAAATCCTGCTCTTCTGAGACGCGCACAGCAGAGAAGGGACAGAAACTCAGACCCTGTCACACTTCAGGTTGCCAATGACTGCTTCTCACTAATTTGCTAAAATAGTTTGTCGAAGAAGATCCCACACTTGCACAAAAGAGTTTGCTCTGCAGACTCTTATGATTTAGAATGACTTTGAATTCATCTGCCTGTTCACATATATATGATATGATAAATATGATAAATAATCACATATATGACTTACACCATAGCTGTGTCTAGGGCTGCATTAAAAGGGGGCTTCCCTATGCATACAACTGAAGAGGCAACCTCAGATTCAAGTGTCCAAGCTAAGCCAGACCTACACGGTAACTGAGGAGAGATAGGGAATGTACCATAGTCAGTTAAAACACGGGGGCATCTTCCTTCTGTGGCAACATTATGAAGAATCTAAAACAGGAAAATGAGATCTGTTCAGCACAAGGAGGTGTCTGACTCAAATTAATCCAAGAGCAGACCACCTAAATTTGCCACAATGTTCCCATGCTGTCTCCCCAGAGGCCCCTGAGAATGCTAACAATGCTGAAAACTGACAAAATCACTTGTGGTTTAACTGTAAGCCTGTGGGTTTCAAAGCCTGTGCAGGAATAATAAATCTTACACGTAGCGTGAATGCAACTGCCTGCTAAGAATACTGAGATATATGCAAGGCAGTTTTAGCTTCTTTAGTTGTTCCAGCAAACAAGAGGCACTCTCCTTTCTGAATGGGCAAGAACAAAAATTACTTCTGTTCTCTGTTGAGCAGAAAGTTGCACAAATACAAAAGTTGATGAAAAACAGACCCATATCACAATCTGAGTCAGATCTGCCACTGTCTTTAAACTAAATCTCATTTGCAGTATCAGAGAGGCCATGTGTAGGCACACAGACTAGGGCAGTCCCCTTACACTCTTCCAAGAGAAAATGGAGGAGAAAACGCTTCCCCTCTGGCTGGCAGCAACAGCAGCAGAAGTCACCAAAGCAGGGACAGCTGCACTGGGGAGACCAGCTTCTTTCCTAGCTGGAAAAGCTAGCTAGTGATAGCTTTATTCAAACCCATCTTCTCCTTCCCTCACCCTTTCTCCATGTCCTTATTCCCATTTATTCTTCCCCATGAACTGCACTGAAAGATTGTGCTGAACTGTTTATCTCCTATTGCACAGCTCCACTCTGCTTCTGCACTCTCCTCTCCTTCCTTAACCTAATGTCTATCATGTCTATTTAGATGGTAACCATTTTAGGGCAGGGTCTGTCTGCTGTACCAATAGACAGTGGGATCTCCTCTGGAATAGCTTGAAAGCATGACTGTAAAAAACACTATTAACAATACTAAAAACTACAAAGAGCTCCATATGGGAAGTGTGGAGCCACTGCATTATTTGTACTTGTTTGTTTTGGTCCTTTGTTATACATCCAGGTGGAGCTTGGTTGGGAGAGCAATTTTTTGTAAAACCAAAGAGGCTTCCTTTGCTACCACTCCCACTACACCCAGCCCTAAGGCTTTGTTCTTGAGGCTTATCAGCCTTACAGACTCAGAGAGCAATCACACGGATTTCCTGAATAGCAGTGCACCGGATGGTTTTTGCAGTGCTCTGCATAAATAGCTTTGGAATTGAGGAAACGCATTAGAAAAAAGTGGGCTTAAAAAAAATAGTCTCTAGGACTTGCCTGCCATTCAGAGTAGGAACTCCAGCACATGTCCCACAGCCAGGACAGCCCAGGTGGGGTGTCACGGGACAATGGGGGCACAGAGGAGTAGCTGCACTGGGGGGAACAGTCACCAGAGCACCACAGCTGGGACAGCAAGAACCTCTCTGCAGAGCACACAGGACAGAGGCTGAAGCCATCTCCCACTCCAGCCACCTCAGAAAGGGCTGCAAGAAGCAGCTGACCATTTCCTACTATACCCTTGGATGCTATCTTTTAATATTCCAAAAGTTACAGAAAGAAGACACCTGACCAGAAGGCCAGGATTAAGTCCTCCTGCTTTCATAAGTGGATGGAAAAACTTACAGCAGAGGACATAGAAAGTCAGAGAGGGTGAATAAGGAAAATTAATTTCCTAGCTTTCACCTTGATTGCTTTCATATAATCCCCTCTTCCTGGCCTTTGCAGATTCTCTTTGGGATCTAAAGAGTCAAGCTGGTTAGAGAGAGAATGAAAACGTGAGGTATCCTTGGGGTTAGGTTGCCAGAGGGCTCAGAGGCCCTCAGCAAGCTCTAGGAACAGGAATATCCGCCTTTCTTGAAGCCATGAGCCACAGCTAAAGTGGGTGCATACACAGTGGGACACGTTTGCCAAAACAGGAAAGGCACAGCATTTTCTGAACTACTTCAGTTCAGTTTCTCCGTGGAGATAAAGGCACCTGGATAACCGAGCTTACCGGCTGTGGGAGGATGCAAGTCTGACAGAAGGGTCGTCAGTAACATTTGATGTAAAAGTTCTGTATGAGCTTACTGCTGTGTTCTGATACTCATGATTGAAAAGCGCCTTGAAAGACCACTATTATTCAAACCAAAAGCAGAAAGAACCATGAATCAAGCCATCAAAACTGAACATTTGGTTTTCAAAGAAAAAGAAACTCTTAACGTTCTATAGCATCCATGCCACAGCTAAAGAGACAAAGCAAAAGACTTGTTCTAGGATTAAAGACACATTTGTACCAATGCTTCCTAATCTGATTTCAGAAGGGCCAGACAAGTTGGAAAAGGCGATCAAAGCCAAGCGGGTGGGGCAGATACAATGCCAATTACGCTCTTGAAGATCCACATTCCTTCCTCAGAGGAAGGACAAGAATACATTATTATAATTAAATCAGCTAGGAGGTAGCAGAGGAAACTAAGACTTGTGGAACCAGCTATAGCTAACTGCTACAGCTCCTACCATAATATAAAGTCTGTTAATACTCCAAGAGTTATATAGCAACACTCATATAGCCAAATTCCGGGTAGTGAGCTCATTACCTATTAAGTCTCTAGAAAATGGGAGAGGTACTATCTAATCAAGATTAGCCCGGCACATTTTTGAAACATTACAGTTCCTATTTTTCCACAGGACAAAGAAAACAGTCTGCAACAGACATTTTCTAATGTGTTACTTCACCTTTGGATTCTAGTAAAAGGTTGTCTCTCTCAGAGAACAGAATTAAAGTATGAACAGCTACACTCTGCCATCATTCTGACCTTACCTGTCATCAATAGAGTCCACTTTCTCCTGGATTTTATCAGAGTTAATGTTCCCATCACTAACTAGCCTCCTGCCAGTCTCTACGACTGCATTGATCTTTTCTTCATTGGCATCCATCGTGGTCATGAAATCCTCCTGTTTTTTAATAGCAGCTTCTGCTCCTTCCAAGGTAGTGGGCATTTCCGTGTGCGCCAAAACATACTCCTGTGATTAAAGCATAAATCAGAGAGATAAAAGTATTACACTCAGGCTATGCTGTCTGCTCCAACAACAGATTCACCACATATGAAAAGAAACGTCTCCCAAGAACAGGTAGAAGTAAAATACAAAAAGCAAATTGTAGTTGAAAGAGGGCAATTTATCTGTCTGTAGCTCTCCTGCCAGATGATCTTGTTTGTTAATTGCTTGCAGTATATGGTGCCAACCTGTAGAAACAAAATAAGGTATATCTTGACCACTTGCCTGGTTATTAAGAAATGCTTCTGCTTGCTTGGTGTCTCTGAGAAATAGCTGGTAGGCATGAGACTGGGAAAGGAGATTTTGCCTGTTCTCCCACATTTTGTGAAGCTCATTCCATCCAGTGTCCAAAGCTTGTAGGCGCTGGCGTAAGAACATGTACTGAGCGTCAGTTTGCCCTTGTGTCACCATCTCACCCATGTCCCTCATTTTCTGATAATCTTCCTCATAATTGTTGATTTCATTCTTAATATTCTCATGTTGAGTGAGCAGCTTCTCAGCCTCTGTCAGTGTGTTCGGCATATCTTCGGATGCAATTGCAGTCTGCGTTCTGGATAGCCAAGACTGGAAGTCATCCAGATCTCTCAGGAACTGCTGCAGTTTGCTTGCCTCTCCAAGGGACTCTTCCCGGTTCTTGAGGGTGGTCTTCATTTCTTCCCATACATCATTGATTTCTGCGAGCCGTGAAAGGATAGCCTGGGCCTGGTCAGGATGCTCTGATTCCAGTTTTTCTGCCTCTTTTTGCAGGTCGCTTAGCTTGGCTTCAATGGCTACCAGGTCACGTTCCATGCCCGTCAGCTTCCTCTGCAGGGCCATCACTCCAGCTAGATCATTACCCAGATCTTGTGTGGATTCAATCACTTTGGTCTTTTCCCTGATCCAGGATTTGGTTTCATTACATTCAAGATGGTAGTTCTGGATACTCAGAGCAGAGAGCAGAGCATCTTTCTTCCTATCTACCAGTTCTCTGAACTGGCTCCATCTGGAATTTGTGAGGAGAGAAAAGCAGAGAAATTGAGATTTGTGTATAAATAAGGGAAAAGGATACAGCAATATTGCCGAGTGAGCAGTTGCTCACATTAGCTTGATAAGCCATGAAATAACCTAACTATTCGTGTTTTTTTCAGTCCTTCCCATATCATCAATAGTTTTAGCAAAACAGCCATTAACCAAGCTATGGCGTATATTAGAATATGACAAGTACCAGCAACACTGAGTCCTTAAAAGTATAATTTTTCCCCAAGTGAAAAATTGCTAGTTACATCTAATTTTCACACTAAATGTACTCTCGGTTTATTTTGAAGCCAAAAAATGAGTGAGTTTACATGAAATTATATTGGTTTCTTTTTTATCATAATAGTCATTACAGTAAATTTCCAGCTCTCAAATCAAGGTACTGATGGACTCAGGACCTTATTGAAGCCAATAGCAAAACTCCATCTGTTAATCAAATATTTGAAAGACACAGCTCTCTTTCCTTCTGAAGGTTTAAAGGCCTACCTTGAAGATACTTCAGGTAACAGTATCAGAATATCTCAAAAAACACATATAAGAAACACAAATGTCCCCACTGTACTTGTTTCAGCCAGTGTCATGTTCATGAGCATGAGGCCTTCACTTACCTTGTGTTGAGTTTATCTTGCTGTGCTTTGATCTCCTTCTCACTGGGATGGCCGCTGTGCATTAGCTGTCTAGCAATTTGGTTCACTACTGCAACACGGGATGCCTGGTTGTTCATTTCTGGTTCTAAGCTTTCAAATCTGGAGGGGGGGCGGAAACAAACAAACAAACAAAATCACACAGGCATTAGAGAATCTGAGCCACAGGCAAGCTGAGAAAGGTAGCTGGTGTAAAAAAACTTCCACCCAGTATTCCCCAAACTTCCTGGGAAAAGCATTCTCACCTGTGCTGGATCACTTCCAGGTCCTCCAGCTTCTCTGGAATCTGCATATTATTCAGCCACTTCTCCTTTTCATCAATCCAAAGCTCACAAGCATCTGCCTCACTGAACATCTTATAAAGAGCAAGGGTATCCTGCAAGGCCTGTTTACGCAACCGAGTCAGCTCAGCAACCTCTTTGTACCTTTCCTCTATTCCGGACAATCTGCCTTGCACATCTGGAGATCCAGCGTGTTCCTGCGGTAGAGCCTTTGCTTGTTCATGAAGCGAGTCAATGGTTGGCCGGTAGCTTGCAATCTCTTCAGCCACATCTTTGTGTTTCTTGACCAAGGACTGAGTGGAATATTCATCATGGCCAACATCATTGCTGGAGACAATTTTGAGGATGTCCAACATCCATGCATCAATGTCATCAGCGTCAGCCTGGAACTGGTGAAGGAGAGAGGCTTCCTCCAGACGCTTCTTCCTAATGGCAGATAACTGTTCCAAGTTAGCCCACTGCCCCCGGATATCCTTAATTCTTTCTCTGATTTTCTCAGACCCAAAATGCTCCTCTGCAATCATGTCTTCACCTTCTTTTATCGCCTGCTGAAAGTGGCCACTACGACCACTCATTTCATCTTCAAATGCCTTATGTTTACTCAAGAGACGGACAACGCTAGTTAGGTCCTTCCCATAGTCATCAGATGACAGGATCTGTTCCTTCTCCCTGATCCAACCCTCTTCTTCAGCCATTTCCCAGAAGAATTTCCAGAGGCGCCGGGACTCCTCTAAGCGGGCGCGGCGCTCAGCTGCAAGCTGGCACAGCTCTTGGTAACAGAACTCCATGTGAGCGACGCGGTCCCTGATAACTTGCGGGTCACATGGTTTGTAACCTGTTCAGATAGAGAACGTACATTACAACTTGGACTGATTCATTTTCATCTCTACAGCTGGGGCATACACAGAGTTCTTAATTCCTGTTTGTTCCATTTACGAAGTTTACGTAAAGGAATTCACAGTTAGTCTCCTCAAAGTGAGTGTGAACTATTCAAGCTCCACCATACAATAACACAGATCAGAAAATACTGTTCTTTGCATAAAGACAAAAAAAAAACCCCGAAAGGAAAGATATTCATGACTGTTTTCAGTGAAACAAAATTCACTACTCCAGATTTATACCAGCTTCATACACACAACTGCACAAAATGAACATCATTTACTCTAGGTAATGACACTGGTTTAGTGGAATTGCTTTTATTTAGCATAAATTGGGACGGTATCAGACTGGGTCCAATAATTTGCACTGTTTGCATTAGAAACACAGAACGGGGAATTAATGGTAACTACTACAAAGCTACAGCAGCTGCTGATTAGGAGTGTGATATCCCATGCAAAGCACAACGCCACAATGAACTCTTGAGCAGGTACCTGGACAAATTATCATTGACACAGCGGTAAAGAAGGAACAAACGAAGCTGGATTCTCTTACTCTGGTGCTAAATTTTACCTAACGTGCCTTGCAGAACTAATGAGGCTTATAGATAACCTCCTATATTAAGACAAGGAAGGGTATGTTGGCTGCTAGTTACCTTCTCCATCGGTGGCAAACTTCTGAGCAGATGCATTGACCCCTCTCACTCTCTCAGCCTGAATAGCAATGTCAGCTTCCACAAGAGCATGTTTCTGCAACAGGTCTTCAACTCCTAACAAATGTTTGCCATAGTCTTGAGACAGCAGAAGCACCTGATCAAAACGTAAAAGACAAGTAAAATGAGCTGAAGGCCATAAACTGTTTCTTTGTGACTCCAGGCATTACAGTGTTCTCTGTTGTTACATTGATTTAAGTCCAGAGGAACACCAGGCCCACGAGGAGAGCTATTTCAAACATATAGAGACACAGCTAGTATGAATTTGAGCCAGTATTTTTAAAATCACTGGCAACTATGAAGAACTGGACTGCTCTTTAATGCAGTTTTAAGTCTAGGATGGTAGGAAGCTAAGTTAGCTCAGCAGGACCAATGAAAAGCTCTCAGTCCAGGTACCGTGAGCTGCCACTGAACTACACACATCTTTCTTTCCTCCAACAGCTTCCAAGTTCTGCTGGCTGATGGACAAGAACAAAGTCACGGTCCTTTCCCTTCCCAGGAGAACAGACAGGAAGAAATTCATGCTTTTTAAAGCACAGAGGTGAAGAGGTGACTTGTTCCCAATGTAAACTGTGATGAAAAGAGATTATTTAATTCCCTTTCACCAAAATCGTCATCCTTACCCAAGCACTGTGACCAAAGCCTCTGGCCCTTATGAGAGAGGCATGAAGCTGAAAAGTAGCTTTTTATAGGAGTGAACTTGTTCTTTTTCCTTACTTGTTTTTAATCTTTATTTTTTAAAAATCGTCATAAGGTTTAAGGAATTTGTCCACTGCTCTTGAATGTGGATCTTCTGCATTTGTCTATTAAACCAGAGGGGCAAAATGAATCTTGAAAATCTACAAAAAAGGACATCTACACCTCTCCAGAATATTTGGTCTACGTTCTCAAATGGCTAACACCTACCTTCATCTCATCCATCCAGTCCATAATGTACAGCATTTCCTGGAAAATCTTTTGCAGACCAAGATTCATCTCCAGCCGCTGTCTCCGTGCCCTGAGCAGCTCCAGGAGATACTCCCATAGGCGTATAACGTTGTCCTTTCTCGCAGTAATGCGTTTGATATCGTGGTAATTTTCAGTCTCAAGCTCCTTTGCAACCGCAACCACGGCCTGGACTCGTTCTTCATATGCTGCAATGTCTGTTTCAATGGCCTCATGCTTTTTTGTTGCGGCCTCTACTGCTGGAAGGTCAAAGCCAAAATTATCCTGTAAAGACAGAGACGTTTCCTTCAGTAATGGCTGCCGAGGAGAAAAGCCCTACTGCTCATAACATGATTTCTGATTGTGCAGAATACTTGTTAGCAAATTTGGGATCTCAAAATGCTCTGAAAAGTCTTCTTCAATAAAATCAGAGATACCTCTGATAACCAGAGAACCACTGATAAAATCAGAGGCATCATTTACCACCTTTGGGGTAAGAATCATGGTGGCCATCAGCATTAAGCTGGGGGTTTGGATTTTTTTTTCAGTCATCTCTAACATTAAAAAATTAATTCCTGGGCTAATTTCACTGAATTGATCAAACTATTCAGATAAAGAAAATCTTGACTGTGGGTAGGTATTTCCATATCAATATCTCCTGAGTACAGACTGATAGATTCAAGGAAGGGATATCCCAAATGCATTAAAGATAGGACATACAGATTATACACATACACACTAAATATACATTTGCATACACATACAACAAATATAAATATACATAGATTCAGTAAAATATGAGGCATAAGGGAGGAAATGTTGTCTTTGCAAGAACTCTGTCCTATAATTACTCATGGGAATCATTTTAGTCACACAGACAATTTCTGAAAGCAGCACCTGAGAAACGAGACGCTGATTTTCACTGAGCCAAGTTTCTCTCATAGCTGCCTTGCGATCAAATCTGCGTGCAAGTTGTTCCAGTTTCTCTTGTCTGATGAGCTCATTTCGCAGTGCCAGTTCTCTTTCATGTTCAGCTTTTTCCAGTCTTTCCCAGGCCTGAAGTTGTGGAGAAAAAACATGCGTCTTCTAAACACACATTCTTATAGGATTATGATAAATCACATCTTCTTTGCATGAAATCAGGACTGAAGTCACTACAGCCAAGTTTCACAAAACTGGCTTATTTATTTATACGCCAATAAATCTGGTTTGTATTGGCTGACCTTACACCCTGTCTGCTAACGTAAGCCCATGACTTTAAAGTTTTTCTCAATTCATTCATTCAATTTCTGAGCAAGGAGTATAAGACTTGTTTATCTCAGATGCATTTTCTCGAGTTCGTTTGGTTTTTGCCTCCAACAAAGCCTAAGCAAACCACCTGGCTTGAATGCGTAAGAAAGTATTTGTTTAAAAAAAATCTTCTGAGCACTACTCCCAAATAAGTGGATTCTATCTTCCTCCTTTAGGAAATGAGAACTATAGATTCATGCCCTCTCACCCCTTAAATCAACATACAATTGTTGTTCTTTATTACATCCACTTTGGAAAAGAAAACAACTGCAGAATTCGGTCATTTTTGGTGCACACAAGTCCTTTTTTCCCCCCAAAGCCAAAAGTTATTCACATGCATGACATTAATATTACAAAAATGAAAAGTCTTAGAAGCATATTGAAAGCCAGCTAATCACCTTTCAGACCTTCTTACAAACAACAGAAATACCCACAATTAAACACAAACTACCCTAGATTCTTCTAAATCCTAGCAGATGTGAAACTGCCTGAAACCCAAGTATTTTAGGCATTCACAGGCACAGGGGCTTAATGCAAACAGGAGAGCTGTGCAGTTTACTGGATGCAGACCGAGGCCACAGACACTCACAACAGCTGCTCTGGGAATGCCAAGCATGATCAAACACAAACGAGGAAAGCTCACAGTTTTAAGTTGTTTGTTACCCTTGAGAGAGCTTGTCAGCTCTGCTGCTGTTCTGCCAGCTGCACCAGCGTAGAAAATAGCTGCATAAACCCTGAGAGGGAACCCACAAGATCGGTCATGGCGCTTCCTTCACTCTCCCACACTGCAGGCAGCGGGGCAAATGGGGAGGCCTGCAATACCTAGATATTGTTGCTACTTTCTGTCAATTAACTCTTAATAGCCAGGACCCCGGAGGAGCAAGGCAGGGCTACTAGATCCATAACCAACTGCACAGAATGACTGAGCATTTTTCCAGTACAGAAGATCTTACAGATGCTGAGGATACCCAGGGACTCGGTTCAGATTAGTGAGTCCGAGCTGTAAGAAAAGGTCACTCCACCTCTCCCATCTCTTATGGTCCCCCACATCAAGGCTGGAGATAGGAAATGTGTTTCTTCCCAGTATACTGAGAGAGAGACTGAAAGAAAACAACAAAATCCCAAGTTGCACAGGAGGAGCTGGCTCAGTTTACCTTGTTAATGTCAGAGATGAGTTTGCCCTCCCTCGGCATGTATACTTTCTGATTGTTGGCTCTCATTTTGCTTTGGATGGTAAAAAGTAGCACTTCTAGGTTTCCTTTTTCTGTAAATCTAAACAAAATTTTGCAAAAGAATTGAGTTACAATAAAGTTTTCATTGCTACTAAGGTATTATAAAGCACTTCCTTAAAATATTGACATTATGAATGGAGCATTCAGATAAACACCTTCATCTTGTGCGAAAGCTGGAAGCAATTGAAATAGCCCACACATCCCCTGGAACCAGTTGGGTCGAACAGCAAAAGAAGCTTCACAGAAGTCAGCTGTCTGTGTGTTTAGATTTAAACCCCCTTGGGGGACAGAAGACTGCATTTTTTTTATTCTACTACGTGCGTTGCCCTAGTTTACTCTACCAACTCAAGAAACAGAAGTTTTATTTAAAGCCCACTGCAGTCAATAAACTCTTCCCGCTGTTTTCTCCGAGTTGTACACCTGGGAAATAAACAAACTGCACAGGTACTGGGGAATAGACTGCAATTTTAGAAGATGTCTGGATACTCTGTAATGTTTTGGATTGTGATTATTATCCATTAGACAAAAATAATAAACAGATCTGATATCATGATCCTAAAAGAAACTTTCCAGAAATAAGTTGCACAGTTTTGGTTGTATCAGTTTTAATAAGCATAACTATGTCTTAAAAAGCCAGACACACTTCCTCTTGATTTTGGATAAGCAGAAAGATTCTTTTAATAGCAGTGTATTGGTATTATACGCTGCTAGCAAGCACGACTGGTGATATTACTATACTAACATGGAATGCTATTACCACTCATATTATAAGGCAGGCATCTCAGTGAAGTGACAGCTTCCAGGACTCTCAGATCCTGCAGGCGACACACTTTTTATTGTTGTTGTTGTTATCTGTACATTGAATAGCACAAAGCAAACAGGCCCCGAGTAATAATGATGAGTGCCAATTAGAAATATGGTATCTGAGTTTGTTCAGAAAAATAAATTCTTAAGCCAAGACTAAAATTACTTGGATGTGTTTGCTTTTAAAAAAAAAAAAAAATCAATGATTGACTAAACAAAACAAGACCACTGTTGTTTTAAGCTAAGATTAAAATTACTTGGGTGGTTTCTCTACTGTGCGGTAAGTGTTGAATGCCTGTAGCTGCTGTTGCACACCAACTAGTGAGTTGGCAAATTTGCGATTGTTGAGGATGATAATAGTTTGCTCAATCCACTCGAGAAGGTCAGAAGCCAGCGATTCGTATTTTTCAATCATTTTCTCCGTTTCAATGGCATTGTCAAGCACCTGCAACAAGCAGCACAACATAACATGAATAACAAGGGCAGCGCTCTTCAGTCATTTAAATCCAGCAAGCTACATAAAAGAAACTGTTGAGACACCTGACTTACAAATCAGACCACTCACTCCTGAGCGCCACAGGGGCTGGGATCTCCGAGGAATGAGGGCTTTGCATTTTTCAGCAGCAAATTCCCATGATCCCGTGGCAATAGAGGGGGGCTCACAAAAGGATTCATGTTCAGTCTACCAGCTGTAAAGACGGGGGCAACTTTGCCAAAGGCAGAGAATGACTGCACAGTTTTTAAATGAGGGACTTTTCTGGGCTCCAGAAGAGACAGAGGACCCAGAGGGTGAGGAGCAGTTAATGAGAAAGGAAAAGCAGCAATGATGCAAAATTAACAAGTGAAAATAAAACACTGGCCAAATGTTTTCTAATACGAGGCAGCTGGAAATTAACTACTCCTCACAGTCATATGGGAATATTTAACATTCAAAACACGTTCAAAAGCAAAACTAAAAACTACCATACAGTGGACTCTTAAAAAACTAACACCCAAGAGGGGAAAAAAAAAATCAGAAAGATTTCAACTGCTTTATAACAATCTACAATTTGAACTTGCAAACCTTTCCGATACGTTTTCCTTCAACAGCCAAAGCTTTCATCTTGGAGAAGTAGTGGTAATATGTCACCACATAGGTGATGATTGACTTTTCATCAGGATGATCAACACTGATATCTGCAAACCAAACAAGAGCTGTCTTAGCATACTGAGAGTGCATGGGTTAAAACCAAAGCTAATAATGCAACAAGGATGCGTTTAAGAGTCAAGAGAGATGGGTTCAGTGGCAGTTCAGCTCCTAAGATTTATGTCCTAATCAGAAATAAATTCAGCAGCTTTGGACTGGTTCTGGATTCCTTGGCGTTGTACAGTTTTGAACTCCATCACTAAGAAGTGCTCCTTTCTCCCTTTGTCTTAGTGTGGACTGTGGTTAAAGCACACATCTGTGGGCTAGGGGCCTTTGGGCCTTAGAGTCAGGCGCCAGACTTTGCCACAGCTTGTGCACGGCCGTATAACTTCTCAACTGTGTGAGTTGACAGAACTACTGTTAATTGAGAACTTTGATGCTATATCAGTATTTGGAGAGAGGAATTCAAACCTAATTGTATGTCTGTCCAGGCAAATCTTCTGAGAGATACAGATGGAAAACAAATTATTTCCTTTCCTGCAGCAATTCTGAGGCACTGGAAAATAAGCAAGAAGAAACTCGCCCAAACACATAGCCTCTCTATTTGCCCCGTGACCATAAAGTTTCTTCTCCTAGCATTGTGAGCCTTCCAATACACATGAGCATGCACACTCTCATGAAAGCACAGACTGAAACTCACTGACAGTCTGCAAAAGCAGCTGCTAACTATTTGCTGAAATCCACATCATTCATCTTCCAGCTCACAGAAAGCGTTTCTCAGAGCAGATCAGAAGGATGCCTCTAACTGGAATGATTTTATGGCCAGTCCCGTGATCTCATCAGATGGGGGAAAATAAACATAGGATTAAGGGCTCTTGTGCTACCGCTGCTCAGTCCTCTGCAGGAGACATCTTGCATTCTCTCCTTCCCTCTCTGGCTCTATCACCAGATGAGTCAGCAGCATCCAGCTTCTCTTTAACACAAAAAACTATCACAAAGCTGTGCCCTGCAACAAGGAGGGGTGGGAGAAAAGAGCCCACAAAGAGCCGTGAAGTGCTGAAACTACAGGAATTCTTACCCTCGGGGTCCAGGAGCTTAGTAAGACCAAGGTGTTGCTCTGCAAGGTTAAAAGCATTCTGCAGATTGTAGTGTGCATTTGATTTCTTCAGCTTGTCAAAATCAATCAGATCAGGCCTAGACAGGATGGAAAATTCTTTAGATTTCCCAAAGCACAGTGCAGCCACCCTCAAATGAACAAATGAACTAAAATCTGCAATCCTCAGAAAACCTGGCCCCTCATGCTGCCAAGGTTTCGCTTGCCCAGTAGCCCTGTGCATTTCAACGGCAGTGTTAAAGGAATGAAGCAATGCCTAGCACATGCCATGGCAGAACCTAGCCCATGGCAAAAAACGGAGGATAGTTTACCAGGGATAAAGGTGACCTGGAAAACAAAGGAACAAAGTTGTGGTCACCCAGTCTCTCCTCATGCCCACCTAAGTGTGCAAGCCATCCCAATAACTTCACCTGAGCATGCCAATGAGCAGCATCCCCAGCCGTGTCAAAGTCTAACACCAGATTTTGCCATCCCTGCGCGGGGATTTCTTTCCCCTCCAGGCTGCTGTTGTGTGTTGTGTCCCTCTCCTGCCCCCGAATTCTAAGGGACCAGACCGGATCATTGGTTACTCAATAAGGTACAAAAACTTTTCTTCCAACCTGGTCAGTCACAAACCAAAACAATCACGTGCATAATTTAGTCTCTTGAAACCAAACGCAACCTGTTTTGACTTGTGATGTGAGAAGCTGTTGCCCAGATGAGCTCACAGTGACCGCAAGAGCCGTAAAGCTCTAAAGCAAGGTAAGTTGTTGTAAAACTCTCAGCAATTCTTCAACTTTCTCCTCTCCACAGATTTTAAAATCAAGCTGCAAGGTAACTGCAAAACCCAGTGCACACTGCAACAGCCCAAGCTTTCAAAATCCATAAAGACATTTACCCACACATACCTGTGCTTATGTATTAGTGCATTGAAAGCCATCCCGTCCCTCCAGCTTGTTGTAAAGTTGTGAATGTTGACATTGGGGTAACTGACAGAACAAAAAACAAAGACAGCGCAATCAATATAGCATCCCTGTTGCAGCTCTGCACACTCTGTCACTAAAAGCTGGTTGCAGGAGTGACATATTTATTGTAAACCTAAGGGTGGGATATTACCATCCCACGATGGACAATCTATCATCATGACTGTTCTCTAATCAGAGACTGGGCATCTTCAAGGACTGACCCGAGTCACTGTCTGACTTTTAAACAAAGCACATATGATAGCCACCTTTGTGCCCCATGGGTACACAGATGCAAAATTAATTTGTTTGGTGATCTGGGTATTTTGCAAGTCTCCAAAAATTGCAGGCTGCTCACAAACCACTTTCCTAAGAGTTCTTGGAAGGAGAAGATGAAGTACCACTAGAATAATGCTGAAGTGCCCCAAATTTATCACAGGGACATCCAAGTTTCATGGGGGAGACATACTGAATCTCTACAAATGGGTATTTAATTATGCAAGAAGGTTACTGTCAAAGACAGACATTTTGGAAATATTTCGATATATATGGAAAGAGGGAAAAGTTGGTGGCAAACATCTGAAGCATCATTATTTCTTCAGAAGAGGATGAAAAAGAGTCAGCATATTACTATATATTCATGGATTATCAGATTGGTATGTTTATCACACAGCATTAACACAATAAATTCAGAATTTTCTGACTTGTAAACATCAATTCACTTCTCTTGGTTGAATCCACTTAAGGAGAGATATCTGTTTTCTCCATTTAAATTATTTCAACGAAAACTCAAAATGCTGTAAGAGCTTTAGAGATAATCACTTAATCCACACTCACCCAGCTGTCTTCATCTGGCACCACAAAAGCAAAGCATCTTTAGCCGACTTCTTCTCCTTGTTGTCCTCAGTTTCAACACTGATATCTTGGATCTAAAATTAACATCAAAGTTTTAAATATTTCTCTGAGAAAACACATTGTTTGCCTTTTTTGAAAAGATGAAAGGAATTCTATCAGAATATAAGTAACAAAGGAAATCTACGATGACAGGCAGGTGGAAGTAGGTGAATGCTCTTCCTCATTTAAGAGCATTCATGTCAAAAGAAAGCTTCATCTGCCCTTATTTTACTGGAGGATTACTCTTTGTTTAGTCCATTGACAAAACAGTTTAAACTTCACAAGAAAATTTATTTCCAACTGTCAAAGCAAACCCTGCCCTATACAGCATTATGCTTTCACCCTGCGAGGTGTCTCCTGCAGGATGCTGAGCACATCCAGCTCGGTGGAGCCGAGGGGGCGCAGCAGGCAGGGGTCCTCGTGAGGGGATCCACAGGCAACAGGTAACCAGGAGTTTCACAGGAGCAAACAATTTTGGAACTTCAAGCTTGGAGGAAATAGTGTTTGCCCTTAGCAGCATCACAACTATATATTCCAGATTCTATGCTGTTTTCCAGTTTTTAAAAAGAGGAAA